>NC_087266.1:47748231-48048231 GCF_015220805.1 Pogoniulus pusillus
CAAGGTCCCTTCCAACACCTAACATTCTGTGATTCTGTCTTAACAAGATCAGTAAATAGTCTATTGATCAGGAAAAGCAAACTATTTTTTTGCAAGGCTCAAGTTTTACCTGTTTGGTTTTTTTTTGACAGCAGATTCTGTTGATGGATAAACACACTCCCCCTGTAGACTTTGTACACATTTATTATTTGAAGCAGGGATGCTATTAACAATGTTGAAGTGAATGTCTTATGCAGTAGTTTTGTCTGAGTAGCTGGTCTTTCACTAAAAATGGCCTTAAAAAGAAACAGGTTTAAATCCTGCTGCTTCTTACATCTCAATCCAGGTAGGGATCAATATCTTACCACGTTCACATGTTCTTTGTTACTTCCTCTCTGGGTATTTTCATGTGTACTGAATGCTTTCTCAGTTAATTTGCAGTTAAATTAAGATACTGGCCAGGTGACAACAGTGCTCTGTGCATGCACACACAAAAATATTGTCAGTGAGAAAATACATATTTTTCTGCAAGCATGTGTATCTGAAAGTTGGCAAGGGTCTTAACTTGCTTTATGAATACTCATGGATGGGAAGAGGCCTTCTGATGGTATTTTCATAGTATCATCAGGGTTGGAAGAGACCTCACAGATCATCAAGTCCAACCCTTTACCACAGAGCTCAAGGCTAGACCATGGCACCAAGTGCCACGTCCAACCTTGCCTTGAAGTGCCCCAGAGACGGCGACTCCACCACCTCCCCGGGCAGCCCATTCCAGTGTCCAATGACTCTCTCAGTGTGTCTTCAGCTAATGCTAATGACAGCCACCAGTAAAGAAAGGAGGATCTGGGAAATGCTACTTTTGCCATTTGTGTCATTCCTCAGACTGTCAGCTATCTCAATGAGGAAATGAGGCCATCAGCCAGGAAAGCCAGGAACAGTCAGTGGCAAGAATAAGGGTTGGTAAAATATTTCATGTTTTCAGATCTGCTACTACTCAACCTGTAAACTGCAGAGATGATCAAACGAACTGTACTCAGAAATTACTCTCTGAGTCAGAGCAGTAATTCACTCTTGTCTGTAAGTAAATAGCGTAATGATAGCTGTGACATCTCTGGCTTGAAATCTAAGCACAAATACATTTTAACATTTTAAACTGTATTTCAGATAAGTGAAAATGTTGGCTTTATTCTCTACCTTAAAAGGTGTGTAGAAAGGGAGAAATGTAGGAGAAATGGTCACATTACTGATTGACAAATATGTGCAGAAGTTTGATTTTATTTGACTTCATAAGCATTAGAACTCTGTTTACCAAAATAAATCCACTAGCTGCCTTGAAGTGCTGAACTGGAATTTCATGCAGAAAGCTGTTTCTGAATCTGACCCTGCCATTTGCCTGAATGGCAGGGGTTTTATCATAGAATCAGTCATAGAACCAGCCAGGTTGGAAGAGACCTCCAAGATCACCCAGTCCAACCTAGCACCCAGCCCTGTCCAGTCAACTAGACCATGGCACCAGGTGCCTCATCCAGGCTTTTCTTGAGCACCTCCAGGGACAGCGACTCCACCACCTCTCTGGGCAGCCCATTCCAATGGAAAATCACTCTCTCTGCAAAGAACTTCCTCCTAACATCCAGCTTATGCCTTTGCATCACCTGTGTCTTAAGTTTTTCCTTCATTCATACTTTGATTCTCTGCTCTGGAGAAGCATATCTGATTATGTGTATTTTTCCTACCTAGCAAGTTGGGCTGTAGTACCATCTGAGTGCCAATGATCAGACAGGGAGAAGATTGAAGAAATAACTCCTTATGTAATCTGCAGAAGGGGCAGAGAGGAAGTTGGTCAAGATTTAATTTACCTTATGCCAACTAAGAGCATCCTTCTGCAGAACCTTGATTGCTTTTTTAATATACAAGAAGAACATTAATTTGTCTGGAGTGGCTTGTGAGATACATGCTCATTGCTTAAGTATAATCCTGCTACTGATTTGCTGTAAATATGTAGCTTTGTTACCGCAGAGCTCAATCATAGAATCAAGCAGGTTGGAAGAGACCTCCAAGATCATTCAGTCCAGCCTAGCACCCAGTCCTAGCCACTCAACTAGACCATGGCACGGAGTAATTTTCTCATTTAAATGATGAGTTTGGGCACTGAAAGTAAATTTATAAACATCAATCAAAAGTAACAAATGTAATTTTATAAGAAATTATCATAATTTGCTTTAGAACCTACATTTTAAAGGTTAATTTCAAATAATCATCACAGAAACTTTACATTTGCCTTTTGTTTTTCTTTTCTTCACTGGTATTTTTTTTTCCAGAAAGCCAACCAGAAGAAAAATCTGAAAGCAGCAGCACTGGTGAGTGTGGACTACACCTTTTCAGTTTTCCTTTTCAAGAAATTGATGGCTTGAAACCAAAAAGGAGTCTTTTTTGGTTGTATTTCTAGGGTATAATATAGTAAGATTTAAGAATTGCTGGCTTCTGAATTTCTTTCTCTGTTTTATTTTGCATTATGAATGATTGCATTGTCTGCTCTTCACTCTTGGTGCTTTCATGTTCTGCCAATATTGTGTAAAGTGACCATGTGGTTTAGTTGTTTGTACTTTTGTTTTGGTCAGAAGAATGAATTACTGTGTGCTGTTGGCTGTTTAAGTATGCTGACAAGATGACTGCTAAACCCATTGGATAGAATCAAGCTGGTTATGGGTTCAGTTTCTGAGTGAGGATAGTTGGTTATGGTGCTACATTGAAAGGGGCATACTCAGCTGTCAGTTGTCCTTATTTGCTTACTCACTCTACTGCTCAAAAATCATCATGGAACTAAGATGACTATTTCGAAGCTACCTCTCAAGTAATTCCAGTTACTGAGTGCTCCATTTTGCTGTTAACCTACTTTATCTCAGCCTACAATAAGTACTTGTGATGGTTTAGGAGTTATCTGCTCTCCTCCACTCTTACTAAATCACCCAAACTAGACTCAGCTGGCTGAAAGTTAAGGAATGAAGCTTTATATTTGCGTCTTAGCACAATACACAAGCAGATATTTACAACTATACACAGAAAGGTACAAGTTAAAGGTAATACAGAAACACAATACTCCTCCCAGAAATCAGAGTCTCCAGGAGGGGCTCCCAACCACCCTTCCACCTTCTTTGCACGCCTCTACCTGTCCTAGAGTTTGCCTTACATGCAAGGTGAGTTTGGAGGATCGGCAAGGGGTGGGTTAGAAGCAGAATTAGTTGGGTTACACAGCAAAAACCCAGGCACTGACTCTGACAAATAGAAATGTTCTGTCTTCTCTCTGTTTTCATCCTTGCTTCTGTACATCTCAGCAAGCCTATGAGTGGACATCACCGTTGTTTCCTTTTCACAGCTTATCATCTAACTTTTCTCATTAAAATATTCCACTTAGCCTCAAACTAGCACAGTACTTTAGAGGCAAAGATGATGTCCTCTATGTATTCATGTAGCATTTTAGCATAACAAGACCCTAATGACTTTAATAAAAATGTGTAGATTTTAATTGTAGTCAGAATAAGGTTAAAATGAGATAGATAAGGTTAGGTAGGATGACATAAGATTAGAAGAGATAGATCACATTCAGAAATCCTTTGTTTTACATCCTCATAAAGTTCCTTCCTCCCATTTTTGCATTGGAAGGGTACTGTCAGTCTTCACATTTTCTTATGTCATAGATCACTAGTATTGTCCCTGACATTTTAAATCACATTTATTGTTGGAATGGTTGTAAACTACATACCAAAGGGGAGCTGATGCCAACGTTGATGATCTATTTGATGCCATTCAGGGAGAGACAACATGATACTGGGTCAGACCATAGGTCATCTACCTGGCATCCTATTCTCAGTAGTGGTCAGTACCAGATGCCTTCAGAAAAATAGAAGGGCAATGCAGAAGCATAGTGATACCCCCCCCAACCACTTTTTCCAGCCTCTGAGCCTTTCACAGCTCAGAATGATCCTGAGATAGGGGTGATAGTATTTTATTTATCAGACTCTCCTGGATTTTGCTTCTGTGAAGTATCCCTGTTCACATGAGCCCTTTGGTATCCCTAATATCTTGAATCCGAATATCCAGCAGTCCAGATTTGTGGAACAAGTGTACCTAAACTAAATTTGAAGTCCTGTGGCATATTATCATTTTGGATTCCTTTTTCCATCCAGAAATCCTATTCCATTGGTGCTGGTGTTAAACAGTTCTTGGTGATTCAACCAATCTTCTTTAGTGCCTGAGGGCAAGTTTGTGTTAAATATGAATGAATGTAGCAAACTGCACAGCTAAAGGGAATGCTTGTTCCTATATGATGATGAGCTAGTGATTTAAAGCCAAATATGTGTATGCAGCTCCTGTTTGCTTATGGTGTTGCTTGCACCTACCTTTAAGTGCTGTCAGTGATGACAGAAGCTGTGAAAACCAAGCATTTGTGCCAGTTAAAGTGTGACCTGCTCCGCACCTCTCCCACCCCCCTCCAAGTAGAATACCCAGAGGTTGCTGCCCTGAACCTGTGCAGTCTGTTGAGAGTGTGGTAAAGACCATATTCTTTATGGTCTTTATGGTGCAGTAAAGAAATTCATTCTCATGTGACAGCAAATGCAGTTGGCTGCTGTCCTTCTGGAAATGCACGAAATGAAAGTTAGATAGGCTGCAGTTGGTGATAATGTTGGTTAATCTTTGGGAACGGAGTTTTGAAAGCATGGTATTGCTTCTGGGGATGGGGGTGCAACAGAGGGTGGTGGTGTGGTCAGCTCTGTGCACAAAACTACAGGTGAACCTTTTCCTGTAAGAATTCATGAACCTTCTGCAAGCCAACTGAATTCCCGTTGTATCAAAATTTCATCTCTTAATGTCTCTGTAAGCTTGTAGCAAATAGCAGCCTTCAGTAGTTACCATGCTTTAGGACAAGGTGTTAGTCATTTCTTTTCCATAAACCTGCCAACACAGATGCCTTTTACTGAAGGGAGGGATACTGTTGAGACCATTTCAGATTTGTCTTATGGTAAAAGAAACAAATTGTCTGAGCTGCTGCAGACAATATATTGTGAACCTGGTATAAAAAGTTTTCCAACGATGAGTGTGCATGTTTGGCTACAGACACAAACCTGTAACTCTTGAATTGTCTGTAAGGAACACTCACTTCATTTGTTGATGTTACAGTTAAAGAAAAACCAAACAGATCAGATGTTGATTGTATATTGGAAATGGGGTGCAAGCACTTTGTTTAACACTGAACTGCATGCAGTAAAATCAGGACTCTTTGATTAAGGGCATGGAGCTCTTACAGTATGACACAGGACTGTATAAAGTTGCTAAGTGCACGTTTCACTTAGAACCATAGAATGGCCTGGGTTGGAAGGGCCCTTTGAAGGTCATGTAGACCAACCCTCCCCAGCAGTCAGCAGGGGCATCCTTAACTAGACCAGACTTAGAATCATAGAATCAACCAGGTTGGAAGAGAACTCCAAGATCATCCAGCCCAACCTATCACCCACCCAGCTCTAAAGACTTCATCCTCTTTAAAGCCATTAACATACATTAATTATATATCAAAAGTGAAAACTCTCTTAAAAATGATCATTAGCTAGATTAATTCTTAGTCTAAATACTAGCTCAGAGCTCAGTGTTGAAGATAACTTAGTTATAGAATCTGCCATTTTCAGGCCACAGAAACTGTTTTTGTCATGGAAATGTAAGTGGGTTTGTTGACAGATAAATGCATCAAAACTTAAAATACAGGATTCTCAGTAGTTTTCCAGGAGCCATAAGAAGCAATGAGACTCCACTTGTAGCTGTTGAAGCACACAAAGAAATTCTGATTCCTGCTTTGAGGTATATGCAGTCAAAGTCTAGCATATCAGTTGTAATAAGTATTGTGGAGAAAAAGGGAAGGTGCACTGATAGAACAGCAAAATAAATATCACAGAATCATAGAATCAACCAGGTTGGAAGAGACCTCCAAGATCATCCAGTCCAACCTAGCACCCAGCCCTAGCCAGTCAACTCATGTAGCAAAAGGACTGACCAAAATCTTGTGCTTGTAGCCACGACACACACCTTTTGTACTTTCAGGCTGCCCTGAATTCAGTGTCGAAACCCAAGGGCATTCAGTCAGGGCCAGGATACCAGAGTCTTCTACATGCTTGGGTTTGGCTTCCTTTTAACTTCTCATCAAAGACCTATACTCCTTACATAGTTATCAGCCTGCATTTTCAATGTTTTAGCACTTTCTCAGTGTGATTTTGGTGTAGTTTACGGATTCACAGATTGCATTGAGTTGGAAGAGACCCTCCAAGGTCATCTTGTCCACCCCCCTCTGCAGTCATCAGGGACAATTCCAACTAGAGCAGGTTGCTCAGGACAGTATCAAGTCTGATCTTGAATTTCTCCAGGGACAGGGCCTCAACCACATCTATGAGCAGCCTGTTCCAGTGTTCCACCATTCTGATTGTGAAGAACTTCCTCCTAATGTCCAATCTAAATCCCCCCTGCTCCACTTTCAAACCACAGCATTAACAGGGGTTAAATTTTTAAAGGGTTCTGCAACAATAATCTTGGTGTCCTGAGGAGCTGGCTATTTATTTTAGTATGCTGTAATGAATATTTAATATTTCTGTTTGCCTGAGCAGCACTGATGTATTTATTGTCTTGCAGTCTCTATCCTGAGAACAGAACCAGATAGAAACCAGTGGACGTTAATCTTGTGAGCCTTTTCTGCCCTTCAGTGCTCTCTGTGGCCAGCTGATCAAAGTATTGCACTAAGCAAATGCATGGTTTTGGCTTGTATTGAAGTTCTTGTTCTGACTCTTGAGAAATCTGAGGCATTTCAGTTGTGCCTGGCATCACAAATCACAGCTCCACAAATTGTCTTTGTCTCCTGAGAGGGATTTTGCTGATTATTGCAGTTCACTCACTCACCAGCACCATCACATTTGATGGGTTTAGACCTTTGCAGTATTGTGAATTAGAGCCTTGAGTGATGGATCAAAGGGACAGGAGGAGATCAAATGCTTGCTGCCTTGGCCAGTACCAGTCTGGTGTGTAGCAGCTGTAAAGCTAGCAGGAGGCAGTTTCAAAGTAAATAAAAAGAGGTGTTTCTGTACTTAGAATGTAATTGAGCTGTTGAATTCCTTGCCAGAAGATGTGAATGTGAAGGTGGTATTTGCTAAAGGCTTATGTGACCCTAGAGGAGACCAAAGAGATGTGCGAAAGAAAATCCATCCAAAGGTGCTAAGATTGAGAGGACATCTGATTTAAGAAACCCCAAGCCACAACAGCTTCTTGGACACTGAGATGCATATCTAGTAGGACAATCATACATGGCTGCTCTGTCCCTAGACTCATTTGTGAATATCTGGGTTTGGCCACCTTGCTGGAGTCACAATGCTGGGCAAAGTAGACCTTTGGTCTGGTCCAGTACTACTGCTCTCAGGCTCTAGTTTCCAAGCCCTTACACCCCTGCCTTCTTTTCCCCCTGTTATACAGCTTGCAGCAGGGCTAATAAAGTTTTTTCTTTTAACCATGAAAGTAACTTCCAAGGAGAAAGGGAACGAAGGCAAAGGCAAGAGTAGCTCTTCTAGGGTTTTCTGTAGTCATTTACCTCTGCTTTTGCTAACTGTGAGAACTCTGGGGGCTGCAGCACAGATCTTTCTACGTGCCTGAGTCTGGAAACAGTCTAGCAGAGCTCATTTGCTGCTCTTTCTGAGCTATAAGGCTCTTCCAGCTCCCGCATCTTGCCAACATCTGTGATGATACAGAATCAGGAACACCATGTAACTGTGCTGCAGCATATTGTCTTACTCATGCAGGTTGTCTTTGAGATTTCTGCACTGAACTCTAAGTGATCAAACCTTAAAATCATCATCTGTGCATGGCAGAAAACTCTTACAGAGTTGGACTTTTATCATCGTATGAGAATCATAGATTCAAGCAGGTTGGAAGAGACCTCCAAGATCATCCAGTCCAACCTATCCCCCAGCCCTAGCCAGTCACCTAGACCATGGCACTAAGTGCCTTAAACAGCCTACGTGTTAAATGCCTGCTCTGCTGGAAAAGAACACTGTTTTCTGTTCTGTTTAGAAAAAGAGTTGGAAATATCACAAGACCTGGCAGTGGTGCAGACCTTAGATAAAGTTAGTATTGATCAGACTTCTAATCTAACAGTACCTTTTCCTCTGTTTAACTGATTCTTATCAGCCTGGCTTGCAGGACCTTTAATTTGTCTCCCCTGAGATGACCAGTTTCAGCAATGAGAAAATATACTGCTTTAGCCCTAATACTTGCCAAAGGCTTTATTTAAGTAGTAGAGAAGCAGTAGATGACTGGTACAGCTGCTTGGTCTGTTTATGTTTTTTGACACTTAGCCTGTTCATTGCTAGTTTGTTTGCTTAATGCTTTCTTCCTAATTGAGAGAGTCTGACCTGTTCTTCTTCTTCATCTGTTCACTGTAGTACAAAATCAAGAGCTTCTTTTGAGAGAACAAGCAGCTTTCTGTGAAGCTACAGCAGTAGATTTGTAGGTTAAAGTTCCCTGTTGACAAATTTTTGGGAAAATGAATCTCTCTCTCCTCCTCTGACTTCTGCTGCAAAACATGAAGATTGTCTGTCTGCAACTTGGCATATGAGAAGCCAAAAGATGGGTTTTAAGAAGTTATTTTTAGTTTAATAATTTCAGGATAATTAGGCATTACTTGTGTTGTACAGCCTCAGTGTTGCACTGTGCTGGCATCTGTGCCTCCTGCATAACCCCAAAGTTGCTGGGTGCTCCTAGTGCTCAGGTGTTGTAGGCTCTCTCACCACAGTGCTACCTCTCTGTCCTCTCTGCTCAGAGAGTTCAGCACTGCAACCTTTCCTGAGCATCTGGCCTGCATCTGGTCCAAGCCCCTTGGACCCTTGTCTTCCTGCAACATTCTCCTAACAAGCAGCCTTGGGCTTTTCAATCTGTATTTTTTTAATATGCTCCTGCAGCTAGTGAAGTGCCACCCCCTTACACAGGATTTCAAATCTTCCTTGAGGAGATAGGAGCTAGAAAACCTGCCACCTTCTCTTGGCCAGGCTTTCCATACCTGGGACAAAGCTGCTGCTGAAAGCTTAGGGTGAGGTGGCACCAAAGGCAAAAAAAAAAAAATGCATCCTGGAAAAATGTAGAGATCTATTTTTTAAAGTAACTGAAAGAAATTGTGGGGTGGAGCTAAAAGAATCTCCTTTTAATATGCAGAAAGGTGGCAGGTTTCATGAACTCCCTATAAACTAAGGTTATGTCCTCCAAAGCCATACCAGCTATAAACAAGACAGTACTGCACTCATTTTTACCATGATCAGGTCTTCTGAATGGCTCCGTTTTTAAGAGCTGTCTTCTAACTGCTTGGTTTTGAAACCTTAACACGTTGAACTTGTGTAATCATCACACCCCAACAGGATTTTAAATGAGTAGCTGCTGTTTCCAGCTCTAATTATTGTATGAGTTTGGTGAACATCTTTATTTAGAATCACAGAACCAAGTTGGAGGAGACCTCCAAGCTCATCCAGTCCAACCTAGCACCCAGCCCCATCCAGTCAACCAGACCATGGCACCAAGTGCCTCAGCCAGGCTTTGCTTGAACACCTCCAGGGTCGGTGCCTCCACCACCTCCCTGAGAAGCCCATTCCAATGCCAATCACTCTCTCTGGCAACAACTTCCTCCTAACATCCAGCCTAGACCTCCCCTGGCACAGCTTGAGACTGTGTCCCCTTGTTCTATTGCTGGTTGCCTGGGAGAAGAGACCAACCCCACCTGGCTACAGCCTCCCTTCAGGTAGTTGTAGACAGCAATGAGCTCCCCCCTGAGCCTCCTCTTCTCCAGGCTGCACACCCCCAGCTCCCTCAGCCTCTCCTCACAAGGCTGTGCTCCAGGCCCCTCACCAGCTTTGGCGCCCTCCTGTGGACACCTTCCAGTACCTCAACATCTCTCTTGAATTGAGGGGCCCAGAACTGGACACAGCACTCAAGGTGTGGCCTGACCAGTGCTGAGTACAGGGGCAGAATAACCTCCCTTGTCCTACTGGCCACACTGCTCCTGATGCAGGCCAGGATGCCATTGGCTCTCTTGGCCACCTGGGCACACTGCTGCCTCATCTTCAGCCTACTATCTACCAGTACCCCCAGGTCCCTTTCCTTCTGGCTGCTCTCCAGCCACTCTGTCCCAAGCCTGTAGCACTGAAACAACAGAACAGCATTGTTTTCTGAAGCTTATAAGGAACAAACATGGTGCTAAATGATAATGGCCATGATGTTAAACTGTTACCAGCACAGACAGAAAGAGCTTTTTGGGGGACCATAGCTTTTGCTGTGTGTGGTACTCCTACAACAGACATTTTTAGAGAAGGGAATCAACTGTCTAGTTCTCTGGAATGCTGTGTGATTTCTTTCAGAGAGAAAAGCAACTGGGCTTTCTTTGTTTGAGTGCTTGCTCATCCGTGTTCCTCAGGTGTCATCATACATCTCCCTCCTACCTTCCCCAGTCCTTGCTGCACTTCTTATTTTGTTGTGAGTGGTGATGATTTGTGGAGACAGTGTTTTGAGACAACGTTCTGTGTGATGTATTGGTACGTAGGGCTTACAGAATGTCTATCTCAGAAGTGGTGGAAACTCCATCATGTTAATTTTCTGACCATAAATTTCTCATGCCTTACAGATTGCTTTTCTTTAAACCCAGTAATTTATGTGAGCTCCTCTCTCTAATGAAAATACCTTTAGTTTTTTAGCTAGGAGTTGTTTTGCTCTCAGCTTGTGAATTTCTGCCTTATGTTGCAGGACAGGAGACAAAATTAGGTATAGGCAATAGTGACCTAGCAAAGATGAAATAATTCTAGCCTAAAAAAAACAACATTAGTTTGTCATAGACCCAAGTCAGCTTGTCCCTTCGTCCTCAATCCTGATTCATTAATCAGCCCAGAGAGTGGAGGTGAATGGTGCCACATCCAGCTGGCAGCTGTCACTAGTGGTGTCCCTCAAGGATCAGTGCTGGGCCCTATCCTCTTTAACATCTTCATAGATGATCTGGATGAGGGCATGGAGTCAGTCATCAGCAAGTTTGCAGATGACACTAAGCTGGGGGCAGATGTGGCTGGGTTGGAGGGCAGAAGGGCTCTGCAGCGGGACCTTGACCGCCTGGACAGATGGGCAGAGTCCAAGGGGATGGGGTTCAATAGCTCCAAGTGCAGGGTGCTGCACTTTGGCCACAACAACCCCATGCAGAGATACAGGCTGGGGTCGGAGTGGCTGGAGAGCAGCCAGACAGAGAGGGATCTGGGGGTGCTGATTGATACCTGCCTGAACATGAGCCAGCAGTGTGCCCAGGTGGCCAAGAGAGCCAATGGCATCCTGGCCTGCATCAGGAATGGTGTGGTCAGCAGGAGCAGGGAGGTCATTCTGCCCCTGTACTCTGCACTGGTTAGACCACACCTTGAGTGCTGTGTTCAGTTCTGGGCCCCCCAGTTTAGGAGGGACATTGAGATGCTTGAGCGTGTCCAGAGAAGGGCGACGAGGCTGGGGAGAGGCCTTGAGCACAGCCCTACGAGGAGAGGCTGAGGGAGCTGGGATTGGTTAGCCTGGAGAAGAGGAGGCTCAGGGGGGACCTTATTGCTGTCTACAACTACCTGAGGGGTGGTTGTGGCCAGGAGGAGGTTGCTCTCTTCTCTCAGGTGGCCAGCGCCAGAACAAGAGGACACAGCCTCAGGCTGCACCAGGGGAAATTTAGGCTGGAGGTGAGGAGAAAGTTCTTCACTGAGAGAGTCATTGGACACTGGAATGGGCTGCCCGGGGAGGTGGTGGAGTCGCCGTCCCTGGAGCTGTTCAAGGCAGGACTGGACGTGGCACTTGGTGCCATGGTCTAGCCTTGAGCTCTGTGGTAAAGGGTTGGACTTGATGATCTCTGAGGTCTCTTCCAACCTTGGTGATACTGTGATATATAACTCAGGACCTTATTCTGGCACAGCCTATGAGTGGCAGAACACAAGCAGGTAGATACCTGAGTGAATGAACATATGCAGAATATGTGTATGTTATATTGAATATGTTTAGGGGATGGAAAGGAAACATAATGCACAATGTTGTTCTTTTTTCCCATATACCAAAGCAAAACACTCTCCCACCCTGGTCTGAAAAATTATCCAGGTTTATAGCTAGTTTGAAGCAATTTGGTTGTAGCAGATACGATGTGGTAGAATGTAGTAGTGGATTTGTTCAATGGAACAGGGAAAAGAATGAGTTTGTCATCCTCATCTTTCTGCTGTTCCTGCTGTGTGAATCAAAGAGCTGAGTGACATGCCTTTGATCAGAGACAGCGTGGAAAAGTTTCAGACCCTTAGAGAAATGCACGAGTGCTCATGAAAATGGAAAGGGATGACAAGATTGAAGTTAGTGTTGTAGCAGGTGACTTTAGGTGTCTGCCACAGATGCCAGTGTTATGTACACAGGAATTAAAAAAAAACACCAAACCATCACCACAGTGAAAAGTGCTTAACCTACCTTGAGTTTGAATTTTGTTTGAAAAAACAAACCACAGTTTTATTTTCAGCAATGATTAGAGATGTCCATTTTTCGCTTCAATGAAAAGAAGCTGTAGTGCTCTTTCTTTAGTACAGGTTTACTCTTTTATAAGAATATCAGAGAATATCATAGAATCAACCAGGTTGGAAGGGACCTCCAAGATCATCCAGTCCAACCTAGCACCCAGCCCTAGCCACTCAACCAGACCATGGCACTAAGTGCCTCATCCAGGCTTTGCTTGAACACCTCCAGGGATGGTGACTCCACCACCTCCCTGGGCAGCCCATTCCAATGCAAATCACTCTCTCTGTGAAGAACTTCCTCCTAACATCCAGTCTGAACCTTCCCTGGCACAACTTGAGACTGTGTCCCCTTTTCTGTTGCTGGTTGCCTGGGAGAAGAGACCAACCCCACCTGACTACAACAGGCACTTTGAATCAAAGGCCAGTAAATCTTTAAAGAATAGATATATTCATATATATGTATTCACAGAATAGTTTGGGTTGAATTTTACCTGTGATTACCAGCTTGTGGATAGTTTATATTCCAAAAGTACTTTCTATAATCATAGAATCAGCCAGCTTGGAAGAGACCTTCAAGATCATCCAGTCCAACCTAGCACCCAGCCCTATCCAGTCAACTAAACCATGGCACTAAGTGCCTCAGCCAGGCTTTTCCTGAACACCTCCAGGGATGGTGACTCCACCACCTCCCTGGGCAGCCTATTCCAATGCCAATCACTCTCTCTGGCAAGAACTTTCTCCTAACATCCAGCCTAGACTTCCCCCGGCACGACTTGAGACTGTAAACCCATCAAATTCTCTACTGCGTATTCATGAGTACAGACATGCTATGATGAAAAACTGGTACTACTTTAGTACTGATGTTTTCTTTGTATTGAGTGTCTTAGGAGCCCAGCTGAAAGCTAAGCTAGCACAGTGTGTTTTAATTCACATATGAGTATGTTAATTGTTTGAAATTTTATGTTGCAGTGGCATTTTAAATTTCAGCCAAACTTCTATTACATGTGAGGTACTTGAAAGTGTTTTAAGTGTAAATGGATGATTTTGCAGGCTAGGAGCAACAGCTTGCTCCAGACTTTGTGCTTATGCAGGCTGTGTATTTGACATCACCTAGAGCATGCTTCCTCAAAACATGTAGATTAGTTCTGGAGCATTTTCAGGCTGTCTTGCCACTTGCACACTTAGAGAATTGTGTCCACAGAGGGCTTTCCATGTAACTGTTCTGTGTGATGATGTTTCTGGTTCTTATCCCAGAAGATGAGCAGGATTTTGGGTTTCTTTCAGGGGAGTTTTTATGATTACTTTTCATAGAAGTCTCATCTATACAACATTAGTGGTTTATGAGGATTTAAGGCAAGGTACTCATTTATGAAGGAAAGCAGGGAGAATGACACATACATGAACTGCATTTTGCTATGAGTCTTTTGTTTGTAGCTAGTTAATGCATTTGGACAGACTAAGAATAAGTTTTGGGGTACGTGAACAGCTCTTCACCTTGTATACCTAGAATGTAGAGTGATTTGATTTTTAAATAGTTCAGTTTGGAAAAGCTCCACTTGGAACCACATTCTTTATGATCCTGATTTTTAGACAGCAGGTTCATTTGCATGGAGTATTCTGTAGAGGCTGGATTTCCCCATCTGTTAAAATGATAGTGGAATGTGCTTCAGTCACTGCTGCCTGCTCTGGAGATGTAGAGTCCCTCCCTCAATTCATTTCTGTTGAGGGACCTAGTTAACAACACCTGATGTAAGTTACTAGTGGTATAGAAGGATAAGTGTACCTTGCATTTGCATTGCAAGTGACTATACATAAGATGGATCTGTTCCCTCTAAAATCCAGAAGCAAACTGTTCTCAGCCTGTCTTGCACTAGCTCTTTTCCTCAGTGGTCACTTCTAGTATGGATTGTACTGCATATTGTTGACACTTGTAGCATTTTTTTTCTTTACAACATTGATGTTTTGGGAAAGTTGAGAAACTGCTTGTTTTGTTGGGGTTTTTTTTGGGTTTTTTGTTTGTTTTGTTTTGTTTTGTTTTTTTCTTTAATAGCATTTTGCTTGAATTTTGAGTCCATATGAGCTATGGATGATGGTTGAGTTCAGTGGACAAGACTTACGAGGTAGTACAGCTTCTTTTTGTATTTTGTGGTGATATTTCAGTCTGCTTCTGTGCAGTGACTGATTCGTAGCACTTTTGGTTACATTAATTTCTGTCATTACACAGGAGCTATTAAAGCTTTAACACATAAATGGGAAGATTTGATAACTAGTGAAGATGAGGAAGAGGAGGCTATTAGGGTGATGCATCTTAAGTGCCAGCAGGTGGTCTATTCAAAACTGATAGTACTAGCTGCATTTAGTAAGCCATTGTGCATAGTAAAGGCTCTGGTAATTCCCTGTCCTTACAAGCACAAACGATCAGTAGGAAGTAGTGACTTTGCCATCGTAGGATGTCATGACTGGAAACTCTGTTACATGAAACTCTGTGAAATATTTTTATTGAGCATTTGATATGTATATGTAATTAGAAAATGTAACATTCTGTGCAGAATCAACTCCTTTCCCATAACAAAAGTACCCCCCCCCCCCCCCCAGCATTGTTTGTTTGGTTTTGGCAATTGTTATTAATGTGGTACCACAGTTACAAATTCAATTTTAAGTCAGTTGAGAAATCATTTAACTTTAAAATCAAGTTGATCTCATGTTTGTTTTCAAATTAAGTACGATAGATTAGCATAAGCACTAATGAACATTCAGCATCATTTATTCCAGTTAAAATCCACTCTGAAATGTTTATAAGCAAAAGATGTTTTAATCTTGCTTATTACGTGGAAATACTCTCACTGCTGTCCATCGGAGCAGTGTGGTGTGTGCGTGTTAGTCATACAAGTACACAAAAATTCAGCTGGTTGAAAGACAGCATCGAGAAAACAGGTATTACAAATAGCATAAAGCATTCAATCTGTGCTTACAATGTTTAGCAGATATTAAATCCAGGCATCACATTTTCTTCCTGTTTAAGTAAGCCAGAGATGGATGTCATTATGAGATTTACATACCATTAGCTCACGTCAGTTGGTTAGCAGCCGATATCTGTGGTACAAGGCTAGTTGGATAGGTTATTTGTGATGCCAGGAGTCTGCAGGTCAAGGTTTACTGGCAGCATGCTCATTTCCTCTGCCTTTGTGATCACTTGATAAAATGAAGTGCATCGCTGTGAACAATCGACCCTTTTGAACAATCCAGACTGGTCAGCAGTCTAAATCCACATTTTAAAGCCGTCATTATAGCCTCGAACTTAAGAGTTTCCAGGGTGCAGACAAAGGTGTTGTCCTCCTTCAGTACCAGTCGTGTACCATTTTCAGACTTTATGAAGTACTTGAATTGAATAATATTTGAAGATACTGAAAACTCTTCTGGAAATCCATCCAGCCTGCTTTTGGACACCAGTACAATTCTGGCTTTTATTTTTGCAATGAAATCAGGAGCATTGCAAAAGATTCTGAGTCCTTGGGAACGGTCGTGGCTGTCAGTTATTTCCAGGAAAGTAGTCTCTCGAGATGCTAGCTGTTCCTTCTCCCACCTTGATTTCACTGCATCTGAGAGTACCTTAAGCTGGAAGAATTCTGCTTCCTGTGCCAAAAGTTGATTTTCTCGAAACCCTTCTGGTAGAAGAAGTTCTCCATTTCGTAGGAAGTTGAGAATGTGTCTGAAAAGGAGTCCATCTCTGTCTATGAAGTAATGCCCATCTGCATCAAAAGGGCACATTATTTTTCCATTTATGATCCCTTCCAGAAAAGAATCTGGATACTTGGTTAGTGTCTGTTTTTGTGTGATGTATAGATAGCCACCAACATTCAGAGTAACCAGAGATGTTCTATAGTCCTTCTCTTGCTCAGAGCCTTCGGAGTTGCTGTGTTTTTCTTCGCATTCGTTTTCTCTTCTGTTTATTTTTTTCTCCATGATCAAAGCCAGACCAAAACTCCAGTTATCTTGCTTTGTGCTTCTCAGCTTGCAAAGAGATTGATTATGTGTTTTTAAAATCTGAAAGAAAAAAGCACCTTTATACAGCTCCGGCACGATGTTGGAGTGGCAATGCTGCTTGCATTGCTCCGACTGTCGGCTCGGGTTTGCAGTAGGTGGCGTGTCAGCTGTGCATGCAGGGCGATAGCAGGAGTATGACTGTAAAGCAGCATTTGCATTTAACTGTATAAGGGAAGGAGACTATAACAACTGTTCGTCTTTTTCTCTAAGTATAAGAAGTTTGCCTAGTTTGGGAGGTTATTCACAGAGATGCATCCTACTGCTCTAAGTAACACCCTGTTTTGAATGGTTTAAGATGTATTTGCAGTATCAGCTGGACAAGTCACGTTCTGTGCTTATGGTGTTTCACAGACAGCTTCATTTCTGTTTCAAGTATTTTCATTTTCACAAAGCATCTTTTCACCTTTTTTTTTTTGGCATTGGATACAGTACCTGATGTTTGTCAGGATGCCTCCCTGTCTGTAGAAGGGTGTTGTCTATGGAGTGCTTGCACATAGATATTCCTCATTTATTGAACACATGTGCAGTGGTAAGATGTTTTCACAGAAGATACTCTGGAAGTGATGCTGAGGGACTTGTTGATTCGACTGCTTTAAGTTAGTGATGAAAGCCACCATTTGCAGTGAGTGGAAGTACCCACACCAACAAAACAGCTGCAGTCTGGTTAGGTTTCACTTTTTGCCTTTCTCAATGCCACAGATACTGTTTTCCAGAGACGATTGTTGTTTCTATTGGTGATGTTTTCTGAAGTCACTAAGGCTGTGTAGCATAGGTTTGTTCTGTGTAGAAAGGACTCAGCTGCCCTGCGGAACAAAGGGTTAGTGTGCCTACAGACAGCTCTGAGCATCACATAACGCTATAGCTTAGCAACACTTGGCTATGGGGAGGGGGCAAACATCGGCAGAGCACACTGCACTCAGATGGCTGTCTTCTCTCCGCCGATCTGTGCTTTCAGGCTCGCTTTCTGTTGCCTGTTAAGAAAAGGTTTTCCCTTTAAGCATTTGCAGCCCGGAGCAAGGAAGGGGAAGCTGTCCGCACGGCTCTGTGTGCTTCCTTGGGGAGTGGGTGGGAGCTGCAGCATGCATTCCTCAGCGCAGGCGAAAGCGAAGGCTTACCTTGGGCTGGACCTGGAGAGGAAGTCCCATCTTTTTCAAGATGTATTTCTCACTTTGCCTGCCAAGCAGTGAAAAGTCAGATTATTCTTCTGTCAATTCTTCCACTTTATTTCTAAGTATTTTGTTCCAACCATTCCCACAGTCTCTCAGGCTGTTTATCAGTCATCACTGTAATATTTCTTTAACTCAATCTGGTAGAAAGAAATGCCTTTTTTTTTTTAACTTGCTATTCTCTTTGCCAGGGTATCCCTAGTACTGATATGCTGAATTTTTCTGCAGCTCTATGTGCTATGTTAATCAGCTGTTATTCATTAGATTGGCTTTATCAGGAGTTAGTCATGGGTTTAATGTTAACTCTTCAATGCCATTGATATGTTTAGCATAACTTCAATCAAAAAGATCTCAAGCAGTTTCTAGTTTTTAAACATTTGGACTGTTTTCCAAATGAACTCCTTTCACAATGATTGAGTGGATAATTGAGAACAATTAAAAAGCCAATTAGTTTCAAGTGTCATTTAGCTTGGTGATGGAAAATTCAGTTAGTGCGTTTAGATCGTGCATAGCTACAACACTGAACTTAGTGGCTGCTGAACCTTGAGAACATTATGGTGCTTTCATCTTACAGAGTGATCTTGAGATACTTTGAAGTGAAACAAGCCATGTCCTGGCACAAGTAAGTGGGCATTTCCAGGGAGAGCTGGGATTTGTAAAAGGAAGGGATATTTTTTGTGGCCACCTAAGCTATCTGCATTTCCAGAGACAGCAGTTACAGAGCAGTGTCTGCTCACTTGTTTTTTTTGTGTTCATCGTCTTGAGACTGTGTCTCCTTGTTCTATTGCTGGTGGTCTCTTCTCCCAGACAACCAGCAATGGAACAAGGGGACACAGTCTCAAGCTGTGCCGGGGGAAGTCTAGGCTGGATGTTAGGAGGAAGTTCTTCGCAGAGAGAGTGATTGGCATTGGAATGGGCTGCCCAGGGAGGTGGTGGAGTCACTGTCCCTGGAGGTGTTCAAGAAAAGCCTGGATGAGACACTTAGTGCCATGGTCTAGTTGAGTGTCTAGGGCTGGGTGCCAGGTTGGACTGCATGATCTTGGAGGTCTCTTCCAACCTGTTTGATTCTATGATATTCTATGATCTTCTCAATGTTCTAACACTGACAGTTAAAAACTTCCACCTTTTTAGTGTCACTTGCATGCTGACATTGGCCATTCAAGTAAGGAATACTATCAGTAGACAGCAATTGGAAGGATATTGTTTTGGTTTCAGATTAAGTCAGAGAAAATGCTAGGCAGTCTTGCACACACTTGAGAGAGTGCTTGAGGAGTAGTACTGCATTTCCAAATTCCTTACTCTTTAGGCTGCACTGGGACAGCAGTCTGTAGAGCCTTTCAGTTTCTTCTCAACCAGAGAAGCTGTCCTGGAGACACTTAAAATGCAGTGCCAGTGCCTAACAGCTACACAGGAGGAGGCTAGGCATTTACCCCTGATTCTTTCCTGAGTGTTTCCTTGTGAAATATAACCTCACTCCTCCTCAGTTTCCATCATCCTCCTGAAACTCCTGGTGTGGAGGCTTGTGCACACCATAGAATCAACCAAGTTGGAAGAGACCTCCAGGATCACCCAGTCCAACCTAGCACCCAGCCCTAGCCACTCAACCAGACCATGGCACCAAGTGCCTCATCCAGTCTTATCTTGAACACCTCCAGGGACGGTGCCTCCACCACCTCCCTGGGCAGCCCATTCCACTGAGAATTCAAGACTAGAGTACCACAGGAAAGTTGATGCTCTACCAGTGGTTCAGCTTACTCATGTGTCCAAGCCATCAGCTTCATTGATAAACTGCTGTCAATGAAAATCACCTGGACTGCAGAAAACAGCTGCTTTTATTCGTTACAGTATGAAAGGGAATGAGAAGAAGAAGACATTTCGTCTACAAGAGGTAGAGAATTTCTGAAGTGTGTTAGGAAGCTGTGCACATGAAATCTGTTTGGGTGATTAAGACAGTTTGCTAGTCATTTAATGTCATAACACAGAAAACTGGCCAGGTTGTCAGACAGCTAAGCCATTCAGTAGCTGCTATCTCACAGTGTTGATGACATAGACATTCTCATTCCAATAATAACTCCAGGATGTTGATTAAGAGCTATTCAAGGGAAATTCTACATGCTAATTAAAATTGAAGGTTTTCAAACCAGAAAGTCTGAAATTTACATTCAGGAGTTCTAAAGGAGCTATCTAAGACACTATCAAGTGTGCTTAATAATCTTTGAATGCTGCAGTTCTGTAAGACTGGAAAAGCAAATGCTGGGCCAGTATTTGAAAGGTGAACTGGATGGCTCAGTGAGGGGCCCAGTGATGGTTTGGGAGTTACCCATGCCCTCACTCTTATGAAATCACCCAGACTGGAAGTTAAGGAATGAAGCTATATTTACAGCTTAGCACAATATACAAGCAGATATTTACAATATATTTACACTTCTACACAAGTTCTGGGCCCCCCAGTTTAGGAGGGACATTGAGATGCTTGAGCGTGTCCAGAGAAGGGCGACGAGGCTGGGGAGAGGCCTTGAGCACAGCCCTACGAGGAGAGGCTGAGGGAGCTGGGATTGGTTAGCCTGGAGAAGAGGAGGCTCAGGGGTGACCTTATTGCTGTCTGCAGCTACCTGAGGGGAGGCTGTGGCCAGGAGGAGGTTGCTCTCTTCTCTCAGGTGGCCAGCACCAGAACAAGAGGACACAGCCTCAGGCTGCGCCAGGGGAAATTTAGGCTGGAGGTGAGGAGAAAGTTCTTCACTGAGAGAGTCATTGGACACTGGAATGGGCTGCCTGGGGAGGTGGTGGAGTCGCCGTCCCTGGAGCTGTTCAAGGCAGGATTGGACGTGGCACTTGGTGCCATGGTCTAGCCTTGAGCTGTGTGGTAAAGGGTTGGACTTGATGATCTGTGAGGTCTCTTCCAATCCTTATAATACCGTGATACTGTGCAGACTCAAACAGACAGAGACACTCCCTTATCTGCATTTGTATCCTTGATTTTATACATCTCAGCAAGCCTATGAGTGAAGTAGGCATCACTGCTCTTTTCAGTCTGGAATACAATTTTTTTTCTCATTAAAATATTCCAGTTAGCCTCAAACCAGCACACCCAGGTATTTAAAAACAAAAAAGGACCATTAAAAAAAAAACAATGAAGCATCTGACTTCAGAGTCAGTTAAAAATGGAGTAATATAATGCTAATTAATATGACTGACAGGAAAATAAATGGTGCTAAAAATCGTCATCCTTTTTGATTGCATTTTGTTCAGCAAAGCAGGTGATGCCTTTTGAGTATGTTTCATTTGTCATTTTGAGCTAGAGCATATATTATTTCACTTTAATTATAGAGAAATAAACTTCAGGCTTCAAACTGGTGAACGTTAAGCAGAGAATTATCACCAAAATGTTGCTGCAGTTTGGTTCTGTGTATTTGTAGTCAGTGATCAGGAAGGTGGTAGTCACTGATAGAGTTTGGAGATGATATGGACTAAGAATGTAATCAATAGGGTGACATTCTGCTGAAGCAGAACTATTTGGATAGTTGGTTAGAACAGCATTTTAATATGAACAAATGTGCCCTGGAAGACATTGTAGGTGGGGGTTGTGGTGCCTATGTTTATGACAGAAGCTCTGTCCTGTGTGCAATGCATCATTGCCAAGTGGCCATGAGGTTGTTGTTGTTTGTGCTGGTCAGTAAAACAAATGTAGTATGTAATCTTTGGATGCCTAAGTAAGGGAGTGCCAAGTAGAGACTGGGTGAACCTGTTCTCTAGCTGCATAGCTACCAGGAAAGGGTGATCTGAGAAGGGCATCAACTTTCAAGCTGTAGAGAGGTACTACAAAAGCAGAGCTGAGGTCCAGTGTAGGAGAGAGGATTGCTCCTTTTCCAGCCATTACATACAATAACCTGGGAATCTGCAGAGTGATATCAGGTGACAGCTGAAACTACTGGGGCTTTCAGTTTGGGTGCCACCTTCTGCCTGCTGAGGAGCTGGAGGCACATGTGGCCATACCCTGTTCTTAATGCAATGTCTTCCTCTTTTTCCTGCTGCCTGTGACTTGTCCTGAGGCAAGTCTTCATCTCCTCCTTCCCTGGCACCGCTCTCAAAGAGCAGGAGCTGGTAGACTTTGGGTCCTGTCCCTTGTGCTGTCAGGTCTGACTGTGAAAAACAGAGTCTCAAGAACTGCACTTTCTCAGGCCAACAAGAGTTATTAAGAAGCTGAAAAATGCACCTAATGGGAGAGTCAGGAAAACATGATTTATTTTTATTAGGCTTGATAAAGGTGAAGCATGCATAAATGCTTGGGCAGGCAGAAATGCTTTCACAGCAGGTTCTTCAGCTTCACAGTAGGTTCTTCAGCTTCACAGTCAGTGGTCTAACAAGGCTCAGTGGCTGGAAATTGGAGCTGAATGCAGTCAGACTTGAAAACTATTACACTGAGATTTCCAAGCCAATCCATCTCCCTCTCCAAATAAAAATAAACCAAGAAAAAACCCCAACAAATAACCTCTGTCAGACCATCTTCTGCACAATTCCAGTAATTTTCCCCAGTGTCTCTTTATTAAGATTGCCTTAAGCATTTTAACTCCATTCTGTTCATTTGATGGTGACTATCAGCAGGACTGGAACCTGGAATCAGTATCTCCCAGCATATCTCCCTGTCATCTCACTCAATAGTCAACGATTGAAACTCCTTAATGAATTGGCGCTGGAGTATTCAGTCAGGGAGGCTGACGTGAGCATGCATTTGGCAGCTGACCATGAAGCTATGGGTTATGTAGACCAGCCTGCCTGGAGCTGCACTCACAGTGTACAGATAGGGCATCTGAGAGTGTAAGATGCTTGGGAAAATGCCTGCTTTCCCTTCTAATCTCTGGCTGCATCTAGGCTTCTTGCTTTATTTGGAGTCAGTGTTTTTAACAGGGAATTGCTGCCTTCATGCCTTATTCATCTTTTGTCTCCTCTGTGACTATGGAAATACGTAGACAGACGTGTAGCAATTTGCATGTCTTTTTATTGTGGCTGTGGTCCTGCAACAAGGGAAGATAAACCCAAGTCTGTGAACTTGAGTGTGATGCATGAAGGCTAATTAGGCTGCAGAGGGGGTAAAAACTGTGTTCCCCAACTACAGTCTTGCACCTGGAGATTTGGATACATCTTTGCAGATTTACTTTGCTAGACAGTCTGGATGTGTTAAAATCCCCGAGAGGGTCCAGGAAAAGTGGAACACAAACTTTGATTTTTGGACCATTGATGAGCTGTGATAGCAAAGGTAGCTTAGCTGCAAGGTGGTGTTGTCGGGAGACTGCAGACAGCCTTGCGTGACTGGAACATTGAAAGTCAAATCCAGATCAGTGGTAATTAAAAACAAGTATTAGCCAAGACATCAGAGATGGGATGTTACAAAGGATAAATGTGTTTAATTGTCAGGTTCATTTTCTAAGTGGTTGGTGTGGGAGAGCTACCTGTTTCACTGCTGCCAAGTCTTAAAAACTAAGAGCAGTTTGCAAACGGTGCAAAGTGCACAGAGGTTGCTAGCAGTGTGTCCCAGAGGGCTGGGCTTGAGTGGACACAGAATCACAGAACTGTACAGAGATCATCAAGTCCAACCTCCTTGCCAAGGCAGGATCCCCTAGGGTAGTCTGCACAGAAAAGCATCCAGGCAGGTTTTGAAAGTCTCCAGGGGAGACTCCACAACCGCCCTAAGCAGCCTGTTCCAGTGCTCTGAGACCTTACTGTGGCCTTCCAGCATCTGAAGGGGACCTACAAGAAAACTGGTGAGGGACTTTATAGGATGTCAGGTCAAGTGAATGACTAGGAGCCAGGAGGAATGGATCTAAGCAAGAACAAGGTAGATTCAGATGAGCTGTTACGAAGTTCTTCACCATGAGGGTGGTGAGACACTGGAACAAGTTGCCCAAAGATGTGGTGGAAGCCCCATCCCTGGGAGTTTTTAAGGTTGGGTTGGATGGGGCTCTGGGCAACCTGATCTAGTGTGAGGTGTCCCTGCCATAGCAGGGGGGTTGGAACTAGATGACCCTTGGGGCCCCTTCCAACCCTAACAATTGTATGATTCTATTGCAGTTGTTAGTTGTCACTTAGGGCCAGAAGGTATTCACACTGGACTGCAAAGTGACTCTGTTGCAGAGGTGAATATACGGAGAGCAGGATTACCTAAAGCTCAGTATGTGATCTTCTAGATTACTTACTGCAAGGGTTTTTTTCCCCACAGATCTTCAAATATGCAATATTGTTACTTTATTGCATTCTATGTTGTTTTTTTTATTGCAGTAAAATTAAAGTAGGTTACTCTTTTTCTGAAGATGGGAATAAAATTAGCTGTCAGTTTTATCCTCCACTCATTGTGGATACTTTGATGATTGGATTCTCTTTACAGATTGTTTTTTTTCCTCGTGGTCACTGACTGGGTTTAATACAAGCAGTTCCTAGGTCATCTCAGTGCAACAAATGTCTGGGTTCTAATTTAAATTCCCAGAGACTCAAATATATATTTGATAGAACCAATAACAATGTTATAGAGTGCCCTTCCCTCTTCCCCCTCCTTTCCCAAAAGAAAGGAATTAGATGTGGAAAGAGGAAAAGGTAAGCACACCCAAAAAAATAATCTCATTCTGATTTGGAAGTTAAAAAGAAGAAAAGTTTAACAATAAATTAAAAAGGTATCTGAGGTAGGGAAGTTACAAAGGTAGAACAAAAGGGAAAACAAAAGGGAAGGAAAAGGGAAGGGAAAACAAAGCCAAAATGTGTAAATACAACCTGATTTTGGTGGTGATGGCCACGTGGGAAGAACCAGGAACAGGATGGTGATGCTGGGAGGCAGGGAGCACAGAGAGAACAAGAAGTAGGCAGTCCCCCTGCTTTTGTAGACCTCTAGACAGGAAGGGGGAGTGGGCTAATCATGAATCACCTGGTGGTGTTCAGACCCACCCCTGGGGAGAGGTCAAGACCACCTGGGTCAGGTTCAAGGTCACTCTCCCTGGAGAGTTAACCCTGGACAAACATTCTGGAGCAAAGAGAACCATGCAGTTGCCATCTCTTATTTAATGTTTGTTCTTTGTGATTAATTCTTACTATGCAAAACACCTGATGGCAAAATAAGGCAGTCTAGTGGATACTAGGTGTGCAAGCTTCTTTTGGCTGCTTATTTCTCAGTGTTGAAGTAGCAGAGATTTTTACAACTTGAGACTTGAAAAATTCTATTTCCTTAAAGATTTATTGGTGGAGTATAATGAAAATGTTGGCCATGTTGGTGAGTTTTAATTTAATGTCCAGTTTTGCTTCATTTCTTTTTCTTTTTCATTGTAGATAAGCTTTCCTTGGAAGGAATAGTGGTGCAACGTGCTGAATGCAGACCTGCAGCTAGTGAAAATTACATGAAACTGAAAAGGTAGGAGTGCTCTGTTACCAATGGATGTGATATCTGACCTTGATGTTTTTATTACTGCCTTACTAGTGAGGGATGACTTCAGCATTGTGGTCTTAGTAGGATCATGTTTTTATGCAGGGTTTATACTGGATGGGGGTGGATTTACTGTAGGGAGGGAATGGAGGCTGCTGTGGAGCTTTGGAGCTTCTATCTCCCTTTAGTAATGTCTGATGGGATAATGCAGACTTTTGCATTCCATCATGTGCAGAGCTCTTGCTAGAGCACAGATTGTGCCTCTCCACACCTGAATTTGTGAAGGTGCAGCTGTGTTTAAATGTGATTGAAGCTGAATTACGAGGCTGGTGAGAGGCCTTGAGCACAGCCCTACGAGGAGAGGCTGAGGGAGCTGGGATTGGTTAGCCTGGAGAAGAGGAGGCTCAGGGCAGACCTTATTGCTGTCTACAACTACCTGAGGGGTGGTTGTGGCCAGGAGGAGGTTGCTCTCTTCTCTCAGGTGGCCAGCACCAGAACAAGAGGACACAGCCTCAAGCTATGCCAGGGGAAATTTAGGCTGGAGGTGAGGAGAAAGTTCTTCACTGAGAGAGTCATTGGACACTGGAATGGGCTGCCTGGGGAGGTGGTGGAGTCGCCGTCCCTGGAGCTGTTCAAGGCAGGATTGGATGTGGCACTTGGTGCCATGGTCTGGCCTTGATCTCTGTGGTAAAGGGTTGGACTTGATGATCTGTGAGGTCTCTTCCAACCTTGGGGATACTGTGATACTGTGAATTCCCTGGTGACTTAGAGGTTTACATTGGTTCAGTCAGGACACTGTTGAGTGTGGTTTTCTGTGTGGATCATCCAAATTCAACTTAATATTGTACTATCATCCAAATTCAACTTAATAATGCACTGTGCTAAATAAAAAGTACTTCTGAAAAGACATTTAAAATGCTCAAAACAGTAAAGAATATAAAGGAAATCTTAGACCTAAACTGGCATGCTTGCTAGAAGAGATAGTGTCTGGAAAAGTCAGAAGTGGAATGGAAACCACAAGACATGCATTAGACAGAATTACTTAGTGGCTTTTGACAATTTAAACCAAGGTGTCTGGGATTTACCTTGTGATTCACATATCATATGGATAATTAACTTGATTATGCTCTCTAGTAATAAATCAGATTAGAAATTGAATTGTGCATTATATTAAATAACTTTTTGTATGTTTTAATTAAATTGTGGTTGTTGATTTTAACTAGAGAAGTGCAAATCAGGAAATTTCAGGAAGAAAATAATCCATGACTAGTTTTAGAATCATCAAGAGAAATGCAGAAAAGGCAAAGTGATGTTTTTCCCCAATTCCTTATCTGTTTTCTATGTATCATATATTACCTGTACAGTATCTTACATTCTATTAACCTCCTGTGTCATCTAAACTGCTCAGGATTTTCATTTTGTGTTCATTCAGTTCTGAATCCTTGTGTTTCAGCCATTGGCAAATCAGCACCCTAAGTTTGCTCACATACAGTAAACAGCTTCATTTCAGACTGTGTTGTGTTATTGCTACCATGAGTGTTGTCATCAGTGTGAAACGGATTATGAGGCAAATGTGATGCTAATAGAAAAGGGCTCATTTCAATCTGGCAGTTTCAGATGTATACAAATACAGTCTGTGGAGTGGTTTTGCTTCATAACTGTTTCAATCACAGGTTATCTGGTCCAAGTGCCTGGGTTTTTTTTCATTTTGTAGAGTTCTCTGTTAGCTGATCAGATAACAACAGCTTCTTGTTACAGTTTAGGACTAGGATCCTACATAAAGTTTTCTAGAGAAATCAGAGTTCAGAGAGGATGAACTCTCCAGGGGCTGAACAAAATATAAGAGATATGTTTATCCCATTCCATTGCTTTAAAAGTCCTATATAGTTTGAAGCACAGCTTGCTCTGGGCTCTCTTGCTTGCTTGTTTTTATCCCCTGTCTCTTCCTCTGGCCTTGCATGCTTCTCTGCACCGATCATTGTTTGGGTTCTGGTAAGAACGCTGACTGGGAGTGGGGAGGAGATAATTCTGCCTTTGTCCAGAGTGGGGTGTCCTGAGCTTTGTACATAGAATCATGGAATCAACCAGGTTGGAAGAGACCTCCAAGATCATCCAGTCCAACCTAGCACCCAGCCCTAGCCACTCAACCAGACCATGGCACTAAGTGCCTCATCCAGGCTTTGCTTGAACACCTCCAGGGATGGTGACTCCACCACCTCCCTGGGCAGCCCATTCCAATGCCAATCACTCTCTCTGCCAACAACTTCCTCCTGACATCCAGCCTAGACTTCCCCCAACACAACTTGAGACTGTGTCCCCTTGTTCTATTGCTGCTTGCCTGGGGGAAGAGACCAACCCTCACCTGGCTACAGCCTCCCTTCAGGGAGTTGTAGACAGCAATGAGGTCCCCCCTGAGCCTCCTCTTCTCCAGGCTGCACACCCCCAGCTCCCTCAGCCTCTCCTCATAGGCTTTGTGTTCCAGGCCCTTCACCAGCTTTGTCACCCTTCTCTGGACACGGTAGCTGGGCAGTTGTCTACTTTTATGTGTAGGTATATATCCATATATGATTATTACCTTTTGTATTTAGCCTACTTTTGTAAGTGGTAACTTCATTTTACTTCCAAATTCTGAGTAGTGTGGTAATTTGCTCTTTGGGGGCAAATCCCAAATTCTCTTTGGTGTAAAACCACCATGCTTCTGGTAAGGCCACAGGAGGAGACTAAAGCAAAACCAGTAGCCTTTACTGACATAGTAGCCAAACTTGGCATTTTACAGCATTCTGCTTTCAGTCACACACACAGACACATGGCTCCTCCTGGTCTTTCTTTTTTGTCATGTTTGACTCCTTAAGGAGATAGGAGATAGTAGGCTGAAGATGAGCCAGCAGTGTGCCCAGGTGGCCAAGAGAGCCAATGGCATCCTGGCCTGCATCAGGAACAGTGTGGCCAGTAGGATGAGGGAGGTTATTCTTCCCCTGGACTCTGCATTGGTCAGGCCACACCTTGAGTGCTGTGTCCAGTTCTGGGCCCCTCAATTCAAGAGAGATGTTGAGGTGCTGGAAGGTGTCCAGAGAAGGGTGATGAGGCTGGTGAAGAGCCTGGTACACCAACCTTATGAGGAGAGGCTGAGGGAGCTGGGGTTGTTTAGCCTGGAGAAGAGAAGGCTCAGGGAGGACCTCATTGCTGTCTACAACTACCTGAAGGGAGGCTGTAGTCAGGTGGGGGTTGGTCTCTTCTCCCAGGCAACCAGCAACAGAACAAGGGGACACAGTCTCAAGCTGTGCCGGGGGAGGCCTAGGCTGGATGTTCTCGAGGACTGTTCTGTTTCTTTGCAGCTTATGGCAGAGCATTTCATAGAATCATGGAATGGTCTGGGATGGAAGAGACCTCCAAAGGTCATTTAGTCCAATCCCCCATGCAGTCAGCAGGGACATCCTCAGCTAGACCAGGTTGCCCAGAGCCCCATCAAGTCTCACTTTGAATACATCCAGAGAAGGCACAGGCAAAGTACAGCTCAAAGAGTTGTTGAATGTGGTGTTTGATAGCTCTTCCCCAACAGTGGTGGATGGCAAGGAAAAACTGGTGTAAAGTCAGAGCCCCTCTTTCATTCTGAAATGTGCTGGTGAAATGCAAGTTGCATTTCAAAGCAGATTTTGAGAGTTCAGTTGTGTGTGATCTGCATTACTGAACTCTCTCAAACTGCATACTGAATAAATAAGTAGTCTCAGGAATACAGAATGTTTAGAAGAGATGACATTTACCACTACAATGAGCTGATAAGCCCTATAATTCTCTTCAGTAACTTAAAAATACACCCTTTAATTTTTACTTTTGAAGAAGGTAGTTGCCAGCATGGCAACCTGCAACAAGGCTGTGGTAATTTTATTGATCTTCTTGCTTAAGAGTTTTCTGCAGAGACCATGATGAAGATCTGTAGGAAAAGCTACTGGAAGAACCATGCATGTTTGGGCTTTAAGAGAAACAAGCTGCAAAACATTCTGGAATAGCTGCTGAACTCGTTTGAAAAGTCACATTTCCTTACAGCTACATTATGGAAGCCACCTGACACTTAGTGGTCTAGGCCAAGCAAGTGAAATGTAATTAGTGCAGACAAGTTGCTCATCTTCTCTAAAAAACTGGGAGAGTATTGACTGAGTGACAGTGCAGTGTATTGCTGAAAATGAGCATTCTGCCAGGTTTTATTCCCCATTCCAGCAAAAGAAAATGAATAATTTGACTAGCATGCCTCATCATTTAGATATGCTTAGCTGGCTATGAATTCTCCTTCAAAATAAATAGGTATGACTACATTCGTGCCTTTTATACGAAAGCTGACACGCTCCACAAATGCAGTTTATTTGGAGTGGGAGGGCATTTTTACACCAAGCTGAGGTTGCTCCTGCCTGTCAGTCAATGCAGCCTTGATTTTTCAAGTATCGATGATCAACTACTTCAAGGGACATTGTAGCCAGGTGGGGGTTGGCCTCTTCTCCCAGGCAAGAAGCAATAGGACAAGGGGACACAGTCTCAAGCTGTACTGGGGAAAGTCTAGGCTGGGTGTTAGGAGGAAGTTGTTGGCAGAGAGAGTGATTGGCATTGGAATGGGCTGCCCAGGGAGGTGGTGGAGTCACTACCCCTGGAGGTGTTCAAGCCAAGCCTGGCTGAGGCACTTAGTGCCATGGTCTGGTTGAGTGGCTAGGGCTGGGTGCTAGGTTGGACTGGGGATGATCTATGATTCTATGATTTATAGGGTTAAGCTGTACTGGTGAGAGATGTATTTTATACTTTCTTTATGTTCTGGACACCTACCAGCTTTTAGCAGTCAAGCAAATGCCATTCTACTTGTGAACAATTGAACTGCAAAGTAGCAGGCACACTTATCAGAGAATCATAGAATCAACCAGGTTGGAAGAGACCTCCAAGATCATCCAGTCCAACCTAGCACCCAGCCCTGTCCAATCAACCAGACCATGGCACTAAGTGCCTCAGCCAGGCTTTTCCTGAACACCTCCAGGGATGGTGACTCCACCACCTCCCTGGGCAGCCCATTCCAATGCCAATCACTCTCTCTGCCAACAACTTCCTCCTAACATCCAGCCTAGACTTTCCCCGGCACAACTTGAGACTGTGTCCCCTTGTTCTGTTGCTGGTTGCCTGGCAGAAGAGACCAACCCCACCTGGCTACAACCTCCCTTCAGGTACCCCCTGTATTTCCTTGGAATTGAAATTGTGTGATGATGCTTCTGGGATGCTCTCATGTTTCTTCGTGTGTTCACTGTGTTCTGAACCTGTTAGAACAGCTCATTGTGGAGAGAATCCTGTCATGAAGGTCATTTTCAGAAAGAATAGAGGTGCTTAAGATTGCATAGATAAGTGGAGTTCATGGCAAATATTGCATGGATTTTTCCTTAGGCCCTGGGGAAGAAAATCAATAGCTGTAATTGGAAAGCTCTCATTGTCCTGTTTCTTTAACACAGAGTTCATGGAACAATACTCTTCTGCTGGTTGTGCCACTCCTTTTCCTCTGCTATCAGAGGCAGTGCATTTAAAGCATATCTGGTTTGTCTTCGTGGTGATTAGCCAGAAAGCATCCGTTTCCTTTTTATCTGCTGAAAGGGGCAAGGCTAAAAATAGTCACCCTGGAATACGTTCAGCCTCCAGTTGTAGCCAGCATCTTCAGGCTGCAAAAGCCTCATTCAGTCCCAGTGCTCAGCATCAGAAGTTCTGGATACTTGTGTTTCTAGTAAAGCCAAATGTCAGTGGCACAGATTCCTTCTCAGGAAACCCAAGTCTTTGGTGTTGTACAGTGCTGGTGGTCTTCTCACCTTGCAGTTATCAGGGCTACAATAATAGCAAAGTGGTTTCTGCTGCTAAGGTGCTTTATGGATTTCAGTGAGGGACTTGTTTAGGACATCCTTCCTGTTCCCAGGGCAGCACCAATTCCTTCTTTTTATCTTCTTTTCCAGCCACACTATAGTGGGTGAAAATCTCTGAAACTGAGTGCAGTTTAAGCTGTCATGACTTATCCTATGTTACTAGACCTTCTGTTCTTTTAGTTTACCATCATGCTTTAGTCAGGCAAGGTAAGATAGCTAGCTGGCATAAAAAAAGCTGTTTCTACATCAGTGTCAGAGTTCAGATGGGAATCTTTGTTTTCTTTGTGGCAGAGCAGATCTCACTGAAGCTCATGAATCTCTTCACAGCCGCCACGCCAGATGCTGTAGTCATGTTGAGTGCTGCTGGTGTTCTGGGTTCTACAAAACTGCTTTGGCAGCTACCAGGCTGACAAGCTCAAATTAACACAATATGTAGAGTGTCAGCACCACAGCACATCTTCTATTTTTAAGCAAATTTATTCACATACTGCTGATGGTATTTGCAGTTTGTGAGAAGCCAATAGGCTGGTATTGTCCAACAGTACCCTGCTGCCAAGGAGCTCCAAAAATTGGATGGTGTGACTGAGTACTAAAAATTATCCTTGTGCAAAATCAAAGCTTAGAGCCACCAGGTGCAAGCTCTGTTGGTGACTTGTTAATTTCCTGGCTTATTAAAACATGAGTGAAACTCATGGAGCTCCAGGAAGGCAGTAAAACAGTGGCTTTGAGCAGTGGCAGGGTATGGACATGTCCATCCAAATAGCATTTGTTACTTGAGATACTGCCAAGTTCAAACAGGCTCATAGATGGTAAACCATCCATCCTCTCACTTCTGGTTAGTTTTTGAGGGAGTGTCTATTTGTAGGGCTCCCGTGCTCCTGAAAGTGGGATTCCCTGTGATCAGTAGGTGATTTAATTCCTGCAGGCAAAATTCCAGTAGGAACTTAACTCCTAGAGTGCCACAGGGCCAGTTGCACCACGAGGGAAGCAAACAGAGATATCTCCTGTGCTCCTCAAAGGCTCTGTGGGTGGATCTTGAATTTCAGTCCTCTAGAATACCTCAACTTGCTTCACTCTTTTCCCCTTTTAATTCTCTGAATAGAGAAAATGACACTGCCAGTATCAAACTGCCAGTATCAAAGGACAACAGATTCTACTTGCAGTGAAGGAACTTTAAAACCCTAGAATTTTATTTACATTTCAAGTGAAGTGCAAATAATTTACAGTAACATTTTTCACATTTCTACAGACTGTTACTTTCCACAGCTCTAAAGAAGCAGAAATCAGTGCAAAGGACTACTGCCTAAAGTATTTCTTAGGTACATTTGCATGTACAAATTGAAGAACACTATAAAAATGATAGGTTTTAAAATTCTTTATGTTTCCCATGCCTTTATTTAAATACAGACACATCTGCCTCTGCCCTTAAGAGAAATGCATGCTGCTATTTTAATTCTGCTACCATCACAAGACCAAGATGGCTGTGAGAGAACGAGATGATTTCTCTTTGAAATGGTATTTTCTCAACAGGATGTGACTTAAATGTCAGTACTAGTCATGCCCACATCATGGAAGTATTCCTTCCTCTTGAGTCCACGTTGAGTTGGAAATTTTCAAGCAGCTTTGTGCTTTTTTAATGGAATGCATTTGTTAAATGAGCCTCATAGACAATAACTGCAAAATTCCTGGGGTTTCTGGTCATGGTCTGTTAAAATATTTCTGCTAAGCTGTTGTCTCTGTTTGCAGTTAGTGGCTTGCTTAGAATTTGATTACTTTTATTTCAGTATCTGTAATATGAATGAAAATTTTGCACCATACAGAAAGCCAGTTCCATCAGTGGGACCTAACACAAACACATCTGCGTTGGTAGAAAGTCTGTTACACACCTTAGGTGTATGTTAGCTGCATAGTACAGTGTCCATGTGAGGTCATCATTGGGCTAGTGTGCTTTATCCATACCTGAGACTGGAGTAAGAAGGTTCTTCCTTACCTTGTACCTTGAATGCTGTGATGTACCTTGACAGGAAAGCATAAGAGTGCTGTGAACTGAATCCTGCTTGATTCCTTCCTTCTCTTCTGCCCATGGCAGAAAGTTGGAACTGAGAAAGCTTTTTAGCAGGGCCAGGAGTGACTGTCTAAGGGCAACAGCTTTAAACTGAACGAGGGTAGATTTAGACTGGACACAAGGAAGAAACATTTTATGATTGGAGTGGTGGGACATTGGAACAGGTTGCCCAAAGAAGTAGCAGATACCCTCTCTCTGAAAGTGTTTAAGGCCATTTGGACAGGGCTTTGAGCAACCTGACTTAGTAGAAGATGTCCCTGCCCATGAGAGGGCAGTTGAACTAGATGATCTTTAAGTTTCTCTCCAACCCAAAGCATTCTGTGGTTCTATGAAAGTAATACATGGCTGTAAGACTGAACAATCAGTTTCACACTTAACTGACTCCTGCCTGTGCAGTGAAGGCCAGGACGTGCTGCACAGGGGCTGTGAAGACCTGTTTTGCCTTGGAGAAGACTGCTCTGTGCTTTCCCAACACCTCAGAAAAGCCTGAAATGTCCAAATACAAAGTTAAAATGCATAGTGTGGTAGCTGAGAGTTGTCAGGTTCTTCTGTTACAGGTGCTTGCAAGCCCCAGCTTTGGAAGCAAGGGCTAGCATAAAGTGAAACCAATAGATTATCTGCTGGTATTTGAAATGAAAGTTTCCAGTAGAGTGTAATTAATACAGAAAAGCCACTAAATTGAAATTACATTTTAAAAAGAGGTGTAATCTCCTCTTCACTCAAGTTTCTGACATACCTAAACACTGATAGTATTCTTTGCTAGCAATGATTCCGCAGAGCTGAACTTAATATCCTATTGATACCTGGATATACAGTATCAGTATTTATTGACCTATGTCACCTGCCCTATCACAAGTTTTCTTTTGTTTTTGCCCTCTTTGGGATCCATTGTCTTTGCTAAGGTATTGTAACAAAGCTATCTAGAGCTGTTTCTAGTTGAGCCATCTCAACTTAGAAACCACTCCCTGCACACATCTCAGCTTATACTCACTAGGTGGAGGAGGATGATAGTGAAACCTGCAGTGCAGGCTAAGTGAGGTTGGGATGTTTTGAAGGACAGACTGCATTTTTTTTCCCAGTTGCTCATTCTCTGTGTTTATCTTGTCCATTCCTCACTTTACCTCCCCTTCTCTTATCCAGTGCACGTACTGTGCTCAAGCTGTAAGTTTGCAAGATGCTCCTGGTGTTGTGAAGTACCGCTGAAGACTTGCTGGTAGGAGGTCAGGGCAGCACTTTCCGACTCAGGTGAAATTGCAAGTGAGGTCATCTGGGAATTTTCCTCATCAGCAGTTTTAAAATATAAAGTAATTTAATTCTGTGCTCAACTCATACAATATACTACCTGAAGGGAGGCTGTAGCCAGGTGGGGGTTGGTCTCTTCTCCCAGGCAACCAGCAACAGAACAAGGGGACACAGTCTCAAGTTGTGCTGGGGGAAGTCTAGGCTGGATGTTAGGAGGAAGTTGTTGGCAGAGAGAGTGATTGGCATTGGAATGGGCTGCCCAGGGAGGTGGTGGAGTCACCATCCCTGGAGGTGTTCAAGAAAAGCCTGGCTGAGGCACTTAGTGCCATGGTCTGGTTGAGTGGCTAGGGCTGGGTGCTAGGTTGGAGTGGATGATCTTGGAGGTCTCTTCCAACCTGGTTGATTCTATGATTCTATGATATTGAAGGTTTATATTTGATCTTACAAATAACTAATACCAGAGATAGCAAACTTCCAACTGTATTAATGTAATAGTCCATCCTGGCAGATGTTTCGCAGAATTCATTCTGCTGCAAGTCCAAAAAGACCAGTCAGAAATTAACAGTTGCAGCATGGTTTCACTGAGCCTGGACACACCAAAGTTAATGTCAGTGAAGTATCTGTGTTGGGTCTTTGAATACTTCAGTGTTTTTGCAGGACTATGTAGCTAACCCTTTTTTTCTTAATGGTAGTGGCAGAGTTAGGAGGAACTGTACCCTGCGATTTGTAATACAAATTTGAATTACTGCCCTGCTGTTCCCTCAGATTGTGTGTCTGTGTGCTTGAGTACTGACTGAGACCATGCCAAGAAGGAGGCTAAAGAAGAAATAGTAATAAATTAGAAAACCAGCAGCTCACCAAAGAGCTTTCCTCTGCTCCTTCTGCTCTTGGACTGCATTCAATTTGGAGGCTTTGCACGTCAATTCCATTATCAGGCATAGGGAAGTGTGGGATTTTATAGGGTTCCTTTCTGTGAGTAATATAAGGCTCTGGCCTCATGATCCCAGTCTCCCACAACAGGCTTCAGTCCTGCAGAATTGGTTGAACTGTGTTAACTTGGGTTAGGATAAGTAAGAAATCGTAGAATCAAGCAGGTTGGAAGAGACCTCCAAGATCATCCAGTCCAACCTAGCACCCAGCCCTAGCCACTCAACTAGACCATGGCACTGAGTGCCTCAGCCAGGCTTTACTTGAACACCTCCAGGGATGGTGACTCCACCACCTCCCTGAGCAGCCCATTCCAATGCCAATCACTCTCTCTGCCAACAACTTCCTCCTAACATCCAGCCTAGACTTCCCCCAGCACAACCTGAGACTGTAAATGTGACAACAGCTTTAAGATGAAGAGTCTAAATGTAGGAAAATAGGTCAGTGTGGGTTCTTAACTTCTCAAACACCCAAGCTCCTATAAATCCTTAGACCATCATGACCATAATAATTCAATTGCTTCAGATTTAAAAGCAGTTGGAGGTAAAAAAACTCAATTGCAAAATCATTTTGATGAAAAAAAAACAAACAGAGAAAAAATTTAGTTGTGGCTAGAAGCAATGAGACACATTGTGACTGATAGTTCATTTTTTAATGTTTCTGTGTCATATCCAAAGGAAGGAAAAAGAAGGTATCCTGGCTCCCTAACAGTGTCAACCAGAGATGGTTCTGAGGTTAAAGAATGCCCTATGTTCAAAACCTCTTACAAGGCTGAATGTTATCTGTGTCATAATTAACTCCCTTTGTTTTTTCTAAGTAGAAAACAGACATGGGAAACAAAAGCACAAAAGTATCTATGGGCAGATTTCTTTATGTTAAAAGAAAAATCTCAGCTTTCTGGGATGTATTTTGAATGGAGAAGTCATTTTGAACAAGAAACTTCAGTATTTGTGAGCGTAGGTGGGAGTATGAAAATGTGTGATAAAAATAGCAGACAACATGGAAATCAGTGCTGGTATGTGGATGTGTACCTGGGATGTTACATGTTTCAGAGAGAAATAAGCATTGGGTCTGTGTTTATATAATACTTACCAAAATGGAGGGGAAAAAAAACCAAACCAAAACACTTTCTGTCATTTTCAAATGAAATTTCAAATAGATGAAAGAATCACAGAATTAACCAGGTTGGAAAAGACCTCTAAGATCATCAAATCCAACCTGTCACCTAACCCTTCTAGTTAACTAACCCATGGCACTAAGTGCCTCATCCAGCCTCCTCTTAAACACCTCCCTTTCCTCTTGTCCTGTTGTTAATTACTTGGGAAAAGAGGCCAATACTAACCTCACTGCTACCTCTTTTTAGGTAGCTCTAGAGAGATAATAGTGAAAATAAAACATAGATGAAAGCTGCATTAACTCTCTCAGCCACACCAGTTTCTAAGCACAGAATAGAAAGTGCTAGAATATAGAATTCCATAGAATATAGAATACAGAATCAGTCAGGTTGGAAGAGACCTCCAAGATCATCCAGTCCGACCTAGCACCCAGCCCTATCCAGTCAACTAGACCATGGCACTGAGTGCCTCATCCAGTCTTTTCCTGAGCACCTCCAGGGATGGTGACTCCACCACCTCCCTGGGCAACATAAACACCTTATTTTTCACTCCAATGCCAGCAGTGACTCCTCACCTTTGAGAACTGCTTAGAAAACTCCAGAGTATTTAACTGCTTTGGTGGCATGTGTTGCAAAGGGACTTTTCACCAAAATTCTTGAAGAAGAGGTAGTCTTTTCTCTGAAATAAAATGCAGGGAATAAAAGTACTACATCCCAAGAGGCTGAGATGTAATAGAATCACAGAATTAAGCCAGGTTGGAAAAGACAGCCCAGGCAGCCTGTTCCCATGGGCAATCACCCTTTGTGTGAAGAGTTTCTTCCTAATATCCAGCCCAAACCTGCCCTGGCACAGTTTAAGACTGTAAAAAAATGATGCAGCATTTGTGACCACAACTACCACTGCTACTCCAGTAATGCCACCTCAGGATAACTAAACATGACATTAACTGGAGTCTGTGCATGAAAATTGTCAGAGCAGGGTCTGCACACTTCTACCCAGCATGAATTAGACTGAGATGCAGGAGAACTACCCCAGGCAGGTGGGAAGGAAGAATGAATAAGCTCCTGCACCAGCTTGGTCATCCACGACTTGCCACTGTCTGTCTTCCCAGCTGCCCCTCATCCTGTAATGTCAGCACCCACTACCAAGCCTGAAATCCAACAGATGTTCAAAGCAGTCAGATATTAAAGCCTCACAAAGGAGGGGAGAAGTGAGCAGCTCCTTGGAGGAGTGAAAAAAAATCACCAACAGGCTGCTCCTCTGTGTCAACTTCTCAGTATCACAGTATCATCAGGGTTGGAAGAGACCTCACAGATCATCAAGTCCAACCCTTCTCCACTGCCATACCCACAAAAACTGAAAATGCTTAAAGCACTAAGGAATAGCTATTAGTGCAGAAATTACCTTTCTGTTGACAAAAGGTTAATTGATCAGAATCATGATTCTTCAAAATAGGTGGGTGTTTTTGCAGGCTCTCATAAAGCACAGCTATGGGTACAGCAAATTGGTCATTTTCTTACACTGTCTTTTTTGGATCAGAAGCAAAAGATGCATTCTGTAGATTGACAACATAGATAACTTTATGAAGTTGATTTGTTTATAAAGCAGACTTCCCTTCAAGTCACTATGGTAAACCAACCAAACTTACTCCTACAGAGAGTAGGATCCTCTTACTGTACCTAATGTCTTCAGGAAAAAAACACATTTCAGATGTGTTCTTAAGTGTCAGTTGGTCTTTGTTATTATCAGCGTGATGCAGGAGCAGCATCTGTCTATGGGAATGCAATTTGTGATAAAATACAGCTAATTAAATCCCTGGAGGATTTGTGTTCGTGCATGCTGTGAAACTGAATCAGACAAATATTTTCTATTAAACTGCAGCAGAATTAAAGTGTCTGGTTTAATTTCTAACTGTGTGCAGGAATCATAGAATCAAGCAGGTTGGAAGAGACCTCCAAGATCATCCAGTCCAACCTAGCACCCAGCCCTAGCCACTCAACCAGACCATGGCACTAAGTGCCTCAGCCAGGCTTTTCTTCAACACCTCCAGGGATGGTGACTCCACCACCTCCCTGGGCAGCCCATTCCAATGCCAATCACTCTCTCTGCCAATAACTTCCTCCTAACATCCAGCCTAGACTTACCCCAGCACGACTTGAGACTGTATCCCCTTGCTCTGTTGCTGGTTGTCTGGGAGAAGAGACCAATCCCCACCTGGCTACAGCCTCCCTTTAGGTAGTTGTAGACAGCAATGAGGTCCCCCCTGAGACTCCTCTTCTCCAGCCTAAACATCCCTGGCTCCTCAGCTTCTCCTACCACTGATGTAAAGTGTGCTTTATTACTGTAGTATAAAGGAGAGATACTCAGGGTAGCTTGGAGAGAAATACCTACAGCGTAGTTGTGGAGTAGGAGTAATGGTTTTTAAATGTAGCGATTGCTGCCTGTATCACGCACTCTGAGTCAATTATTAAAATCAAATGTATTGCTACTTTTTTTTTTCCCAAATACCCAATGTAGTGTCCCCTCTAAAGGGGAAGATGCTGCCCACCCACTGTGCCTTTCCAGGGAGAAAGCTAATAAATAGTTCTTTCAGATTTCAGCCTTTTTTACTGCAGTCAAACGGATTGTATAGAATCATAGAGGCAGCCAGGTTGGAAGAGACCTCCAAGCTCATCCAGTCCAACCTAGCACCCAGCCCTATTTTCCCCCTGTCTCTGTTGTGAACTCTTAGAGTGTGGCATAGAAATGATTACCAGATGATGCATCCTTTTGCTGTTTCTAACAAAAAAAGCAACTTGAGCATCACTTGGATATTAGTTCGCACTCAGTGAGGGGAATATTTATTGTGTAGTCTTTTGGCATTTAAAAAAACATTATTTCATTAAGCTATGTGTAAGTGAAATGCAAATGCTAGGCTAAAAAATGATTGATGATAGCTGTAGTGTGGATTTGCTGATTTTGGCTCCTGAGCATGCCTAAAAAGCAGTGCTTGTGGGGAATAAGCTGTGGTTTTGTGTGTTCAGCAAAGTCTATTCGCTTCTGCGTACCCTGTGCCAATGTAATCAAATTTTTCAGAGCACAGGTTGGAATAAGGGAATTGATTTAATTACTTCATAGTCTCTGTCAGCCTAAGAAGTTGTTTCCTATTACACTCCACGTTTATAAATGTGCATGGTACAACTGAAAGAGAGGTTTCTCTCCCTACAAGGAGAGGCTGAGGGAGCTGGGATTGGTTAGCCTGGAGAAGAGGAGGCTCAGGGGAGACCTTATTGCTGTCTACAACTACCTGAAGGGTGGTTGTGGCCAGGAGGAGGTTGCTCTCTTCTCTCAGGTGGCCAGCACCAGAACAAGAGGACACAGCCTCAGGCTGCGCCAGGGGAAATTTAGGCTGGAGGTGAGGAGAAAGTTCTTCACTGAGAGAGTCATTGGACACTGGAATGGGCTGCCCGGGGAGGTGGTGGAGTCGCCGTCCCTGGAGCTGTTCAAGGCAGGATTGGACGTGGCACTTGGTGCCATGGTCTGGCCTTGAGCTCTGTAGTAAAGGGTTGGACTTGATGATCTGTGAGGTCTCTTCCAACCTTGGTGATACTGTGATTCTGTTTCACATCTTTTGTTACCTAAGCATTTCATTTATTGAACTCTAGAAAGTGGAAAAAAGGAGGCTAGGGTGAAGTTTTAGGGAAACAGCTAGGCTTGTGTTTTTATCTTTTGTGTATATAGTGGGACTTCAGCTGTATGAAGGAAAGCAAGAACTGTGAAGGCTGCTTGAAAAGCAACTGCTTGGCCTAAACAAGGTGCAGTCAATTCATCTAAATTAAGGAGAGGAAGATAAACTTTATATACTGATACTGTTTTCCAACAGAAGTTTCAAACTTCAAACAGATAAAATATGCATTTCTTTTAGTCTACTTTTTGAAACATTATAAAACATTATGGGAGGGGTCACAGGTAAAGTGTTGCCACCTTTAGTGAGTCTAAGCTGGTGTGTTTTAGCCATACATACACAAGTTAGAAGATCAGTGTGTGCCATTTTTACTTGTGGTTTTATTTCTTCGAGAGGCTCAGTAAATTCAAGTGAGTTTGTACACCTCCGGGACTTCTTGATCACCTAACATCTGGGTGACAAGGCTGGATATACATCTCAGGGACTTCTTGATCATCTAACATCTGGGTGACAAGGCTGGGTATACACCTCAGGGACTTCTTGATCGCCTAACATCTGGGTGACAAGGCTGGGTATACACCTCAGGGACTTCTTGATCGCCTAACATCTGGGTGACAAGGCTGGGTATACACCTCAGGGACTTCTTGATCACCTAACATCTGGGTGACAAGGCTGGGTATACACCTCAGGGACTTCTTGATCATCTAACATCTGGGTGACAAGGCTGGATATACATCTCAGGGACTTCTTGATCATCTAACATCTGGGTGACAAGGCTGGATATACACCTCAGGGACTTCTTGATCATCTAACATCTGGGTGACAAGGCTGGATATACACCTCAGGGACTTCTTGATCATCTAACATCTGGGTGACAAGGCTGGATATACATCTCAGGGACTTCTTGATCATCTAACATCTGGGTGACAAGGCTGGGTATACACCTCAGGGACTTCTTGATCGCCTAACATCTGGGTGACAAGGCTGGGTATACACCTCAGGGACTTCTTGATCGCCTAACATCTGGGTGACAAGGCTGGGTATACACCTCAGGGACTTCTTGATCACCTAACATCTGGGTGACAAGGCTGGGTATACACCTCAGGGACTTCTTGATCATCTAACATCTGGGTGACAAGGCTGGATATACATCTCAGGGACTTCTTGATCATCTAACATCTGGGTGACAAGGCTGGATATACACCTCAGGGACTTCTTGATCATCTAACATCTGGGTGACAAGGCTGGATATACACCTCAGGGACTTCTTGATCACCTAACATCTGGGTGACAAGGCTGGATATACATCTCAGGGACTTCTTGATCACCTAACATCTGGGTGACAAGGCTGGATATACACCTCAGGGACTTCTTGATCGCCTAACATCTGGGTGACAAGGCTGGATATACATCTCAGGGACTTCTTGATCATCTAACATCTGGGTGACAAGACTGGAACAAGGGCCTTGAAAACATTATCCTCCCTCTTAGAGGAATACAACCTAATTAAACATATGTAATTAGCGATGTGTTCCAATCTGTACATGGGCAGCTGTGTAATTGGTGCTGTGTAAATACTGCAGTGATAAACATGAGCAATGAAAATCAGGAAGCGGCTAATTATGCATGAAGTAATTTGGAGTTACATAGATTATGGGCAGATCAATTTCAGAAAGTAATGAGTGTCCTGTGTATCATGTGGAGAAGATAAAGAGGATTTGTAAGCATGTTTGATGAAATATCACCTATGCTATTATTGTAATAAAAGAATAAGCATAGAGTTTAAATCTGGGACTGAGGAAAGCCAGTGAGTGCAAAGTGGAAATAGTACTTGGCAGAGGTGTCCAAAATCTGGCACAAAGCAAGTGCACAAGCTTTTACTAAGTTCAGAAAGACTTTTTGGAAGCATAGGAAATATCTTGTTAGACAGTCAACTTTGATGTTTATCTAGAATCATAGAGTCAGTCAGGGTTGGAAGGGACCACAAGGATCATCTAGTTCCAACCCCTCTGCCATGGGCAGGGACACCCTACCCTAGATCAGGCTGGCCAGAGCTGGCTTTAAACACCTCCAGGGATGGGGCCTCAACCACCTCCCTGAGCAACCCATTCCAGGCTCACATTTGTGCATGAAAATAGGAAAAAAAAAATGCAGATTATGTTTGTTTGTGTTTTTTTTTCCTTTCCTTCAAAAGAAAATCTTACTATCAGACCTGCCTAGCATAAAATATTTTGCATTTACAGTACTCAAACTGTTTCTCAGTTCTGGGTCGATGAGGTCGAAGCAATTCACCACTGCAAGAGTTTATGAAGAGTCTGGAGCTCACAAACAGCACAACCCAACCAGGGGCAGCAATAATCAAAGAGTCATAGTGCAAATCAAAATCATGAGTGCAGAGCTGCACTGGTTCTTTTCAAAACCAGAAAAGAACAAAGATGAACTCTTCTGTGATACATGTGGGCCTCTTGATGCATTTGTCTGGCTAAGAAGTGACTGTACAAGACACTTGCTTGGCAAAATGTCAAAGGCAAAAATTAAGCAGTGTTTTTAATTCGTGGCATGTTACACCAGCCAAGTGGTTTTTAAGAGCTTTTAGGGCCTGATCCTGAAGTCCTATCAAATCAAGGAGGATGAGGCTGAGGGAGCTGGGAGTGTTTAGCCTGGAGAAGAGGAGGCTCAGGGGGGACCTCATTGCTGTCTACAACTCCCTGAAGGGAGGTTGTAGCCAGGTGGGAGTTGGTCTCTTCTCCCAGGCAACCAGCAACAAAACAAGGGGACACAGTCTCAAGTTGTGCCAGGGGAAGTCTAGGCTGGATGTTAGGAGGAAGTTGTTGGCAGAGAGAGTGATTGGCATTGGAATGGGCTGCCCAGGGAGGTGATGGAGTCACCGTCCCTGGAGGTGTTCAAGCAAAGCCTGGCTGAGGCACTTAGTGCCATGGTCTAGTTGAGTGGCTAGGGCTGGGTGCTAGGTTGGACTGGATGATCTTGGAGGTCTCTTCCAACCTGGTTGATTCTATGATTCTATGATTCTGTGACTTCCATCTGGTGCAGCAGGTATTGAGTCTAACTTTTACTGGTCACGCCGAATCTGATGTCTTAGCTGCATTTTGTGTTCCTATAACTTGTTTGCTTTTTACATTGTTTTGGTTTTCTCCTTGGTCTGCCTCTACTGTGTAAAGAAAAAAGGTACTGCTAGAATCATAGTTGGTTTCTTTTCTTGAGACAAAACATCAGGTAGAGGCCACTCATTCTGTAACACTACCTTCAACATTATTAAGCATTGGTGTTCTTTGGATGACTTGTCTTCTCACACTGGCTGGGGGTCTTCAAGAAAAGACTGGATGAGGCACTTGATGCCATGGTCTAGTTGATTGGTTAGGGCTGGGTGATAGGTTGGACTGGATGATCTTGGAGGTCTCTTCCAACCTGGCTGATTCTGTGATTCTATGATTCTATCTCTTCTCCTCATTAATCACATTGAACACAAGCCAGTGCCCTGGACTCAGTTACTGTCTGAATAAAGGAAATTGAACCTGGCTTTGTCGTTGGGTTTGAGTGTAAATTAGAAGTCCTCTGTGAAAGGAGTTGAGGGTGAACTGGTCATCTGTTCTGAGCTCTCAGGGGCCAAGCAATTAGCACACACTTCCATTTTGCCTTCAGTCAAACAAAGTCAGTACTTTTCATTCAAAGTACAGGCACCTTCCTTACTGTAAAAAATTAATGCTTTGCTGTGGCTTTGTTCAGAATGCTTCTGATGTGAAAGGAAAAAAAAAGTTGATGCAGAATTCCTTCCAGTTCATTGTAAGACTAATAGAGAAGGGAAAGTCAGATTTAGAAGATTTAGCTATATAAAAGCCAGCTGACACAAGAATCATCTTGTTCAGACATAGCTGCAGGCTGCAGTAGATAGGAGCTTCTTGGAAGCAACTCTGTCAAAGTAAATGACTCAAAACAAGCAGCTAGTAGGCAGTCTGCAAGGAAAATCAAGCTGTAGTCATTTTTTAAACATAAACAAGATTACAAGAAGGAAATACCTTGCTTCATCAACAGTTCCTCTTCTTCACTGAAAGAGCCTTGAGGATGCCCTATACTGGCTTCTGGGCGGAGGTTAAAATGCAGTAGTGCTTCAGCATCTTCACCTACAACTTGGTGAATTTCTCCTAAGAACATCATCTATGAAAAAAATTCCCTCTGATGTCCTTAATTTCCTGTGTGAAGTACTAATACCTTATTTTGGATGTCTGTTGGCCTCTCTTTTCAATTTGTGGATTATAGTTCTTCCTTTATGTTGTGCCTTTACTGCTTCTGGGAGGAATCTTATTTATGTAATTGTGGCTTCTTGGTTATTTAAAAAGCACTTTTAAAAAATTGCCAGTTTTCTGTAACATGGTTTTGCCTACATTTTCATTCTTCCCTTTCCATAGAATCATAGAATCTAGAATCAACCAGGTTGGAAGAGACCTCCAAGATCATCCACTCCAACCTAGCACCCAGCCCTAGCCACTCAACCAGACCATGGCACTAAGTGCCTCATCCAGGCTTTTCTTCAACACCTCCAGGGATGGTGCCTCCACCACCTCCCTGGGCAGCCCATTCCAATGCCAATCACTCTCTCTGACAACAACTTCCTCCTAACATCCAGCCTAGACCTCCCCCAGCACAACTTGAGACTGTGTCCCCTTGTTCTGTTGCTGCTTGCCTGGGGGAAGAGCCCAACCCCACCTGGCTACAACCTCCCTTCAGGTAGTTGTAGACAGCAATGAGGTCCCCCCTGAGCCTCCTCTTCTCCAGGCTGCACACCCCCAGCTCCCTCAGCCTCTCCTCATAGGCTTTGTGTTCCAGGCCCCTCACCAGCCTTGTTGCCCTTCTCTGGACACCTTCCAGCACCTCAACATCTCTCTTGAACTGAGGAGCCCAGAAGCTTTAGAGAAAGGGCATGGCTATACTTAGCATTCCCTACCTGAGGCTGTCCTAATCAGGTCACAGCTACTTTACCTTATCCTACCTAAATCTACTAACCTAAATGTTTGGTTGTTTTTGTTTTGGTTTTGGTGTTTTTTTACTTCATTTAAATTGTCTTAGTTCTTACCTGTCCTGGGTCTAAATCTCCAGCTTTGTCATGTCTGTCTTGTACAACTGAATTTGAGTTTCTTTGGCCAACTCAATCGTATTTTGCTTTTTTCCTCTTCTGTCTGTTTTTGGCTGAACTATTTAGCTTCCACGTTATTCCAAAGTCATACCTCAGTGTTTATGTGCATGTTCAGGGCATGGCCCAGGGGGGCTTGTTAATACTTATGTAATATGCCTGTATCCAGGGGTTGTGATGGTTTAGATGGTGGATTTTGTGCAGTGTTTTTTTAAGCAGGAAAATGGATGTACAGAGAAGCTGACCAGTACAGATTTGGCATATGAACTGACTCTGCATGTCCTGACAGAAATTCTGTGGCATGATCATTTCCCAGCTTCAAGCCAAAAAATCATTTGACCTCATTTTCTTTTTTCTATATGGCTTAGATGAGATACTTTCCCCCTCCCAAGACTCCAAAATCAAAAGCAAGGCGTTTGAAACAATGCTTGCTCCAATGAAAAAGTCCTCCTTTCAGTTTCTTTTATCTTAGACTGATTTCCAACAATAGGATTGCAACAATACATGCTTTGGTGTCCTTAGATTGGATCCCATCCTTCTATTAAGAGGTGCCTTTGAGCAGAATCTGATCAAATCTACCACGCATTTGGAGTGACATTAATTTCCCCTCTCCCCCCACCCCTTCATCTATTGTAGCTGTTTATGACATTTGATTACTGGGCCAGTAATTAGCATTTCTCAGGACTGTCATTTTAAGTGAGTGAGAAGAAATCACAGCAATGTCTCATGTGCTTTCTCTTTCTGGCCTGCAGTTTTATTGAGCTGGAGCAAACAAATGTTCATCTTATTCTTACAGAGCTACGTGTAGCTGTGCTGTAGTTAGAGAAGAGCCTCTCTGGCTGCCCCTCCAGGGCATACCTCCTGCCTTGCACTGATCAAGGGGAGGATTGCAGTCTTTCCAGTTTTCCTGCATAATCCAGCACACTGCGCTTATCCTGTGATACATACAGTGTTGTATTTGAGGCATATAATATGTTTTATGCCTGAATTTAAGACTGCTGGGTCAGAACAATCACTGTCTCACCAAATGTCATGAGTTACCAGTAATGGGTGACTTAGGGAGGACTATTAGAACAGTGTAAGCATCTGCTCATGCTTCAGCACAGTCTCCAGCAGCTCATACCTCAATGAGTGTTGGGCTGTCCTGATGTTTTAACAGCCACAAATATCATTATCTTTTGGGAGCTTTTTGCTTTTGAACTCATATACCCTTTTAGCATCTGTAATATCCTGCAATAAGAAGTGTGTTGTTTATGTACAAGTTATGTGAACAACTCCTTTCCTGGTTTTGCTTTGAATTTTCCTGTCTTGTAGATTTAATCCCTGCTTGTCCTGGTGTTCAAACCACACAGTTCCTTATTTGTTGTCTTCCTGGACCAAGTTATTTTGTAGACCACAGTCATATCTTCATCTCTCAAATGTTATTTTCCAGCACTGAAGTGTTCTACACTTTATTTTCTTTCACCACATAACTTGTTCCATATATCTGTGAATTTATACTGGTACATAACAGTGCCCAGGTAGTTCTTGTTTCTTTTACTCTTCTTTCAAAAAAGAGAAGATTGCTGGTTTTAATTAAATGCTGTTTTATTAAGTGCAGTATCATACTGTCCTGGAAATAATTGTCCTTGCCAGTAAGGATACATGGAATAATCATGCTGAAATCCCACTCTAGCTTCTTAATCATGTAGCCCAGAGTCAGTTTTTGTGGTGCTGGCATGTCAGATGATCATCTCTTCAATGTGCCAGCCTGACCTTTCAGCTGCTAACAAGCCGTCAGTGTTTCTGAAGTAATCAGCTAATACAGTGGTATGGAGAATCAGCTGGCTTGGAATTCAGAGCTTTGCTGTTCCAGAGCAGCTCACACAACTGGCCTGCCAGAGACAGGGCACCATGGATGCCCTGACAGCCCCTGAGCTGCAGTCTAAGGAAGAGAGCCAATGACATCCTGGCCTGCATCAGGAGCAGTGTGGCCAGTAGGACAAGGGAGGTTATTCTGCCCCTGTACTCAGCACTGGTCAGGCCACACCTTGAGTGCTGTGTCCAGTTCTGGGCTCCTCAATTCAAGAGAGATGCTGAGGTGCTGGAAGGTGTCCAGAGAAGGGTGATGAGGCTGGGGAGGGGCCTGGAAGACAAACCCTATGAGGAGAGGCTGAGGGTGCTGGGGGTGTTTAGCCTGGAGAGGAGGAGGCTCAGGGGAGACCTCATTGCTGTCTACAACTACCTGAAGGGAGATTGTAGCCAGGTGGGGGTTGGTCTCTTCTCCCAGACAACCAGCAACAGAACAAGGGGACAGTCTGACAACAGTCTCAAGTTGTGCTGGGGGAGGTCTGGGCTGGATATTAGGAGGAAGTTGTTGGCAGAGAGAGTGATTGGCATTGGAATGGGCTGCCCAGGGAGGTGGTGGAGTCACCATCCCTGGAGGTGTTGAAGCAAAGCCTGGCTGAGGCACTTAGTGCCATGGTCTGGTTGAGTGGCTAGGGCTGGGTGCTAGGTTGGACTGGATGATCTTGGAGGTCTCTTCCAACCTGCTTGATTCTATGCTTCTGTGATTTTTGTTATCATAGCTAAGAATGGAAGTGGAAGGTGTGAAATGACAGGAATTGCTGCTGAGAATACTGGGAAAGCATAACCTTGTTTGCAAAACAAAATTGTCAAGGATTTCTGCTCCGTGGAAACTTTAGATGTTGGTGTACCTCCTGGTTCAAATGTTGGATTTCTTTTTCTTAGAAACACAGAGACTGTGTAATAAAAATTCAGCTTTCCAGTCAGCTCTACTTCTGCTTTGGTTAGAAGATTAATTCTCTTTTTCCCCACAGGTTATTAGTAAGAAACTTTATTAAAGCTACGCTTCTTGCATTTGTTTTTCGGTCATCACTGCAGTGTCTCAGTGTGCTTCCTGAATATTCTTTTGTCTCATTTAATTTCATTACTTCATTGCACAGCCTTCAAATAACCTAACTGCTTTTTTGTTTACACCCTTGACATTCACAAATGATGATGCTTTTCAGTCGCTTTGTAGCTGAACTGCAACTGTTTATCTCGTGGTCTTCTGATGACAGAGTAAATATGTAGCTATGGAAAATACACAATCTCCAGTGTATATTAGAAGAGGCAGATGTTCCAGTCTGTTCATTGATGGAATTCAGTGCCTAAAACTGATATAATCTGGTTTGCAGCAAACACCACTCTGGTGCTGTCATTGAACATGTGGGAAGGGAGAAGTCTCATTTCAGGTGGTTTGTATTTTCATTGCAATGAGTTATTTCACATGTTACATGGAGTGCTGCACACCAGAACAGAGAATCAACCAGGTTGGAAGAGACCTCCAAGATCATCCAGTCCAATTTATCACCCAGCCCTAGCCAGTTAACCAGACCATGGCACTAAGTGCCTCACCCAGGCTTTTCTTGAGCACCTCCAGAGATGGTGCCTCCACCACCTCCCTGGGCAGCCCATTCCAATGCCAATCACTCTCTCTGCCAAGAACTTCCTCCTAACATCCAGCCTAGACTTCCCTCAGCACAACTTGAGACTGTGTCCCCTTGTTCTGCTGCTGGTTGCCTGGCAGAAGAGACCAACCCCCACCTGGCTAGAATGTCCCTTCAGGGAGTTGTAGACAGCAATGAGGCATCCATTTGGAAAGAAACTTCAGCTGCTGTGGGGAAGGCTAACCCCAGCCAGGCTTGGTGCACTAAGATGTACTGGTTTACAGTGCCAGTTGTTATGTGTGTGCACACTGAATTAAAAAGGTATGGGTTTGGGAAACTGTGCTAGTTGGAGCCTAGCTAGAATGTTTTGGTGAGAAGAACTGGATTACAGGCTGTGGAAGGAAAACAAGGCTGATGTCTGCCTCACTCACAGGCTTGCTGAGATGTATAAAAACAAAAATCCAAACATAGATAAAGGCTCTTCTTCTGCTGGGGAGCTCCGAGCTGAATTTCTCTCTGGCCTCTCTCTGCTGTTTTGTTTTCTGACTAACCCACTTTGCTTCCTAACCCCCTGGCTGAACCTCCATTCTTCCCTGGGACTGGGGTAAGGTTGAGAGGGGTAGGGGGAAGGTGAAGGAGTGGTTGGGAGCCCCTCCTGGGGACTCAGGTTTCTGGGAGGGCTGTTGTGTTTCTGTATTACCTTTTACCTTGTCTATTTCTGTCTATAACTCTATCTACTCTAAATATCTGCTTGTCTATTGTGCTAAGCTGTAACTAATAAGCTTCATTCCATTTCCAGAGCTGGCTGAGTCTAGTCTGGGTGATTTCCAAAGTGGGGGGGGGGGGGGGGGGGGGCAGGGAACACCCAAACCATCACAGAAACCATATTCTTCTCTCAGTAAGAACAGTTTCACCGTGTATTGTATTTCACATTTGGATTACTGACTAACAATTCTATTGCTCTGTGACAAACCAATGAAACTCCTGTTGACCATTTCTTCTTCTTCATTATTTTAAGGGCAGCCTTAGGTGTAATTAAGGAAATCTATGCAGAGCAGGCTTTAAAATGTAATGGTTCTGAAGCTTCTTTCAGGATATTTTATATATATGTATATATTTCTAATGGTTCTGAAGCTTCTTTCAGGATATTTTATATATATGTATATATTTCTAATGGTTCTGAAGCTTCTTTCAGGATATTTTATATATATGTATATATTTCTAATGGTTCTGAAACTTCTTTCAGGATATTTTATGTATATGTATATATTTCTAATGGTTCTGAAGCTTCTTTCAGGATATTTTATATATATGTATATATTTCTAATGGTTCTGAAGCTTCTTTCAGGATATTTTATATATATGTATATATTTCTAATGGTTCTGAAGCTTCTTTCAGGATATTATATATATATGTATATATTTCTAATGGTTCTGAAGCTTCTTTCAGGATATTTTATATATATGTATATATTTCTAATGGTTCTGAAGCTTCTTTCAGGATATTATATATATATATATATAAATATATCTATATATTTCTTCTGTGGAGAACCTACTCAACCAAATCACACATTCATGGAGTCTGCTTTCACACAGATCTTACAGACAAACTCAATAATCCAACTTCCTATTAGGGAAGCTAGACAACCTGCTTCAGCCATTAACTGGTTTGGGGATTTATCATGCCAGACAAATCTATAATCAAATCTTTGTGGTTTGTTTTTTCTAATTTTATTTAATAAGAGAATATTATGGCTTCAAGAAGTCTGGTTGAGTTTCTTTGTGTTCACAAATAACAGGCAGTCTCCTGAAAATCTCTAATGAAGAGGAAAATACTAATGTAGAAGAGCTTAGAAGTGCATGGAGTTAAGTTTATTTCTTTAACAAATAAGCTCTCCAGGGAGCATTCAAAATATAATATTCTAAGCCACCAAGCTTATGTTGTTGTTTGTTTGTTTTCTCCAAAAGAAAGGCAGAGTTAGTTTTTAAAGTATGTTTTTAGAATGCAAAATGAAATCACAGTATCACAGTATCACCAAGGTTGGAAGAGATCTCATAGATCATCAAGTCCAACCCTTTACCACAGAGCTCAAGGCCAGACCATGGCACCAAGTGCCACGTCCAATCCTGCCCTGAACAGCTCCAGGGACAGCGACTCCACCACCTCCCCGGGCAGCCCATTCCAGTGTCCAATGACTCTCTCAGGGAAGAACTTTCTCCTCACCTCCAGCCTAAATTTCCTCTGGTGTAGCTTGAGGCTGTGTCCTCTTGTTCTGGCACTGGCCACCTGAGAGAAGAGAGCAACCTCCTCCTGGCCACAACCTCCCCTCAGGTAGTTGTAGACAGCAATAAGGTCTCCCCTGAGCCTCCTCTTCTCCAGGCTAACCAATCCCAGCTCCCTCAGCCTCTCCTCATAGGGCTGTGCTCAAGGCCTCTCACTACCTCTGAGCTTAGTTGCCTCAAAACCTATCTGTCTCCTTGTTCTGCCTTGTGATCAGTGAGTTTTTGAAAGAAAACTGGTTTTAAATAACTTTGTGAGAGGTTGACTTAAAGTTGTCTCAGAGCTCGAAACTGAGCTTGAGCCACAGCCTCCAGATCCTGAAGGTATTATCAAAATTGCAAGATGTCTTATCCAGGGCTAACAGTGATATAAATCTGTGGCTGCCAGGAGCAGCACACACCCTGAAGATGGAGAGCAGAAGCCGAGCAAGGCTTTTCAGGAAAGTAACACTCATGTTTGTCCTCTGTAGAAGGTTTGCAAAGAGCAGGGTAACTCAAACCAGGCTGAAGCAGGCAGGCTGATGTAAAGCCATCTTTCATGCATCCTGGCACACAGGAGCAAAGGTCTGCAGCAGATGCCCTCTTCTCTTCCTGTTTCCATCACCTCCTGGCTGCAGAACAGCCTGGGATCTCCTAGCGCTGTGCTGCTTGTTAGGCTCCCACTGCATGTGTGGTTTCCACCTCTGGCTTTGCTATAGCTGTGTCCCCTCTTCCTCTGCTTGTGCAAGCACAGTCCCCATTGAAACACCAGCTGAGGGAGTGAGGTTGCAGCAGCAGTTTTCAGGTGGAGGTGGTCATATATATCAGCAGAGGTGTGTCATATATATCAGCAGAGGGAGCTGGGGAAGCACTTTTTTAACAAAGTTTATAATTACTATCTTTGAACAAATACAGCATAGCAGCACTGCTATACAACTGGCAGAGGAAATAGAGTTGGCTCACAGAACAATGATCAAACTTCAGAAAAACATACCTGTTTTCTGCCTTAAGTGATGCATCTTTCAGTCTGCTCTTCAGTTTGCTGTGTCCTACTTCTGGGGTCCTTTTCTGCGGTTTTCAGGAGGGTGAAAAAGGTGAGTTTTCCAGTTGGAGGATAAGCAAGGCTGCTTTTTCATGTGGGCTAAGGAGAAAGGTTTCTTTTCCTCCCTGTGTTTGCTCATAGCATAGGGTTACTAGGGTTCCTATGCCTATGCAGGTTTTCTTTTGAAGTTAAAGCTCATTTTGTTTGGATCAAGCATTTTCTTCAGAATTCAATTAATAGCAGTTTGGTTCCCTTTCATACATTCATAGGGTTGTAGGAAAAGACTTTGAAGATCACTGAGTGCAACCATTAGCCTTTGCTTGCAGGAAGGAGTGCTAGGCAATTTAATTCAGCAGTTCAATGCGAGCTAATTCAGCAGTTCAGAGCAAGTGTATGATTAAGCTGTTCAACAACAGATGAACTGTGCAAGGTTACCTTTTCAGCTGTGGATGGCAGTATATAGCCATTAACACACAGGCATGTGCAGTGCCTTCTCCCAGCACTTTCATTTCAGTGTCCTTTGTGGCAGTCCCTAGATCATAGAATCAACCAGGTTGGAAGAGACCTCCAAGATCATCCAGTCCAACCTAGCACCCAGCCCTGTCCAGTCAACTAGACCATGGCCTAGATGATTGTTTCCAAGTTTATTTTGATAGAAAGGAGGTGGATATTCTCAATTCAAGAGAGATGTTGAGGTGCTGGAAGGTGTCCAGAGAAGGGCAACAAAGCTGGTGAGGGGCCTGGAACACAAACCCTATGAGGAGAGGCTGAGGAGCTGGGGGTGTGCAGCCTGGAGAAGAGGAGGCTCAGGGGGGACCTTTTTGCTGTCTACAACTACCTGAGGGGTGGTTGTGGCCAAGAGGAGGTTGCTCTCTTCTCTCAGGTGGCCAGCACCAGAACAAGAGGACACAGCCTCAGGCTGTGCCAGGGGAAATTTAGGCTGGAGGTGAGGAGAAAGTTCTTCACTGAGAGAGTCATTGGACACTGGAATGGGCTGCCCGGGGAGGTGGTGGAGTCGCCGTCCCTGGAGCTGTTCAGGCAGGACTGGACGTGGCACTTGGTGCCATGGTCTGGCCTTGAGCTCTGTGGTAAAGGGTTGGACTTGATGATCTGTGAGGCCTCTTCCAACCCTGATGATACTGTGATACTGTGACTGCAAAATCCTGACATTCACAGAGCTGCAGACTTCTCTGCTTTTCCAGAGTACATGAACTGTAATAAGGAAGTGTTCATTTCTTTGCAGTAGATGATAGGACAAGAGAAAACGACCCAACGTTGCACTAGGGAAGATTTCTGTTGAGTGTTAGGAAAAATTTCTTCACTGAGAGAGTTATTTAGTATTGGAATGGGCTGCCCATGGAAGTAGAGTCACCATCCCTGAAGGCATTTAAAAGAGGTGTATATGTGGTGCTCAGGAATGTAGTTTAGTGATGGACTTGGCAGTGTTTGTTGTATGGGGGAGATGGTGATCTTAAAGGTCTTTTGCAGCCTAGTTATTCTGTGATTCTGTGACTCTCCATCAATCTGCAGAATGACAGTGGTGGAAGGGCTTATTCACCTGTCAGGAGTGCTATGCTGGGTCAACCCATGTCCTCCTGTAAAGGCAGGTAGGGTGCAGAGACTGTCTTGCTTCACAAAAGTAAATGGATATCTGTGCCCTTAGGTGTGTTAGGTCAAGGACCCATTTCAGTGCAAACTGAGGTGTAAAGGGAGAAGCAGCAAGCAAAGCATGCAGAGACACAAGTCATGACAGAAAAGCCTGAGGCAAAGACAAGGAACAAATTTTGTCAGCCACACAAATGGATGGGCCTCATAGCCTCACTTACCAGTCACATTGCATAGAAGGTGTCCCTGAGTTACTCCTTTTTAAGCTTAGCCTCGGGTGACACATTTCTGCCCTGTCCCCAGTATGAACAGGAGCCTGACTTCATCAACATCAGGACAATTCTAGGGCAAGTATCCATAGACACATGTGAGCTTGATTAAAAATTATCAGTGATGTCAAGCAGATCTTATGGCTTTCTTTATGCTAATCACATTAAAGCACCCCTTTAAAACATTTAAAGCTTACCATCAAGTAATAAAGTTAATTATAGCAATCCTAAATACTAAAGTTTGTCTTACTTTATCTTTACATTTTTTATCCTCACTGCCTCAACCCAGAAGGTTTTTAATCATTGACAATAGTAAACTTAGAGAGGTATAAAGGAAGCTTAATGGTTTTAATCAGTGATTCTTTTTTATCAAACCAGAAAATCAAATGCACAAGGATTTGTTATTTATTGTTAAATTGCCATTCATACTATCTTGTGTTCTGTACTGGTGAAAGATAGAGAGAACTGGAGTCTTCAGTTATGATTGTAGTGCCTGTCTCAGTATTAGCCATGAAATTATCTTGTGTTCCTATGATGTATTGCTCATCCTTCAACATACATGGTTGAATATGTCACAAAAATCTAATAGCTTTCCTGAATATATAATAATTGCAACACTTTTCTTTAAATGCCAGGATTTCAGGGCTTAAAATTAGTTATAAATCACATTCTGTATTAATAGTCTGAAACATTTCCTTATTTAGTGCTAGCAAAAGTTCTAAATTCCATTTCCATTCAGCTTATTCTCTTCTCTGTCTGCCTGTCTGGTCTTTATAAATGAGGATGGACTCACTTTGCTATGACTGGGTGTGCATGCTGGAGTAACACTCCTTGTCTGAAGGAGAATAGTAGATTCATTTGTGCAACAGGCTGCAGTCATACGCCTCCATTTAATGTGAGGCAGCAGAACTTCTTACAATAGAGCACAACATGCTCAATTTGCATGTTGCTGGCTGTTGTGTTTCAGAATGTATGGCAGATAGTTCTGTGAAGCAACAGATTGCCATCATTAGCATTAGATAATGTGTGTTAATGTGGTGGTTCTAGTCATTTTCCCACATTCACAGGTCGCGTCAGGTTGGAAGGGATCCTCAAAGGTCACCTTGTCCATCCCCACTGCAGTGAGCAAGCACACCTCCCAGCTAGATCAGGCTGCCCAGGACCACATCAAGTCTAATCTCCCAGTTTAAAACCATTGCTCCTCATCTTTTCACTACGTGCCCTTCTAAACAGTACTTCCTCAGCCTTTCTGTAAGTCACCTTCAGTTATTGAAATGTAGTTATAAGGTCTCCCTGGAGCATTCTATTCTCCAGGCAGAACAGTCCCAATTCTTCCAGCCTTTCTTCACAGAAGAGGTACTCCAGCTTTCTGATCATCTTTGTGGCCATTCTTCCTGTGCTGTTTGTGCTTTGGCACTGCCATGGAGTGGTTTTAGCAGGTTGTGTCCCACAGGATGCTGAGGTCTTTTAGTTTTCACAGAATTACAGAAACTTTTACATTGTAGTATCTTGTAGTAGTTTTCATCTCTTGCCCATCCTCTGCTGACTTCTTATATTACTGATACTCAGTTTGGAAGAAAGGTCAGAAAAGATGTAGCTGAAACTCAGCAAGGTGCAGGAGTCCAACACAAGAGATGCAGGTGTGGAGCTTTCTTGCTGCATTTGTTTTATTAGTTTGTTTTGAATGAGATTTTGCAGGATGTATCTACCTCTATCGTGCCTGGGATGCTTATCAGAATAAGGAAGACAAGACTTTGTTGCCCATATCTACCTCTATCATGGCTGGGATGCTTATCAGAATAAGGAAGACAAGACTTTGTTGCCCATATCTACCTCTATCATGGCTGGGATGCTTATCAGAATAAGGAAGACAAGACTTTGTTGCCCGTAACAGGTATCATGAAACTTATTGTAATGCAGCTGCTTGTGTCTGGTTCAAGTAGAGTAAAAAACTAAGAAACTAAGAAAGCATTAGTCTTTGTCTTTCACTCCCCTGGTACTGGGCTGGGAACTTCTGTGAGGAATGGGGGGGGGGGGGGGAAAGAAAGAAGAGAAAAAAAGATGCAAAACTGTGCAGAGCTCTGAAGCTTCGATCAGTGAGGCTGTTCTTTTCCAGAGGATCTCTGTTGAGTGATGTTTCAGAGAGAGAAAGAATCAAACCAACTTTTCTACAACAGAAAGGTTGGCCCCTTACTTTCTAGTGTCTCAGAATCACAGAATCAGAATCACAGAATCAACCAGGTTGGAAGAGACCTCCAAGATCATCCAGTCCAACCTAGCACCCAGCCCTAGCCACTCAACCAGACCATGGCACTAAGTGCCTCAGCCAGGCTTTTCTTCAACACCTCCAGGGACAATGGCTCCATCACCTCCCTGGGCAGCTAAGCACAAGGAGGTTTTGAAATGTTTCAGACCCATTTGTACAATAATTTCTTTAGGAAGGTCAAGAATTCAAGCCCTAGCAGTGTGTCTGATTAATACCAGCTTCTAATCTTTCAAACATTTGTTTTGTGATAGAAGATTAATCACAGGAAATCTTTTCTGTTCTAAAGGTTTCTTTTTGATTCCTGGGAGATACATATATTTAAAAGCCAATGAGCATCTTCTCCTAGGAATGTACATATTGCCTTCGTCTGTCTCCCTTTATGAGCCTGCCTCTTGTTGACAAGTCCTATAGAATTTATTTCCAGCCTGTTTTAATGTCTTTTTCCCTTGTTCAACTGTAGGCACAATGACAAATCAAGAGCTGCAGCATAAAATGTATTTTGCTGGGAAATGACTGGCAAATTCAGTGCTGTGCTGGTTGCTTGATGTATTTCAAGGCAGAAGAGCTATATTTGATCATGGGGGTGGAAGAGAAAACTACAGTGTGCAGGCTGGTGGCTGCTCTGTCACTAATTTATTGGCAGTTTCAGGAGACAAAGAAACAAATCTGCATTCTCTCCCTCTTTTTTTTTTTTAGTGCAGATATTAGCATGAATTATGGCACAAGCTATTTCAACAAGCATCCAGTGGAAAACTTAACTCCTTGGAGGGTTGCATGTAGTTCTGAGCCATAACTAAGGCTTTTAACTGTCACACTCCTGCAAATAGTAATAAAAACTAAGGGGCAAAAAGGCACTGCTCCTTTAAATCAGTGTTGCCAGTGACTCAGAGTATCTATTGATTTTTTGTTTCTTTATTCCTACCAACAGTTTCAATTAAGATTCAGCAGATCCACTCTGAAAAACGAACCCTGGATAAAATGCTTTGTAAGATTTTGGTTCAATATTGCTTATTAAAATTCTGTTTAAGAAATGTGCATTTAGAAGTAATTATGCCTGTAACACATTAAAGCATCAGGCTGAAAGGGCTAAGATAATGCCCAATTCATAGCTTTTGTTAGAAACTTTGGAGTGTGGAATTACTGGAATGTATAAATATGTATTTCATCCACTTTTTTTCAAGCAACAGGGTTACAAATTTTGGGAGTTGATTATGTTCAACCAGGCTTACTACCTTCTGAGTATGAAAGAATTACTGCGTGGTTTTCAACACCAAACCCCAACACCAACGTGTTTTCCTTGCAGATAGTGTCTGCATCAACAAATCCTCTGAACAAAATGATTATAGGCTCTTTGTCCTTACATTTTGTAGTGCACTAAGCAAATTTCAGTGCTTCATCTACACAGGAACCATTTGATAATGTAGGGTTTATAGTATATTTGTCAGGGCCTTTACCTGTGTATTGGGGGAGGTTAACTTCAAATGCGTGGCGGGCTGCACCTAGGATCTTGTGACTGTATTTTACATGCCCTGTGGAAGGAAGGCAACCTGAGCCTCTGTCAGTTTTCAGGAGATCTTGAAAGCTGCAGAAAAAGAAATGAGAAGGGTAGCCATCAGGGAGAAGAGCAAGATGCATGTGTAGAATAAATACATATTAATAAAAAGGTTTGCCCCCTGAGTCACCACGCTTCCCACTTAGGCTGAAGATGAGCCAGCAGTGTGCCCAGGTGGCCAAGAGAGCCAATGGCATCCTGGCCTGCATCAGGAACAGTGTGGCCAGTAGGACAGGGGAGGTTATTCTGCCCCTGTACTCAGCACTGGTCAGGCCACACCTTGAGTACTGTGTCCAGTTCTGGTCCAGGGAGAAGGTCATCAGTGGACTTGGAGGTGAAAGGAGAGACAGAAAATTCCCAATTCATCTCCAGGAGCCCCTGTCTCATAAATAGGAGCAATATCATTAAAAAGGTTAAACAGGAAACCTCATTTCAGAATGGAGAAATGTGAAAGGGGAGAGAGATGTGAGTGCAGTGCAGGAGAGGGCAGACCAGGTCAAAACAACAGGGAAAATGGTGGAGAACTGCAAGAGGAGATTGAAAAAGAAAAAGCCAAGCTCTTGAAAAATTTTAAGTCATTGAGACCAAAAATAAAAGCATTAAGCAATGAAGACATGGAGAAAAAGATAAATAGCTTCAGCCTGTGCCTCTTTGTGAAATAGGAGTTTAGAAGACCTTTGGCACTCAGATCAATACAGTCTTTAAAATCCTCTCCTATGAGGACAGGCTATGAGGGTTGAGGCTCTTCAGCCTGCAGAAGAGGAGGCCTCGAGGAGACCTTGTAATGGCCTTCCACTATCTGAAGGCGACCTACAGGAGGGCTGCAGAGGGACTGTTTGCAAGGTCTTGTAATGACAGGATGAAGAGTAATGGGTTTAAACTGGCAGAGGGGAGATTTAAACAATGGTAGGAAGAAGTTCTTTACAGTGAGGGTGGTGAGACACTGGCACAGGTTGCCCAAGGAGGTTGTGGATGTTCCCTCCCTGAAGGTGTTCAAGGCTAGGCTGGATGAAGCCTTGAGCGACCTGTTCTAGTGGGAGGTGTCCCTGCCTATGGTGAGGGGTTGGAACTGGATGATCTTTGAGGTCCCTTCCAACCTAAACCATTCCATGATTTAATTAGATTGCTGGCCAAAAGGTAAACTCTTTTACTAAACCATTCTACCTTTTTTTCCAGAACAGGGCTAAAAACTGTTCACTGCTCATTTACCTTCTCACTGATTTTCCTTCAAGCTGAGGAAAAAAACATGCTACATTTGGACAGCAGAAGGAATTGAGATACTTTCTCCTGAGTTAGAAATGCAGAATAAAAGGCAATGGTCACTTAGGGGTAATTAAAACTATGGAACAGGTTTGCCATTGGAATGGGCTGCCCAGGGAGGTGGTGGAGTCACCATCCCTGGAGGTGTTCAAGCAAAGCCTGGATGAGGCACTTAGTGCCATGGTCTAGTTGAGTGGCTAGGGCTGGGTGCTAGGTTGGACTGGATGATCTTGGAGGTCTCTTCCAACCTGGCTGATTCTAAGGGGAAGTAGGATTTTTTTCTGTGTATGAAATAAAACTGCTGGCAGCTGCTGTCCAGCAACGCTACCTACGAAGAGTGCTTGGCTTTATTTCCAGTTGCTGAAGCTGGACTTCCTATTTCTGAATGTGATGCTTTATTCAAAGATAATTTATTGAGGTTGCCCAGGTGTCAAATCAGAAGAATGCTGGACTTCAGTTGGTTTTATGTTACCTTTTTACTCGAAATCAGTGATCTTAAACACAGTGTTTTTAAAAGTGCTGCCTTGTTTTGTCTCGTTGGTGTTGTACAGTAGTGAACATGCAGTTATTATTTGCATTGATATCACTGTATTCTTTTTTCACTGGAAAGAAGCAAACATCACTGCACCTTGATTACTCTGAAAGCCTTATATATTATTGTCATGGGTTAAGCTGAATATTTGCTGCTGTTCATCAAAACCAGCCTGCCTCATGCCAACTCCAAAATGGAAGTGCTGGCTGCAGCAAAGTATTATGGAGGCATGAAGTTCAGGTTGTAACATGGGAGACTTTCTGTTTTGGTTGCTGACTTTGGGTTCTGCGTTTTGGGCTTTGGGTCTTCTGCTGAGAAGGCAGTGGGAGAGGGTGGGATGGGAGAGCAGCTCTGTGGCTTGAGTTCTTACCTCGCTTGCATCTGCTTTCTGCTTCTTTCTGCTGTGCCTTTTCTGCTGGTAGGCTAAGGTGCATCATATTATTTTTACCTCATTTATTCAGTAATTTCTTATCTGAACTCTTTATCACAACCAGGGGTTTTTGTGTGTTAATTTGCCCTCACTTCTGTGTTGTAGAGAAAAGGCTGTGTTAAACTAGCATGATTATAGTTAGTGAAAATTGTCACTTCTGCCTGTAAAACACACCTTTGGAAACAAAATGAATTCACTGATGATAACACATTAATTGCATGTGCCATAAAGCTATTTGAAGGGACATTATCCTGCATCTTTCTAAAGTTAGTTTTCCTGCATCTTCATTTCAAGCAGCAATTCTTGAGTGCTAAACCTGAAGTAATTGGAGTACTCCTACACCATCATACATAAGCTTTAAATTAAATAGGGAGGAGTTTGATGAAATGTGTTCAACCTCTGAGCTTCTCAGAATCTTTCCCGAAGAGAACTGAAGGTCCTTCTGTTCTTAACTGTGTGATTGAGACTTGATTGTACATTGCTTTGAACCCAGGCAGTTTTCTCTGTCTTTGTGCTTTTCAAAGTGCTCGTGAAACAGTTATTTGTGCTCTCTTACTGTACTATAATGCCAGAAGAAAGGTCACAGAAATTTATATTTTTACATTAAAATATCTAAGAGAAGGTCATGAAGTTTGATTATTGCTGTGGTCTGGGAGTCAGCAGAGATGGGTAGAAAGCTTTTTCAGCCCTCATCTTAGGAAGCCAGGAGATTTTGGGTTCGTTTGGGTTACATTTGGTCTTTTCAATTTAAGAGCAAGGGCCTTTCTTCCACCTGAATGTCAGGCTTTTGTAATGAACTGCTGTTCAGACATGGATTTTAATCCCCTCCCTTCACAGTTGCTTGGGTTTTGGTATTTCAATATCTTCTGTAGCATATAGTGTCCTTATAACTCACAGTGTCCTCAACCACAAATACAATAGGAACATTTTAATTCGAAAGAGAGCATCTGGTTTTATTTATGACTTGTTTGTAGCTGACCTTTGGTAAGGGCTGGTTCATACTTGCAGTTTTTCAGAATCAATTTTGAGTGTGTCCTTGTCTGAATTTGTATTAATTCTCTTTACCACTTCTTTTGCAGGTTACAAATAGAAGAATCTTCTAAACCTGTAAGGCTATCACAGCAGCTGGACAAAGCCGTAACCACGAACTACAAACCAGTGGCTAATCATCAATACAATGTAAGTAGCTTCAGGCTTTTCCCTTCTCCTTTTCAGGAGGAGTCTGACTTAGGACTCTAAAATCACTCTGCTGCTGTTCTTCATCTCTTTCACTTGTAGCTGGCCACTGTCTTTGGAAGCGCTCCATGCTATCTGTTTTCCCCCCAGATTTGTCTTCTGGCAGTGGGGTCTTCTTTCTGTCTCAAGACTAGTGTCACCCTTAGGATTAAGATCTGCCTATTCTGAATCTCTCATGTTACCTGATTTGGGGGCAAGACCACCAAGCTTTCCTGGCAGCTTTATTACATTCTTCCTCCAGCCTTTTTATTGAAATGTAATTTTGAAGCTTGGGGATAAAAGGCGCTTCTGACTTTATGCTGTGAGATGTGGAAGCACTCCTGTGAGCAAAATAAAGTGTCATATGGGGGTGGGCAAAAGATGTGAAAAGAATCATTAGTCTCCAGCCTTTTGCAGGAACTGACAACAAGTAGAAGAGAATAACAGTTGGTAATTTTTCACAGTTTCATACCTTCATAGTATGTGTTATTTGCATCGTTGGCTTTATCAATATTACACCCACGTTGCTGTTGCAGATCAGTTGATATCCAAACTCCAACGTCCTTTTTCTTAAAGATCCCCTTTGAGTGATTTATATGTACAATATATGTAATTGCTGTTCCTGTTAAATGTGAGAAGCCATAAGTCACGCTGCACATGAGTCACTGTGTTAATCATTCCAACTTTTACCTTTTTTATTAAGATTTTATTTACATTAAACAAGTGACAATATACTGGATGATATTTAAGTGTTATTCTGAAAGGCAGGCTATTTCCACAGAAGCAAAAAGAAGAGTTTCTCTCTCATGGGACTGTTTTGTAGTAGCTGCTGTTCCCAGGCTGATCTATAGATAGACAATCATACCAACATAACTCCTTCAGCTAGGGGAATGACATTTAACCAAAATAGTCAGACTGGTATATCCTGCTATGCAAATGCAGTTTTATATATAAAGGAGTGTATGGTTTTACAGTACAGTTTGTGTTGCTTAATTCTGGTATAGGCTACAGTGATGTACAGCTCTTCTTCTTAGAGGGATTTGTGCCATTTCTCTGACGCTGGCAGAATTACATCGGTATGGACTTCGACCTGGGGCCCACCTTTGAATCTGCAAACTGCTGTTGTCATATCATTGCAGAACACAAACCCTGTGAGGAGAGGCTGAGGCACAGAGTGGGGACAGAGTGGCTGGAAAGCAGCCAGGAGGAAAGGGACCTGGGGGTACTGATAGATAGTAGGCTGAAGATGAGCCAGCAGTGTGCCCAGGTGGCCAAGAGAGCCAATGGCATCCTGGCCTGCATCAGGAATAGTGTGGCCAGTAGGACAAGGGAGGTTATTCTGCCCCTGTGCTCAGCACTGGTCAGGCCACACCTTGAGTGCTGTGTCCAGTTCTGGGCCCCTCAATTCAAAAGAGATGTTGAGATGCTGGAAAGTATCCAGAGAAGGGCAACAAAGCTGGTGAGGGGCCTGGAACACAAACCCTATGAGGAGAGGCTGAGGGAGCTGGGGGTGTTTAGCCTGGAGAAGAGGAGGCTCAGGGGGGACCTCATTGCTATCTGCAACTACATGAATGGAGGTTGTAGCCAGGTGGGGGTTGGTCTCTTCTCCCAGGCAACCAGCAACAGAACAAGGGGACACAGTCTCAAGTTGTGCTGGGGGAGATCTAGGCTGGATGTTAGGAGGAAGTTGTTGGCAGAGAGAGTGATTGGCATTGGAATGGGCTGCCCAGGGAGGTGGTGGAGTCACCATTCCTGGAGGTGTTCAAGCAAAGCCTGGCTGAGGCACTTAGTGCCATGGTCTAGCTGACTGGCTAGGGCTGGGTGCTAGGTTGGACTGGATGAGCTTGGAGGTCTCTTCCAACCTGGTTGATTCTGTGATTCTGTGTGAGATTCAGGAGGTACAACCAGGATGTAACCACACCTCCTAAAAGCCGTGGTGGTCTCGTGTCCTAACTGCAATGCTTTTGATTGGTTCTGTAACCATCCATGCTAATGGAAAGCCATTGGCAATGTGTTTTATTTTTCATGTCTACCTTAAAGGTGTTCTGATAGGAAAAATCTGTAGGACGTACTTGTACTTGAGTCACCCTTAGCCATGACTTGGCTCTAAAGGCCCAAGCACAGCTATTTTCTACAACCTCTTTCTTTTCATTAACTCTTGTATTAAGGCTAAGGTTAGATGGCTGAAAGGACATACAACTGGAAGAACAAGTCCATGAACTTTATAAACCTCTTAGTTACATTTTTCTGCTGTTGTCAAGCAGCAGTTGCTTGCTGCACTGCTTGTAATGACAGCCCTGTTAGGGACAAGACTTGTCACAGGAAAGAAAAGGATGCACAAATGACTGTACTTGCTGATACATTCTGACATCTTCTAGGGAGTTTCTATGGAAAGAATATTTACTAAAGAAGAAAAAAAAATGGGTAGCATTCCTTAAAGGAAGAGATGGTAGAATATTAAATGTGGCTTAGATGTGGCTGCCTCACATTCTGATAAATTAATGTGTAACAAGAAGGAGGGAAATAAATGACATGTGGATGGGAAGTAGCAATAGCTTGGTTGAATACAAGGATGGGGTAAGTGATGTTTTGTTCAAGAGATTATGTTAGGTCTGCCTTTTCACTAGACAAATTTGCAATTCCATTACAGTATATACCAGGGCTGTGACTTAGCTTTTCTTCTTCAGGGAAATGACCTTCGTTTTAATTATCTCTGTAAATACTATGTGTTTGCAAGGGGGCAATGTTAATATTCTTGCAGCTGGAATCTTTCTGTGACATAATCAATTGTCATAATACAGCAGAAAAGTTCTCTAATGGTCCTGGTTACTCTTTGGAGACTTCTTTGTGGTCTCCCCTCTTCCCACTCCCCAATACTTCAGGGGTTGGTACCTGTGCTCTTGGGGATGGGAAAACTTTAAAGAAGTCTTTCAGATGTCTTCAGATGAAACTTTGGATTTAGTCTCACCTCTCTATCACCTTTGTATTAGCTGTCTACCAAAGCAGTGTAAAACATCAGCATTCATGATACCTTCAAGAAGGCAATTTTGGCAGATATTTAGCAAGCTTAGCAACAGCCTTGGAAGATAAACAAAGGGAATGTGATTTTTCTATGAAGTCTTGCAGGGGCAAACTTGCTCCTTCTACACTCAGCAGCTTGTTCTAACATGGTCCTTCCTTGAAATCAAATTGTATTTTAATCATGTTTAAATTCTAAACCCACACAACTTTAAAGAAATCAAATTAGTTTACAGTCTACATGCGGTCTGTAATCTGACTCTCAAAAGTGCCTTAAGCCTACTGAATAAAACATCTGGTTTGCAAAGACAATAGGAAGGGGGAAAAGTGAAAGGCTGCGTTGTAACTTGCTGTGAGCAGTGTATTCACAAGACAAAAAGAAGACAGCAACAGATACCACATTTTTGGGGAGGTTTTGTTTGGTTGGGTTTTTTTAATCTCACTCCACAATATGCTTTGTGTTTTTAGATAGCAGTGGGAGCTGTTGCTGAGGTTGGAAGGTTGCTAGTTAAAATGTGGACATCCAGGATGCCATCTGCAAGTCACTTGTCAACAAAGGAAGGGTTTGGTACTCAGTTTTCTGTGTGCATTTATTTTATACATCAATATACAGAATATTCACATTGAATTTCTACAGGCAATAGAAACACTTCTCTTGGGTTTACTTTGGCTTATCCAGAGAATGTAAATTAGAAGCTCCTACTGGGGAAAGCATACCAAGGCACTAAAAGAATGGAGAAAGAGGAATGCTGAGCATTATGATGTACTAGCAAAAAAAAATAAGAAAAAGCAGAAAAGATGCTTTGGTTATAAAAACTACTTCATGTTGATTTCCAGGAGGCTACTATTCATATGATTAGGATTTCATACCTAGTCATGAAATAATCCTGTCAGGCTAACATCAATGAAGATAATGCTGAGATTAGTTTCCTAATTCCTACTTTATTCCTCCTCTGTGTAGGAACCACCAGTTTTATAGTAAGCAGGCTTATTTTCTTATGATGGAGAGAGTTGCAATTACTTGCTAGCTAAGCACGTTTTCACTGTGTTATTTGAAGAGGTAAAGACAGTACCACGGATTTCTTTTTGTTATTGTTCTCAGAGATTGTCTTGAGAATCCCAGTAGCTGTTTCTATTATGGTCAAGTCACTTACCCATTATTCCCATAGCTCAGTTAGGTACAGAAGGAATAACCTCAGTACTTTGCTTTTGTTCCTGATGCCTAAACAAACACCAAACCAAAACCCAGGAAAGCAGGAGATCAGTTTCTTCTATCACTTCAGCTTGACCTTCCACCTGAGGAGATTGCAGCTTGTTTATGTTTCTCATTCATTTTAGTTTTGTTGTTTGGGGAGGTTGAAAATCACAGAAGGGTTGTTAAGAACAGGCATAATAGCTGCTGCTGTGGCACAGTGATGCAGTGTATGACTGGCTGTCCTTGTCCTTCACACTGCATCTTTCACCTGCTGTATTTTCTGAGTCAGAGAAATATTGATAACTTCAAGAACAAGTGCATAGGTCTTTGCACTGAAAAGTTATCTCAGATGTATGTTGGAACTACGTGATCTTTAAGGTCCCTTCCAACTCAAACTATCCTATGAAGCCAGAATTCAGGCAAGCTACAACCTCCTTTCACAGTATCACAGTATCATCAGGGTTGGAAGAGACCTCACAGATCATCAAGTCCAACCCTTTACCACAATTCTCAAGGCTAGACCATGGCACCAAGTGCCACGTCCAGTCCTGCCTTGAACAGCTCCAGGGACGGCGACTCCACCACCTCCCCGGGCAGCCCATTCCAGCGTCCAATGACTCTCTCAGTGAAGAACTTTCTTAGCCATTTATTTGTTTGGAGCCCTCAGTCTCATTATATATGTGACAGTGGGGTTTCCCTTTGGTTCTCTCCAGCTTATAAAGCAAAGCAGTTTTCAAATGCAAATTATATTAGAAGCTGGAAACTAAAATTGTTCTTGCAGATGGAAATGAGACTTCCAAAATATACAGTGCAACATGAGTCTGATCATAACAAATGTTTTGTAATGATAGCATCAAGTGTCAACTTGAGACTGAGATGTGACATGCTTGTGTATTTTTTGAGACTGAAGGTACAGTGTCACACTAACAAAAATAAATCAAAGGCATATCTTAGATCCTGCATATCTCATTGTCCTCAGGATGCACCCATATCCTTGCAGCAAGTTCCTACACCATAGTGCTGAGTTAGAACATGACTTTGATGGTAGACGAATGCTCTGGTAGGAAAAACATAAAATGCTCATCATATATCTTAGTAAATTCTCACTTAAGACAGGTGTGAATGAAAGACATTTTTAATGCTGAACACTGACTAGCATCAGATCAGTTTAAGATCAGATGCAAAGACCTTTTTGGCAGCGTGGTGGGTTAGGAACTATCCCCTCCCCCCCATTTGAAATTTACCAGACCTGTCCAGACAGCTTGGAAGTAAGAGGAAGCTGTATTCACAGCATGGCAAAATGCACAAGTATCTATATACAATATATACAAGTTAGAAATAATACAAAAATCCAAACTCCCTCCTGAACAAAGAAAACTGCCCAGCAGGGCTCGAAGCTACCTTCCCCTCTTTTTCTCCCCCCTCCATCTCAGATGGACAAACAAAACTAAGTAGAAGCCGGCAGCAGCCAGCAAAGCTTAAGTGTTAGCTGCTGAGATTAGAGGTGAGATACCAAAGCAGATTGCAGTTAAAAGGAAGTGATCAGATCCAGTAACACAGACCAGGCAGAGAAATGAACAGGACAACGTCCCAGGACACAGTGAGGGAATATTGTTTATGTTTTGACTTTTTATCCCTCTCAGCAAACCAATGAATGATAGAGACCTCATCACTATTTTCTTTTCACAACCATATGATCTAATTTCTGTCATTAAAACATGCCAGTTAGCCTCAAACCAGCCCAGGCAGTCAAACAGTTGACATACAGTGTTGGTTATTTTACAGGTAGCACTTTCAAACATCTCATGCTTCATCCCATGTGCCACACTGCCAGTGGCCAGTCTCCTACTACCCACACTTTGTATCATTTCTTTAGGTACTTTGTACAGAAACCCTTGGTTGAGTAACAGGACATGGGTAGGTAATAGTAGACATTGAGATAAGTAAGATTTATCCAGCTTACCTGATACCTACGTGACTGTGTGATCATACCCAGGAAACTGGACAACTGCTTTGTTGGTGGAGTTGTAACCAGCAGAGGCAGGGAATGCCTGAGTGCACCCTGGCTGTGCTGCTTGGAAGAGAGTTTGGCTTATGTCATAGAATCATAGAATGCTGTGGTTTGGAAGGGACTTTTATAAGTCATGTTATGATGTCATAACTTTCTATTGTATTAATGGATCTAACTGTATTTTGGGTTTGTAGTTTTAAGGTATGTCAAGTGGATTTGCCCTTATATATTTCAGTGCTGTTGCAGTTCTTCTTCATGTGTTTATGGATAGATGCATTCTACATGCATTATCCTGTATAGTGAGACTATACCAACAGAGAAACAGGGATTGAATCTACAACAGGGCTTCCAAAGCTTACAAGTAAAACCTTTTCAAGCTCAGCAGAGGTTCCTAATGAATGTCTGCTGAACTTTCAGAAGCAGCAACTGTTTTGGCATACTATCGTTTACAGGAAGGCCAATGACCTAGATTTGTGTTCCCACTCTGGTTTCTATGGCATAGCAGTTCTGCTATAGATCCTGGCAACCAAGATGATGTGCTGTGAAGCTGGTTTGCTTGGTGCTACAGTTTGGTATCGTTGCAAAGCTATTACTGTTTTGAAGATTTGATCTTCTTTTTTTTTAATGCAGAGGCTAGAGAATTAAATAATTACACCAAAGAGTATTGGTGGATAAAAATGGTATGTATGGGTTTGTATGGAGAGGTTGTATCATAGAATCATAGAATCAACCAGGTTGGAAGAGACCTCCAAGATCATCCACTCCAACCTAGCACCCAGCCCTAGCCACTCATCGAGACCATGGCACCAAGTGCCTCATCCAGTCTTTTCTTGAACACCTCCAGGGACAGTGCCTCCACCACCTCCCTGGGCAGCCCATTCCAATGCTAATCACTCCCTCTGTCAAGAACTTCCTCCTTGGAATCTTGGAGGTCTCTTCCAACCTGGTTGATTCTTTGATTCTATGATCATACACTTCATACACTATTCCTTCCTACTAACATGCAGCTGGAAAAGCAGACAAGTATTGGTTGCCCAAACCTATCTTAGGCTTCAGTCAGCAGCAACAGACTTCAAGCTACGAGTGGAGAATAAAAAGTCTGCATTCAATTTAATGATCATAGGATGTTAGGGGTTGGAAGGGACCCAAGGAGATCATCAAGTCCAACCCCCCTGACAGAGTGGGACAATCCTATCTAACACAAATCACAGAGGAACACATCCAGACAGGCCTTGAAAGGCTCCAGAGAAGGAGACTCCATGACCTCCCTGGGGAGCTTGTTCCAGTGCTCTGGGACCCTTACAGTAAAGAAGTTCCCCCTTGTGTTGAGGTGGAATCTGTTCTAGGATTTGAAAAGAAGTTAGCTGTCCAGAGACATGTGAACAACAACAAAGGTGGTAATACTCTGTAGCCACTTTAGGACAGAAGCCAAGAGACAGACTGTTTTCACTTGGAGAGTAGGAGGGAGTTAGCTGGCAAGAAAACATATGAAAAAATAAATAGTGCCATAAAAGTAATCTCTGTCCTTAATGCCAAGATTTTTAGTATCAAATAGAACTGTGAATTATCATTTCTAGACTCCTTCTCTGAAGATCTTCCTTTTGAGGGTCAGGTATGAGACATCAGAGGCAGAACAACTCCCATACAAAATTATCCCACTGGCAACCAGGCATGAGTCTCGTGTTCACCACATGCATCTCTTCTGCTGTACATTGTACCACTTCAGATCTACCCACACAGTTTGCCTGAAATCACTTGATGATTACATGAATTCTGTTACCTTACAGATCACCTTTGTTGGTTCCAAGTAGCTTGATAATTTTTTGTTACTAAGGATTGTACTGGGGGTGGACAAGGTGATGTGCTGGTAGATGTTGTGGTTGATGCTCTGCAGCGGTCAGGATTTGTTTGGGGTGTGCTTGTCTGTGCAAATCTTGCTTCTGATGATGAATCTGAGGAAATACAGGGAATATTTTTTTGAGGTGATAAAGGTTTCTGCAAAAATAAATGGTCACCTTGTGCAGATTGTAACAGTTAAGTAATTGTGTGCATTTGGGAGCAGGATGATATGTGGCAACAACAGGCCTCTACTCTGCAAGAGTTTGAGGGGTTTTGGGCTACTGTAACTCTGTGTATGCTGCTTAGGTTTCTCCTGAAGAGGTATCATCCATATCCTTGAACTGTGTCTTCTGTTGATAAAGATTGCTTATCTATTGATAAACCATAGAATCATAGAATCAACCAGGTTGGAAGAGACCTCCAAGATCATCCAGTCCAACCTAGCACCCAGCCCTAGCCAGTCAACTAGACCATGGCACTGAGTTGCTTTGAGTGCTGTTTCTGGAGCAGACAAGGCAGTGTCCATGTGAGCATCCTTTGGGCAGGATTGTGGGTCTGTGGGTTTTCCCAAGGGTGGCCAATTTGTGAGTTGTTTAATATTTGTCACTATACTTCAGAATACCAGCAGAGGTGGAGTGAAAATCCCTTCTCAGTTTGGATTCCTGTGCTAATACTAATTCTCTCTCCAGGTGTGGGCACATCATGCAGGCTCTGTTTCTGGTGGTGGTTTGTTTTTACTGGCTAACACAGAGCTACATATCTGAAAAGCTTATTCTGCTGAGGAAAAATGCTTGGTTTATGTTCCTGAAAGAACATTTGAGTGCTGAAAAGAAAATTATCCAGAAGAAAAGCACTGAGTCATTGAGCAGTGTTTTATTAAATAGGAGAGGGGGTTTATGTCTTCATATTCAGCACTGGGTATTATACAGCATTACATATTAATGCCTTTGAAACATGTTTTGTATCTGATAGATTGAATATGAGAGGAAGAAGAAAGAAGATGGGAAACGGGCTCGAGCTGACAAACAGCAAGTGTTGGACATGCTTTTTTCAGCCTTTGAGAAACATCAGTATTACAACATTAAAGACCTGGTGGACATAACCAAACAGCCAGTGGTAGGTAAATGTAGTCTTGTAGTATAACCATATTCAGTAGTTGCTATTGTGTATGTTTTCCATGTAATATTCACTACATGCCTTTGAAACATCTCTTTGAATGTGTTTTAGAAGAAAGAGAAATCATCAAGACTTTTACAGGACTCTATAGGATACCAAGCATTGCAATGAGTGTGCTTTTTTATGACAGAGGTGCTTGCAGCAGCCTGAATGGTCTCTTTCTTATTCAGGTTTGCTATAAAGTAGCTACAAAATATTGTAATGTTCTGACATCTCCCACGCTACTCTGTCCTCACTGAGTTAACAGCCTGGTTTGGTTGCTATTGGCAGTATAGAGCTTGTATGAGTGAGTGGTCAGACCTTCCTTCAGCTTCTGACCTTTATCTTGGCATAGCAACAGCAGTGACTCTTTTTGTGTGTGTCTAGGAAACGAGTATTAAATGCATACATTAGCTGTGTTAGGAGCCCAAGCATCATTATCAACACCCCCGAAATAATTTGATTTGCATTATTAATAGATTGATTTTTCTGAGTAAAATTTCAGGGAGTTGATATTTGGGATTTCATTTGATTGTGATTTAAACACTGTTCTGATACACAAACAAGAAAAGCATGAAAAGTGTGCTTAGGTGGTGGTTTTGTTGTAGAATCATAGAAGCATAGAGTTGTTTTGGCTGGAAAAGACCTATAAGACCAAGTCAAACCATCAACCTAAAATCACTATGGCCATTAAACTACATCATTAAGTGCTTATGTCCACACATTCCTTGAACACCTCCATGGATGGTGACTTTGGGCAACTTATTCTGGTGCCTGACCACTCCTTCTGTAAAAAAATGTTTCCTAATATATAACCTAAACCTCTCCTGGCACAATTTCAGGCCATTTCTTCTCATCCCATCACCTGATACTACAAAAAAGAGACCAACCTCAAAGTAAAGAAGGTTTTCCTTAAGTTCAAGTGAAACTTCCTGTGTTCTAGTTTGTACCTGTTGCCTCTTGTTCTCTCAGTGGACACCACTGAGAGGAGCCCAGTCCCATCCTCATGACCTCCACCCTTTAGATATTAATGTACATTTATAAGATCCTCTCTCAGTATTCACTTTTCCAGGTATAAAGAGCCTCAAGTCTCTCAGTCTTTCTTTGTAAGAGAGATGCTCCAGGTACAAAAAATTGTCTTGATCACTTTGAGTATAGATAGGTGCAGATTTATCCCATCTAGCATGACTTCTGCTACAGATAGGCACCCAGATCTCCCACATAAGCCATGAGAAGAACTTAAGTTTCCTTCCTCCTGTGATGTGATTTACCTCTTGCATTATCTCAGAGTGGCCTGGAAAAGCTGTTTCTGACACATTTCCTCATTAAGCACCAAAAAGTGGACAAAATCTATTCAGTTTTTGTCTTAGTCATTGCCCTAAGGATTAGATGTGTAGGAGTTATTAGATTAGATGTATAGAGCAAAATACCTCATATGAATGCCTCTATTGCATTCATGATGAATGTCTATGTCTGTTTATGTATCTTTGTTGTCATCATATGCTCCTGAATATATTCTAGGGTAGGTATAGGCTGGATATTAGGAAGAAGTTCTTCACAGAGAGAGTGATTTCCCATTGGAATAGGCTGCCCAGGGAGGTGGTGGAGGCACCATCCGTGGGGGTCTTCAAGCAAAGCCTGGCTGAGGCACTTAGTGCCATGGTCTGGTTGAGTGGATAGGGCTGGGTGCTAGGTTGGAGTGGATGATGTTGGAGGTCTCTTCCAACCTGGTTGATTCTATGATTCTTTCAGATGCAAGGAAGAATGTGCTGCTGCTGTTGCTGTGTGTCCTCAGCTCATGCTGAAATGAAGTTCTAGGGGCTTACATCACTGGCTGATCATCTTTAAAACACGTTTGTCTAAGGGAATTAGCATCTTTGTTAGCGAAGCAACAAATAAATAAGGGTATTTTTCTTACTCAATGGTAGATGTAAACAGCAAATTAAACCCTTTCTACAGAATGTGTTGGGAAATTGCTGCCATCTTTATGTTGCAGTTGTGAAATCACAAAGCACTTCTGTTCTGAATGCAAACTACTGTTACACTAGGGGAAAACTGTGTTTATTTGTTTTCCTTTTTAATGAAAAATAAGAGCTTGCAGTAACAGGGAGATCTGTGGCCACCTGCCTGATGTAAATACTGAGTGCTTCCTGGAAATGCTGCAGTAATTCTAGATGTGGGCTTCATGGCTGGGGACATAATATGCTTTTTATGTGAACAATCACACATTGGTGAAGAATGGAACCAGTGCTCCATACAAATTGGTGGGTTGTTTTTTTTCCAAATGAAGTAGATTGTTTGCAGGACTTCTTTTCTTTTATTTCACAGTATCACACAGTATCACCAAGGTTGGAAGAGACCTCACAGATCATCAAGTCCAACCCTTTGCCACAGAGCTCAAGGCTAGACCATGGCACCAAGTGCCACGTCCAGTCCTGCCTTGAACAGCTCCAGGGACAGCGACTCCACCACCTCCCTGGGCAGCCCATTCCAGTGTCCAATGACTCTCTCAGTGAAGAACTTTCTCCTCACCTCCAGCCTAAATCTCCCCTGAAATTTAATCTTGAATCAATTGTTACCCTAACAAATAGTTATCCTGTGCAGTGTGGGGTTTTTTTTAGCCCTCAAGGCTTCAGACCTTGAAAGTTAATGTCTCTTTTAGAAGATTTTGTTCCATAATTCTTTAGCATTTCACTTACTGTGGAAAAAGTCATGAGGGAAGGCGTAACAGGGCAGAGAATGCCTTAAATACACAAACACATTATTGACAGATCGGGTTCTGTGTCAGAACTGTATCTATATAGAAGATATTGTGGGCTCTAGATTAGCACTCACCAGGCTCTAAAATTCAGTCTATGGCATAACTGGAGGAAGTTGTGCTGGGGGAAGTCTAGGCTGGATGTTAGGAGGAAGTTGTTGGCAGAGAGAGTGATTGGCATTGGAATGGGCTGCCCAGGGAAGTGGTGGAGTCACCATCCCTGGAGGTGTTCAAGAAAAGCCTGGCTGAGGCACTTAGTGCCATGGTCTGGTTGAGTGGCTAGGGCTGGGTGCTAGGTTGGGCTGGATGATCTTGGAGGTCTCTTCCAACCTGGTTGATTCTATGATTCTAAGTGAGGGGTTTCTCTTGGTGATACAGTGTCAGACTAAGTATGCTTCAAGACATGTAGTCCAGTCTGACACAATGCAGACCTAAGGTGGAGGGGTTTTTCTTTCTGGAATAAGTGATCCTGCAGGAAAAATCAGATCTCCTGAACTCATCTCACTGAGCCACTTGCTCTCAAATATGGTACAGTACAGCAGACTTATCCCTAATTTGCAGTTGTCTAAAAGCTCCAACAGCTCAGTGTTGTCTGTGCACACAGAGTGGTTTTTGGAGGCTCATACTTTCAGCTGCCCTCCCTCAAAACACTGCTGCTTGTTTCCCCCTACAGTGGAGAGGGCAAAAGGGAATATGTTGTGAATCCTCAGTTGCTGCAGTTCACAGTCCCAGCTTGAGGTGCCCTTATGTATGGCACAGATGTTGCCTTGCTACTCAGTTCAGGTTGGTTTTGTTCTGTTTTGTTAACACTGTTGAATCCAAACTCTTGGAAGCTTTGCCCAGACAGAAGCAGAACTGCCTGGTGGAATTGGGTCTGAAAACTAGATTACATTAAAAGTATTCGTTGTCTGACTGGGTAGATAGTGAGAACTGCCTTGTGCAGGATGTCACCCAGAGATACGGCCAGCACACAGCAAGGAGCCACTGGGAGCTGTGGACCATCCAGCCACAGAGCCCTCTGGCACTGTTGTTATGCCTTGTGACCTGGCTTCCCAGGTACAGATGAGGTCTTTCAATCCCAGAGATGCCTATGGATGCTGTCTACAACTACTTGAGGAGTGGTTGTGGCCAGGAGGAGGTTGCTCTCTTCTCTCAGGTGGCCAGCACCAGAACGAGAGGACACAGCCTCAAGCTGCACCAGGGGAGATTTAGGCTGGAGGTGAGGAGAAAGTTCTTCACTGAGAGAGTCATTGGACACTGGAATAGGCTGCCCGGGGAGGTGGTGGAGTCACCGTCCCTGGAGCTGTTCAAGGCAGGATTGGACATGGCACTTGGTGCCATGGTCTGGCCTTGAGCTCTGTGGTAAAGGGTTGGACTTGATGATCTGTGAGGTCTCTTCCAACCTTGATGATACTGTGATACTGTGTGATACTTTGTGGAGCTAAGTGCAAGTGCATTTTTTCTCTAGTTCTCATTAATCTGTCCCTGTGGTCTAGAGCAGAGTCTCACCTTGAGCCTGAATGTTTCTGCCACCCACGTTGCCGTCTTTTGAAGTGTCTGCCATTGACACTACTGAAAGCTACCTGGTGTGCCCGTGCAAGGACTGCAAAGCAAAGCTGTGGCTGTGCAGGTGCAAACATCCACACCTACCCTGTGCAAACCGCTTTTTCACCTGCCCTCACCACCTCTTCAAACACGCATTATGCAGCAGCAGCGCTGCCAGGCTAATTGCTGTTGCCTTTGAGTACCAACTGCCTTCGGTACCCGACTGAAACAATGACAGCATGTCTGCAGCAGAGATGTGAAAGCTGTGCCAAGAGATGTGTATTGATCTCCTGCTGCCACCTGCCGGGGTGTGCGGCGTACACCTTGGAAGGCTGCAGAGCCATTCCCACAGTGCAAAGTGAACCTAAAAGAAAAGACCCTAGGAAACTGCTTTGTGGATGCAATCTGTTCCATGGTTCTCTTCCCTACTTGTTGGACAAACACTCCTCATTGCGTGGAGATAGGCTTTAAGAACAGTTTTGGTAAGGGAGTCCAAATGAAGTGTTGCTAATTAGTGTGGGATGCAAATTGGTTTTTGCTGTGTAAATTTTACATGTGTACCTGGAGGGAAAATAAGGATTGGTTTCAGCAGCCCCAAAATGACTTAATTTCCTTTACAAATAGAACAGTTTTTAGGAGTTTAAGGGTTTGATATTTGGGATTTGATTTTTCTTTAAACTCAGTTTTGATACACAAAGAAGGAAAGCATGAAGACACGTGCTTACATGAAGGTTTTGCTAGCCTGCACTGTCTGTCAGCCCTTTCACCTCTGAACCCTAACTGTCCAGTTCTTTCCCTTCTCCCCCTTTTCAACCTTTCCTTGAGCAGACCAGGCAGGAGCAGGGGAAGACAGTGGCACGAGACTGTGTTCCCTTGTTCTAGGCAACCAGCAACAGAACAAGGGGACACAGTCTCAAGTTGTGCCAGGGAAAAGTCTAGGCTGGATGTTAGGAGGAAGTTGTTGGCAGAGAGAGAGTGATTGGCATTGGAATGGGCTGCCCAGGGAGGTGGTGGAGTCACCATCCCTGGAGGTGTTCAAGCAAAGCCTGGCTGAGGCACTTGGTGCCATGGTCTGGTTGAGTGGCTAGGGCTGGGTGCTAGGTTGGACTGGATGATCTTGGAGGTCTCTTCCAACCTGGTTGATTCTATGATTCTGTGACATTTTTTTGGTGCTTTTGATGGGTTTTGTTCTGTTTATTGAAACATGTTTTTACAAACTGAGAATACACTTTCTATTTATTTTTCAACTTTTCCATTTAGCAGAAATATGGAAAGAGCAAAAGGAAGAGATAGGGCAGTTGACTTTTCTTTTTTTCCTATCATATCAACAAATAGGAGATTTTTCACTTAGTGGAATATAGAGAATAGAAAATGCAAGGTTTCTAGTGGCCCTCGTATTCCAGTTTAATATATGCACTCAGAGAGGATTAAATTGCTCAGACTAAAGCAGATATGACTTTAATGTGGGGATTTTTAAGCTGTGGTCTGCTGTTGCCATGGCAATCCACTCGAGTCAGTCCTGATTAGTATTTAAACAAACAAGCAGGCAAACGGCTCTTTAAATAATGAGACAAATGACTGTAGTTTGTCATAAAGAGTAAAGGAGGGTGATATTAGTGAGCTGTCTCCTGTCAAAGGTTGTACTGCTGCTATCATAGCCTGTCATTTTTTTGATTTCTCTCCCTCACCTTAATATTTAAATGTATTAGAAAATTCTCTGGCACCTATTCAGTTCTCCTCTGAAAACAAGACCATTACAAAATGCTCCAAGCTTTGCAAAATTGCATGAAAACAAACAACTTTGGGCTTTGATGGTGTCATAGTAAGACAGGTCTCATAATAATCCCAGGCCAAGCTACATGAAAAGCCAAGAGCTTTAAGCTCAGGTAGAGAAATTCCAGCAGGAGGATGTGCATGATAACCTTAGCATCATTGTCTGAGAGGTGCTGGGAGCTTCATTTTGGCAGTCCATGGAGCATCTGTGTAGCTGGTACCTGCCCCTCCACACCCCAGTGGGGCTGAGGCTGGAGTGCTGGCTGCCATTTCCCTGTGACTTGCTTGCACTGGGCATTGCACCCAGGCTTCTCTGGTCCCTGTGGTGCCTGGGGGTTGGAGTCTGCAGAGTCATTACAGTGCAAATTAGTGCCAATCAACCAACACTGCTGTCCACCAAGTCATTTTGATGAAGCAAATCCATGTGATTGAGCAGATTAAGTGACATCATGCAGGAGCTGTGACAACTGCCTGCCTGTGTAATTTGAATTTTTGTTTCCTTTCAGATATACCTGAAAGAAATTTTAAGAGAAATAGGCATTTACAATGTGAAGGGGACCCACAAAAACACATGGGAGCTGAAGCCAGAATACAGGCACTACCAAGAAGAGAAGAGTGATTAACAGAAGTGTTTGTGAAGACAGAATTGGTGATTGGACTGAGGGAACTACAGTGGGTTTACGAAGAGGACTGAGTGCAACACAATTCTGCCAGGTTTGAGTCAAATTAAAGCAGCTGATCCTTGGTAATTTTCTGTAGCTTTATTTTTTCCCAAGGAATATTTCTTGGATGTTTCTCTTAAGTGTTTTTTGTCTTTTAACAGCAAGAAAAAAAAAACCCACAACAACCACCATATTTATAGAATAAACTTGTATTAGATTTATCTTTATTAGAAATCTTTTGAGTTATGATCTTACTTTATAGCTTTGTGGTTTTTCCAAGCCTTAATGACTTTGAAGGAAAACATGTCCTAGAGGAACTTGTAACTTTGTGGGTTTGCATTCCAGTAGAACTGGTTTAATACCCCCACTTCATGCTGAGATCTGTCAAGGCTTTCTCTGGAAGGTTGCAGAGATGCACAGCTCTGTGCAGAATTTTGGTGGAATGGACATGATGCTTCTTTTGGGATAAGGCTTTAGAAAATACAGCCACAGATGGTGCTCATCACTCCTTAGACTTCATGGGAACAAACCAACAAGCTAAAAAAGCCCTTAATGCAAAGCCTGTTGGTTTCATAGGTCAGTAGGAAGATGCCCTTCAGGTAATCACTGAGAAAATAAAAGAGTTGAAATGTCTGTTAGATAAAACAAGGAATAGATTTATCTCCTGTTTGTTTGTTGGGGTTTGTCTTTTTATGATGACACCTATGGTTTAAGTGCAGCAATAAAAGCATTGTTTTAATTTTTACCAGACAATCTTCTGTGTTATTGACTGAACACATACTGTGATTTAGCCATCACAAGTATCAAGTAGTTCTTCAAACCATGTGTTTGTTGTTGGCATTGTGTAGTGAAGGGGGGGGGATAGTTAATGAATTGCGAGATGATATTTGCCGTAACTAATATTGTTTGTTAATTTTGATATTCAGAACCCTCACCACCCCTGATCACTAATTTTAATATAATAATTGGTTCTTTGCATGCTCATGGAAACATTATACAGATAATAACTAGATCTGGAAAGAACTTGCAAAAACATTAACTGAACTGGAAGAGAAGATTCTTGTGGCCAAACACCGCTTGCGGTCAATGTACCACTTGCCTGCTAGATGGACTCAAGGAGCCCCTTTCTGCTTATGACAGAAGGCAGTGGTGAACTACAAGAGGTTGCTAAGTATTTACTCACAAAATATTATCTCTCAACTCATGGGGCTAGCTACAGCTTCAGATAGTACCCAAAATACGTTCAGGGAATTCTGTTACTGTCTCGTCACTGAGGCTTCTGATTCTTCCTAGGCTTCTGAGGAAAGGAGGCAGACAATCTCAGACCTGGTCCTCTGGACGATCTGTGTATCTCCAGGACTTCTCATCTTGGCAGGAGACTTTCAGATGTAGGTAGGATGTCTTGCAACGTGAAGTCTCAGCACCATGTCACACTGGCTATGCAGGCTGATCACATTTAGAGCCTGTCCCTGGTAAACTCCAGACAGGGGAGGAGTTTCCAGGCAGTAGGCAATGGCAGTAGGCAATGGCAGCAGGCAACAGCAGACATGAATAGAATGGCAGAGCACACACTGTGTTTACCTGCATATCTCCTTTTATCAATGTAGCCTTTGGATACAGAGTAGCCAATCACAATGGCAGTTAGCCAAGCTTGGACATAGTAGGTGAAGCCATAGTCTTGCTTTACCCAAATTTGGTAAAAGCATAGGCTTTGCACAAGGCAGACACAAGCTAAGCATGTGTACCTGGTTTACCACAGAGCCAAGACAAGTCTGGGCAGGCCAGAGTCCTTAGACTCAGTGGCTCCAGGTTCTTTTGTCTTCTTTCCCACAGTTGCTTCTCCCCAAAACAGAAGGAGGGAGAGCTGAAAAACATGCCTGGGCAAGCCAGGATATGTATAAGCCTACTTTTGGCCTATCAGGCCTACCACAACACACTGTCACTGAGTTTCCATGTGTTTGGGAGAAAATTGTTTATCCATGTCTCTGTTCTCCATGCCTCTCTTCAACCATGCATTTCTGAAATGCACAGTGCAAGAGTTGTCTCTTCAGCATCCTGTTTGGGGGGCAGCAGAGAGGAGAAAATGGGAGGACTATTTAATTATATTCTCAAAGCTCTTTTGTTAATGCAAGAGCAAAGAAAACAGTGGGAGGAAAAAAACATTGGTATACCTGTAAATGAAGCAGTTGAGATTTTATAGCACAACTTTCACATGCCCTCAGGCCCTTCAGATGTGTGCATCACTTCTGCAAATAGTATAAAAGAATGGGAGTGCATGAAAATCAAACATTCTGTTATTGATCCACTTTGAAGCAACAAAAGGTTTGGAAGTGGCTTTGAAGATTTGTCAAACAATTCTGACCCCTTATACATAAGCCACACATTCTAATTTTGTTCAGACCATTCCTCCTTGAGTTAAGCATCTCTCTACAGATGGGCTCCCTGATGGTGCTCAGCTTTCCATAGCATGGAGTGTCCAGTTCCTAAGAGGTGGACTGCTGAGGCTTTCTGAAAAGCCAAGTCGTGTTCCAGGGATCTGTGCTTTCATAAATACCACTATTGACTCTTGAGGCAGGACCCAGCTTGTGGACAGCTGCTGGAGATATCTGAGGATGCTGACAGGAACCCAGGAAGTCAGCCTTCATGTCTTGCTATGGTACATTGTGTGCTCCCCAAAACCAGCCAGAGCCTGCACACATGCTGTTCGAGTCCTCTGGAGACTTGTATTCACAAGTGTGTAGGATGATAGCCCTTGGCTTTCAAGAGCTGGGTTCCTCTGCTGCATTCTGCTGTTGTTTGAGCAGCTAAGCTACCTAGAAAGTTTAGGTCAGCTTCTACCTTGTACTGCTCCTCATGTGATCTTCTCAAACCATGCAGAGTGCCATACAATCCTGGTTTGTGTTGTAATCCAAAATGACTGTGCTATTTCAGGGGGAAAGTGTTACCTTTCATGGGATCCATGGCAGGATTAGCTTAGCAGGAAGGTATTTTGGATCTGCTTGTATTTTTGTTTTCACTTGAGTGTACTGCCTCACAATTTGTCTTGAGAGGTACATAGCCAGCATAAGTGCCAGGTGACCTAAGTGTTTTACTGATCTGCAGAGTGCCTTTGGACCAGGTAAGTAGCCTCTACTTCAGAGTAGTGGAAGGTTTACCAAGCACACTGTTTTATAGGGGGGTTATCTTTTTAGCCACAAAATGGTCTTTATGGGCACAATTTAAAACATGGAGTGTATGCTAGGAGATACACTGCCACTGATATGGCAAGAGAAGTAGCAATATGCTAACTCTAAATGCCCCTAAATATACATCTCTCTAGTGTTATTGCTCCAAAATGACCAGTTCTTTGAGTCATCACAAATTTCATAGTCAGGAAGCCCAGCTGGTACAGTGTTGGGCCTAAGCTGATGCAAGGTGGCAATAATGCAGCTACCTCAGGAGAGAAATTCACATGCCAGAGGGCTGGGAATGGGTGAGAAGCTGCATGCCTGAAGGCTGCTACTGCTATGTGAGGAAGAGGGGTGGGTTTGAACCCAGCATGGGACAGGTTGGTCCCTATGTTGCTTTGCCTTCCTGTCTGCCAACTCACAGCTCTAAATGTCTGCCTGTCTCCTCCACTACCCCACCTGCAGCCACTCTGGAGGCTAGCAGTGGGACAGGCAGAACTACATGAGGCACAGGAGCAGAAAGCACCAAGTGTGATTATTAGCTGGCAAAAAGTTACGTAGCTACAAGACCTCTGTTGCTGTGACACTATGTCTTTGACACAGAGCTCAGGGTGTGATCAGAGCTCACTAGCTGCTGTGATCCCAGTAGCTGCTACCTAGAAGTCATTCATGCATTGAGTCAGCTGTGCATTGTCTTCACCAGCTGCTTGGAGTTGGCTTCAGCTGAACATACCCTCTGTGTCAGCTGTGCCCACCACGTTCACATGTGCCTGTCACCAGGGTGGTATTTTTATTAGTCACTGTATTGATTGACTCCTAAGAAGTAGGTCTTTTTGAACACAGTATCAGAGCAGACCATTGCTCCAGGTTCACCTGGAAGACAGCTCTGCTGCTTGAGTTTTTTCCGAGACCCACAGCTGGGTACAGCCTGCTTTGTTTCTCAGACTAACTAGGGGCAGGACTGGAAGACTTTCTTGGCATTCTTAATGAAGGTTGTGTGTAGCTACCAGGCCATGGGATGACTTTTTAATCAGTTAGTGTTTAATTATACACATAAGCATGACAAACTCCAACAGGAAAGCTCAAAAAAGGCCCTTTCCAGAAGACCTCAACACTCAGTGCTGCAGCAGGTGTCTTAAGGTTCACATTACTTGTCTGGGTCAAGGTCAAGCCCTTACACCTTCAGCTCTCCTCACACTCAAAGAATGTCTGAGTTCATTGCATTTTGGAACGGCTGGAGAGGAGCCCTGAGGAAAAGGACCTGGGAATCTGGGTTGATGAAAAGCTCCACATGAGGCAGCAGTGTGAACATGCAGCCCAGACAGCATGTCCTTTCCAGGGCTTCCTGGCCCACAGTAATGCAGCTGTGAAGATGAAACCCTTCAGCTTGTGCGTAGCTGCTCTCTTGCCTGCTCGGCTTGAAAACCGGTTGGATCTATGGGGGTGAAAACACTCTTGGCCCCACCATGAGTGAGCATATGGCCAGGAAGTGGCTGCCAGACCAGGGCAAATGAAGCTATTAGGTTAAGGGCTATGCTGATGCCCTCAACTGCCTTTCTGTGGGCAGCTTGCCAGCAGGAGGCAATTTTACAGCTGCGACCCTACTTTGACTGGAGATGCTGAGAGTGCCTGGCTCAGGTGCAGACATAGCTATAGGTGCAGATGAAGTCCAGCCCCTGAGCCAGAATATTCCAGTAGCTATAGTAGGGTTTTGCTAGCAGAGCATCCACAGTGAACAGAGAGGGAGCATCCAGCTTTACATGGCCTTAACTTGACTGCTCTATTGCAAAGAATTTGGAAAACTAATCCTTGAATCCTAATCTGACTTTCTGACAGTCCCTATAAAAATCAAAGAGCTGCCTTGTTTTGGCAGGGCTGCCAGCATGCCCACACTCTGGTGAGGATCGCAGCAAAAGAGGGCTGCTCTCTGAAATGCCAGCAGTGCTTCCTTCCACCACCGCTGGGCACAGGCAGGGAGGAGAATCCCAGCTCTCGGCCCCCAGGAGGAGAGCTGCAGAGCATCAATTGCTCTTGCTTTTCTCACCACATTCATCCCCATGGGCAAGATTGGTATCACACCCCAAAATAGTCTCAAAGAGTCTCCTAGAGTGTTTGGTGTCTTTCTGCCAGAAGTGGAAGGTTATGAACACAGCTCTAATATTAGTCTCCCAACACCCAGCAGTTGCACACATCAACATCCTGCCACACTCCTGCAGAATACACTTCAGGGTTGCCAGCATTTCCTAGCACTCAAAAAGCTGCCCTGGGCTTCTAGTCCTGACCACAGCTACTTGGCTGTGATCTTTGCACAGCAGCTTCCAGCTGCAGCTTCAACCAAAAGGCAGCCAAGGCACAGGAACCACAAAGTGGAATGTTTGCACCCCAGGCAATGAATTTGAGGCTGTTTATTGGAAAGACTCTCAAGGCTTGGATAGTTTTTTCTTCCTACTGAAGCATTCATATCTAAACTAAATGAACTTGGCATTTAGCTGCTACTCTCCCACTGCAGGCTAGTAGCACGAGATATTTACTTGCTGCCTGGTGGAAGACAAAACAGCCCACTTTAAAACAGCTGCAGAGGAGGTGGCTGCAGAGCAGAAGTGCAGCTAGAGATCCACAGGAGCAGAGGGAGGTATCTTACTTGCTCCAAGCCAGCAGCTGCATGTGAGAAAGCAGAGATATCTTGATACAGATACTACTGCTGTCTCTAAAAAACATCCTCCCTAGAGAGCAGCCACAGAAAACCACCAAGGTTGCAGCAAGCTGGCCTAAGCCAGCCCAACAGTCAGACTTGCTTAAGGAAGGAAACAAGCTGCAGCTGCCTTTTTTTTTATACACCTCTTTGACAATGACCATGTCCTAAGCTTACAAGTCCTTCCTGGCCCACATGGAAAAAAAACCCAACCAACCAACCAGCAAAACCCCACAACCTCAAAAAACAACAACAAAATCTATTCCTTACATTCACTAATTGAAATTTTTCCCTTTGCAGCTTCTCTCTGTGCTGAGTAATGCACAAGGCCCTAGGACTGTCACCCACTTGGGCTCTGGCACCTGCCCATGCTGAGTGAGCAAAGCCAAGGGCTGGGACTGTGCTGTCTCAGCTGGGTACCCAAGAGGGGGGCAGTGAGGGTCTACCAGCTCCCCATGGCCACACTAGCACCCCTGCCAGCACACCAGATGTTCCCTCCACTGCATGAACATACCCAAGCCTGCACCCTTTCTCTGGGTGGCAAAGGAACAACAACTGCTGAAGCAGCGGGCTGGATACTGTGTGAGGATGCTTTGAGAGGGGAAAAAGAGACTGGATAGTTGGATGGGGCAAGAGCCAGCTGGGGGAGCAAAATGGTGAGACAAAGAACAGGCATTGAGAGGGAGCAGTGGTGTAGAAGAGCAAAAGGACAAGGGGACTGTGGAACACATGCCCAGAACAGCTGCTTCCTCCAGCCCCAGGGTGTCACTCCCTTAAAAAAAAGTACTAAAGTAAAAAGGGAGGTTGTCTTCCCCCTCTTTACATGCAATCAGCTTTCCTTACCCTGCCAGCAGCTGGCTCACGGTGGGTACAGAAGCAGACCCAAGCTGACAGAGGAAAGGCTTCTACTGTGTCATTTAACACACTTCACAAGGCTCAGAGGAAAAAGTACTTGGATCTTTCCCAGCTCCACAACCCTTCCAGACACAGAAAATAACTTTCCAAGATTGTGAGATACAAGCCTGATAACCAGGTTTTAAAGTAAGATGGGGAAAGGTTTTGAAGCTGCCATTTGCTTCAGGCTGCGTTTAAGCAGCATCTGGGTTAATTTGTCATGTAACTCCGAACTTGTAGCATGACAGCAGTATGAAATGATCTGCTTTCTCAAATATCTTTAGCTTTCCAGACCCAGGAAACAGCCACTTGAAATGAAGAATGAGAAGAACTCGGCTACCAGGAAATCCAATTTCCAACCCAGAGTTGCATCACTGTTGATAAATGCATTTACCAGCCATGAAACTCCCACTTAAATGCATGTAGCAGCTCCCAGCACACACAGCTGGATCCCAACTCCCTCTCCCTGCATCCACTGCAGGCAGCTACCACAGCAGCATGGCTACGACTGGTGCTTATCACCACCACGGTCCTGCCCTGCAATCAAATGTGCTTTAACCTCTTCTTCCTGATGCCTGGCAGCTGGCTTGACGCTGCAGAGCAGCAAAACTTGCCCTTTTCCCTGAGAAACTGAAGGCAGCAGTGCATTTTCTGGAAGCACAGTGCAGCCATTAGCAAAAGCACTTCTATGGGAAAAAAATCCTGCATCCCAAGAACCTCTGAACTGACACATTGCTACAACAGGTTAAGAGAGACTTCCCTTCAGAAGCTCTGCCATGCAGAAAAGCATAGGAGCATGTAGCCCACTAGTGCGGCATATTTGCACACACCAATGCCCTGCTTAGCCTGAAGCACAGGCAGGATGGCTTACAATTTACTGTGAGCCATGCAACCCAACAGCAAGGATGCACTCATCACCTTTAAGTACTGGCTTTTCAAAGCAGCACCTCATTTATAGGCACCTGCCACATAGCAATTTGCCTCAGGCTTGTGCCCAGCAGTTTGCAGCCCCAGCCTAAACGAGCCAGGCTGAGGGAAGAGCTGTCCTCACTCCCACACCTGCTCTGCTCAGTTTTAAACACACTGACTCACTCCAAGTGGGAGCCTAGGGTACTGGGGGAGGATGTATGGCCATAGCATCTTTGAAGGCTGCCAGTTTTTAAGATCCCACAGGAAAGGCAAAGTAACAGCCTCACCTGGCCCAATCAGATAGACCCTTTGGCAAGAAAAGCACACTAGGCTCCCAACGCTTTTGTACGGACTTTGAACCTGCTTCCCTGCCTTTCAGCCCCATTGGGTGACGGCAGAAGAGCATTAACTTACGTTGCTCAGATTACACCAGAATTGTACCTCATCCAAAAGCACAGCTGGCACAAGATTCTTTAGTAGGAAAGCTGAAGATGTTATATAAACTAAGAACTCACAGAACTAAAATAGGGTGTGTTTGGATCACACAGGAACCTCCAAGATAACTGGGGCATGCTGTGCTCCCACCTCCACACACAGTATCTCATTCCTTCCAGCTTGCTGCAGCATCTATCTCAGCCTTGCAGGCACCTACCTCCACCTCAGACATTCAGCACTAGGGCTGAAAACAACGGCAAAGATGCCAAAAGTTTGGAGGCTCAGGACCTCACAGATGAAGTGGGCAAGTGGGTCAGTACCCTCCCCTTTCAGGTGCCTTAGCCCCCTTATAGCTCTGCCATCACCACAGTAGGAATTAAGTTAATGATTTGCAACCCAAGGCCACACAATGGTGTCAGCAGCAACAGATGTGCCTCTGTAAAAGTGTTTGTGTTCCTTTATTCAATCCAGACTGCTACAAGGTCAGACAGGTAGAAAGCGCAAGGAACCTGTTACTGTTGCATCTCAGCAAGAACTCAAGAAGCAATGGCCATTTGCTCCAAGTCTGTCAAGCAGATGCACTTCCTGACAATGCAAGAGTAAAGCACACCACTAACTCTCACACCTAAACATGTACCTTTCTATTGAGTTAGGCCATTGTGACTCTCATCCCTCCGAGTACAGAAATCCCCCAAATGCAGCAGCTTCAGCTCCTGAATAGCTGTCAAAGGAGCTAGTGCTACAGCCAGACCATTTGAGAAAGCCTAATCTTTCACCCTCTCCACACTCTTTCCAGTACCTGTGTGGTGATGTTTGATTCCATCCATCCTCCTACCTTGACCTCGCAGTCATACTACAACTGCAGACCAATTTGGGTATCCTTGTCTGAGAAAGAAGCTTGGCCAGGACTCAAGTTTAACACACAATCCAAGTTCTCTGTGGATTTTATTAACTTTGGTATCTCTTCCAGAGATAAGTAAGTCTGTGCAATCACAGAAGACAAAGGTGGTCCACTCTTAAGACAATGTTTCTGGGGCTTTGCCTTACTGATTTCAGCCTGCTTTTGTGCTCTATAGCTACAGGTAGAAATTGTCGAGTTGTGGTGTGCTAGGACCAGGCTACGCTACTGACAGTATCAACATCTTTGACAAACCTTGCTGCAACCTCTCCTGCACATCACCTGAAGAAACACACTAGACTAAAAGGCATCACCTACAATGGGTTTAAATGAGTTTTATTTTAGACAACCTACATGACAGATGGGTTTTCCTTTTTTTCAAACAATGCCTCCACTCCAAATCAGGGTCAAAATAAGTGAATAAAGCTCAAGATGACATCAGTCCAGTTGTTAGACATTGCCAATTCCTGGTGTTGTGCCAATGAAGAAACAGCAGCCAGCTATGAAGACAAGTGATCCAAAACCTTGCTTGATTTGTTACTGAAACAAGAGAAGCAAGTGTTAGTTCAAGGTCACAACATCAATCACTACAACTCCCCATAACTTATCTGTGTATTCCCTAATTCAATCTGAGCTGCCACGGTCAGGCAGGCAGAAAGCGCAAGGAAGTTATTTTTGCATCTTAGTGCAAACCAGAGAGCAACAGGAAGAGTACTCCTGGTCTATCAGAGGATGCTGACCATTTTTACTATCAGCAACTGGCACCAGCTGCTGAGCAAGCCAGACAGGATACTCAAACCCTTTTTGGTCACTGCACCAAGTTCTATACTTCCCCTCAAATAAAACCTTGTCCTAAATGAGTACTATAGCTTACACCATGCACACTGTCTCTTGTAAAAGCTCTACCAAGAAGCTGAGACATTCTTTGCTCATTGGAATGTCCTGCTACTGTTCTTTTTACTCCATCTTGAAGCAGGGTAGTTACCCAAATTACACAGCAGAAAGGTCACTTAAGTAGAGACCCACACAAGTTTCTGCTCTGCAGAGGTAACTTCCAGGTGACTGTCTGTTCCAGGTCAAGACAGACACCACCATTCAGTCGAGCTGCAGGAGGTGTGTTCTGTTTTGGCCAATACAAGTGTTCCTTTAGTTGGGCTACTCACTCCACACCAGAACCTGGTTCATCTTTACATGACTTGCATACCAGAAAGCCTGTAAGAGGCTTTACAGATAAATTTAGGTGGCTATAAGCAGGCATCGTAAGTCCACAACAAACTGGTGATCCCACACTGGGCATCTGCAGTGAATTCCACAGCCAAATAATTCAAGTGCTGGGATCCAGATACTGTTTCCTTACAACCACATTCCAGCAGAGAGTAGTTAAAAGTAGACTACAGGAGCTGAACTGAAGCAGTTGGAAATTCCATGCAGAATAAGGTTCTAAGTACTCTGTCATGTATTACTCTCTTGCAAATTTAGGGTAGTATTTAGACAGACAGTTCTGCCTAATAAAATAAAGGCATCAGATTTAAGTCAAAGATGACAGAATACAACAGCGTTAGGTACTTCAGAATTAACCTCCACAAGAGAGATGCAAAGCAGAAGTGCTCCACAGCAGTGGACGTTGTCTTTAATAGTTTAAAAACATTACCAACTACACACACCTCGGCAAGACAATTCTCTGCATTTCTCAGCCATGAAGTCACCGTGAGTCACTGCAGTGAAATGACATCCCCTTTTGGTGTAATCGGATATTACACAGGAGAAGTCTCAGTCACTTTGTGTAATACAAAGCAGTATTTGGGCTATACTTGCACAAACTTTTGAGTTTTTCAAACTGACAGCTCTTTTCAGCAGGACAGGACAGAACACATGATGCATATAAAGTGCCATCACATAGCTATGTGCCTTCATCTGGCTCGAGTCAGTACTTACACACTTCTCAATTTCCAAGCCATCCTTAAAGAAAATCATATACGGGGTGACACCATCCTCACGGAAATCCAGGAGAGCCACCATACCATCTGGATTCATGTTCTCCCCTACAAAGAACTTCAGACACATGTGTTACTGAGACATTTCATGAGCTAGCAGCAGAACAAAGTGTTTTACTTTAAAAAGCTGTAACATTTTAAACTTCCATTTAAAAGTCTCCCTGACCAGTTGCAAGGATTTTGCTTTATGCAGCTTGTCTATCTTAGTACCACACAACTTCACCACACTGCCTGAACAGCAGAGGACAAAGCAATCCATGTTTCAAATCCTAAACGGCAGCAACATCAAATGAAGTTAACTACAAGAACTGCAATCTGAAGCACAATCCCTGGACAACAAAGAGTATTTTGCTATTTCTCTGAGCCTGTAATACCCTGAGAAGGACAAGCTAAATGTCCACACAGATGGAGCCCTCAAAAGTCTCACCAAGCTAGTTCACTGGAGGAGCAACTGCAGTTTGCACCACTGCAACACTGCTCTAAGGAGATGCAAGTTTCATTACCTGGTAGTTTTTAAAGTTGGCAAGGATGTGTTTGATTTGTTCTGCAGCCCCTGTCATGAAAGGCTTTACTCTCTCTGGCTTGTGTTCCTCAAGGCGGGCTTTGATTCTGGAAGGAGAAAAAACTCTCTCAAGACACATTCTAGTTTAATAACTTTGCATCATATTATAGCAAAAAGTTACTTAAAAGCTCTTTGATTTTGCTGCCTTCCCCTCCTCTCAGAGCTTCCACATTTTAACTTAATTTTGCAGTACATGGCATTCAAACTCATTTTACATCTAGGCTCATGGCAAGCCATTTCCACAGCCCTGAGTACCCTATCTCAGTATCACGTTTTTCACCCTTAGAACTGAATTGTTAGCAACAGAAATTATCCTAGAAACTAGTGAAAAATCCCATTCACACACACAATTTTTAGACACCTAAACTATCAAGTCTACCAGCTCACTCCCTTCCACATGGAGGTGTGGCATAGCAGAATTCAAAAGCAGCAAGGTTACATATAGTACCTGAAGCACAAGATCAGGTTCTGTTCTCCAGCCAAGATAAACTTAGATATTCCAATATCAATTCTTTAAAGGTCCACTTTTGCCAAGTATTAAGATATTACAGAAGTTCACAGCCATTTTGGCACCTATATCAAAACTAACACTTAATAGGAATAAAGTTCAACACTGCTTTTAAATTATCAGTGACTTAAACATTTTACAGCCCCATTTACAGAAAAAGCCTCCCAACACTTACGCTTTCATGTAGTCCTTGATGTACTTCTTGTAGGACTCTTTTGTAAAGCTGGTTTCTTGAAGGTGGTGGTTTATTACTATATCAACACCAGTTATGACCGTGGCTTCTGTTCCATCTCCCTCAGGACCTTCAGCAGAGGCATTGCCACCAATTAGAGAGTCATCAATTTGACCCTCTGTCCTGGTGACCATCTAGATTTAGAGACATCAAAAAACTTAACGGCTCTGCATAAACCTTTATGCTAACGCTCTCACATATCTATGACCTGACAGCAGGGCATGACTTCAGAGCCACAGTTAAGTACGAGGAATCTGACTGCAGGCCAAACACAGATTTATCTTTTTTTAAGCCAAGCTCCTCCACTGGTGCCTGACCAAAGCTTCGTTTACAACCTCGGCTCTCCTGCTTGGCTCCCCCGGGCCCACTCATGTCCTGCTTAAGGAACGGCCGGCAAAGCCACAGCCACAAGCCGTGGAAGGTCCTTCCCTCTCGGGCCCCTCGCAGAGAAGCCAGCCTCCTCTCCCCAAAGCCTGTCCCCTCCGCCACGGACCCGGCAGGTCGGACTCCACGCAGCGGCCGAGCTCTGAGTCACCGCGGCTAGGCCTGCCTCCCCCCGCCCTCCCTCGGCGCAAGCAGGCCACTCACCTTCCCCTCCACTTCCAGGCACAGGCCGTTCGCCACCTCCCGGATCTTGTAGATGTCCGAGAACATCTCGTCCTCTGCGGGGTAAAAACACACACAGGCGGGCGAGCCGCGTCAGCCTCCGCCTCCCCGCGCCCAGGCCTGCCTGCGGCCAGCATCCCCTCACGGCCCTTCTGAGCTCCGCTCCGCTCTGCCCTCCCGTCGATCTACCGCCAGGCTCGGCGTTCCGCCGTGGGCCCCGCGGTCTCAGCCCGGGCACTCCGGTCCTGGCCCGCACCCCCCCCGCCGTGATCGCCACTGCCACCACCACTGCACATGCGCGGCAGCGCCAGGCCCAGCAGCAGCGCCCAGGCCGCAGCCAGCCGTTTCCCCCACACCACCGACCCCGCAGTCGCCCTCCTGGCCCTCCCCTTCCCCCTCTCCCGTGTCGCCCCACCACCCTTACGGCTAATGCAGTCCCGGTAGATGATCATGGTGGCGGCGGGGAGCGGCGGAGGCGCGGGTCTCTGCGCAACGACCCAGGAGCGGGCGGGAGCGAGGCGGAAAAGGCCGAGTCAGCGCCGGCCCCAGCTCATATAGCGGGCACGGCCCGGCGCGTCACCGCGCACGCGCGCCGGCCAGCCCCGCCCCGGCCCTGGCCCCGCCCCGGCCCGCCGCGCGCGGCGCCCTCGCGCGGCCGCTGCCGCCGTTGTGTGAGGCGAGGAGCGCTCAGCGATGTCTGCCGGTTCCCCGTATGCCCCAGCGCGGCCGCTGCCGCCGTTGTGTGAGGCGAGGGGCGCTCAGCGATGTCTGCCGCTTCCCCGTATGCCCCAGCGCGGCCGCTGCCGCCGTTGTGTGAGGCGAGGAGCGCTCAGCGATGTCTGCCGGTTCCCCGTATGCCCCAGCGCGGCCGCTGCCGCCGTTGTGTGAGGCGAGGAGCGCCCAGCGATGTCTGCCGCTTCCCCGTATGCCCCAGCGCGGCCGCTGCCGCCGTTGTGTGAGGCGAGGAGCGCTCAGCGATGTCTGCCGGTTCCCCGTATGCCCCAGCGCGGCCGCTGCCGCCGTTGTGTGAGGCGAGGGGCGCTCAGCCATGTCCCGGCGCCTGGAGGGTAGATGTGCGCGGCTTCCCCTGGGCTGATGAGGCATAGCCAGCGGCAGTTCATTGAAGGCCAGCCCTCTCTGCCCTTGTCTGTGGGCAGAGGGTGAAGAGGGGCTGCCGCCGTGGCGGACTTGGCTGTGCCGCGACTGGCGGACTGTCCAGTGGCTGAGGTATTCCCTCTCCTGGTACTTTTTTTCACTGATTTGGGCATGAATCTTAGGCTTCCGCTGTAGCACAATACCCGTTTCTAAGGAGGAACGCTCCCAGCCTTTCCCAGGCACCCGGAGGAAGCGCTGCTGAGTGCCTCGCACCGCAGTCGGGGCCGAGAGTGTGGCGTTTGCTGTGCTTACTCCCTTAGCAACTGGTCAGGCGTGTATCGGCTGCCCTGGCCGCCTCAGGCTGTGGTGAGTTTCGTCCACGGCGACCTCCAGCATCTCTAATGACTTCTGCCACGGGGAGCTCTTCTCACTCGCTGCTGAGCACCTCCTGGCGCCTGGTAAGGGCTGTGACGCTCATTCACTGTACCGAGTGCTGTGCCTTCTCCAAATACAGAGGATTTGTTATTTTATTTAGTTAGTTAGTTTTACTAGTTGAAAAAGTAAGTAAGCCGTTAGACGCTCCTGTTACTACTTCATCGGAGAAATCAGCTTTTCCTCTGTGATGTGTGTTAGATAGGATTGTCCTGCTCTGGCAGGGGGGGTTGGACTGGATGATCTCCTCGGGTCCCTTCCAACCCCTAACATCCTGTGAGCTGTGATCATAGAATCAGAATCAGCCAGGTTGGAAGAGACCTCCGAGATCATCCAGTCCAACCTAGCACCCAGCCCTAGCCACTCAACCAGACCATGGCACTAAGTGCCTCAGCCAGGCTTTGCTTGAACACCTCCAGGGATGGTGACTCCACCACCTCCCTGGGCAGCCCATTCCAATGCCAATCACTCTCTCTGCCAACAACTTCCTCCTAACATCCAGCCTAACTTGAGCATGTTCAGAGGCACTATTGCGCTTACAAAAGGACTGGTTGGGGCAGGTGTAGTTGTCTTATTTTTTTCACATAAAAGTGAGATAAAGCTCAGCGGTCAGGGTCGAGATGAAAGGCAGAGGGACAGTAATACCCAGACCTCCCTTGCCGCTTTGCACATTCCTGCAGCAGTCCCTCGAACCCCGATTCTTGGGGGACCTTGACAAAATACCTTCAAAAGACATCATGGGACCTTAAAATGCTGCTAACGACCCCGGACTTGACAGAGACATTAGGGCACAGGATACAATTACCTGTGCCTCACCCTTCTCTGGCAGTAAATCACTCCTTTCTTTGTGTGTGCCAAAGGAGCTTCTGTTTTAACTCCTCTCCTGCTATCCCTTCCTTTGCTCCAGATAGCAGCCTTTTTCTTTCCCCCTTCTTCAGATATTCCGGCTGCTTACATAATCTAATTACACGTATAAAGCATCATCTGCTGGTTTTCACCTTCAAGACTACTGGTGCTATTTCAAACCTGCAGAAGTGGCTTCTGCCCCAAACTTTATCTGTTTTTTTTCCCTCAGTGGCAGCAGGCTTGACAAAAGCCCCTCTTTTTACCAACAGCAGTAGAAAAAGAGCACCTTATAGCTTCAGCAGTGGGTTGAGTGACAAGAGAACATTTGGCTCCTTCTCCATACTGTAATCTGCAGCTAAAAACATCCAGTTAGTAGGTGTGCTTCCATTTGGGCTTATTTTGAAGAGATTGTTCTAGAAAAGTGAATATTTCTGTGCTAGTATTTAAACCTCTTACAAATTCAGTGATTGACTCGATTTAATAGTGCCAGGGTAGAAACCCTTTCACACAGCTGCTAAGTTGGATGGGCCTTCGGATTCCTTTGCCCATAGGTCTGCACCCAGAGTTGCAGCTGTGGCATGGGAGATATTCTTTTAAAATGCATTAGTTAAATAGGTCAAAGCTCCTGTGTGAACATCAATGTGATGTGAAGCTAAGCTAAATAAATGCCAAGTTGAAAAAGAATTAAATGAGACCAGGAGTGTTGACACAGCAAGGTTTTACATCCTTTTAACTTGGGCTGCTTTTAAAACCGATTTAAACCCAGACCACATTGAATAAATCCCAAGACTAAGTAATATTTTAATTGGTGTAGGCTTTGCAAGAAGCATTTCACCAAGGTACCAGGGCTGAAAATTCCCTGTGAAGCCATATAAAAAGATTATTGTGTCATGTTCTGGTACTTTGTGATGAGCTAGATTAGAAAATTACTCCTCTTTTGTTTGCTTGGTTGGTTGTTGGTTTTTTTTCTCCCCAGAAACCAGCATTATTTGCCAAAAACCCTAGTGATCCTCACTTTAGTGTTTAGTGCACCTCTTGAGCACCTCTTGCATCCACCCAGGGTTAATACATTCTAGAGTGACAGGTTAAAAGGGTGGTCCCTCTACAACAGAGTCTCTTTAGGTGCCAGTTGATATCTAAAATGATGTTACCAGTTTTCCTGACAGTGCACCCCATCTTTGGAGATCTCCAAGGACTGGTGTAAATTCCCAAGGGCTGATGGAAGTCCTGTGTTTTTTATAGCTGAGGAGTTTGATATCTATCATTTGAGGAGGATATTCTAGGCAGGTTTCAGCAGATATGCTAGAAGCCTTTCTCAAGGAAGATGCAGCTAGCTGTGAATTACTGCAGTGTTACTCCTATCAAACATTATCATCTGGATAGGATGTGTCCAACTAATTGTCTGTGTCTTGGACTGAAATGGGTGATGACAGCTGGTACTTCACCTGTCTAAATAAACTGTACATTTTCAGCCCATCTTGGCAACTCCCATTTAGCTGTATGGAAGGGGAAGAGAAAAGGTCTGCAGCTACATCTTCTATGAAATGCAATCAAAAAATAAATAAGAGGTGAAGCTGGAGGGAGAGACTTGAGGATGGTCTGTGGTGTAGGAGGTGACATCAGTACATTGTTCTAACCTTTGTAAAAGACTGAAAGTCACATAGGAGTGGTGATATTTTACACTATTGGCTGGATACAGGGGAGAGTGTCGTAAAAATATCCTGATAGAGAGAAACTGGCTAATTGAAAACTAAATGACTGAGTAAGACCTGGCATTGCAGAGGAGCCTAGCAGGGCAGTCTGTGTCCAGTCCCCGCTTTCCCAGCACATCTCCTGGCACAAGGGCTCTTGGATTGGGAGAGAGGATGCCCAACAAGCCTGTGAGCTTCCAAGCCTTCATAAATCTGGATGGAATTCAACTGTGACTTTGTAACCCCTCATTACAGCCACCCAGGTGGAAACTGTATCTTTGGCTGGTTTTGTTCACTTTTCTCCAGTGAACTTCAAAGCAATAAAGATTTGATCTCTAGGTGTTAAACCTTCTTATTAACCGGTGACTGACCTCAGAAAGCCAGGCCATCAGCTTGACTCTTAAGCAATGTGGGCAGCCCTTCAGGCCCTGGCATTTCTTGGAGTCTTTTGGATCTTGAGCCAGAATTTGTAATTTGGACCAATATTGGCGGTGTGCTAAGGCAGAATTCCAGATCCCAAGAGTGGTACTTGAGAGCATTGTGCTTTGATCATCAGTGTAGCTCACTGCGTCTCACCTACTCACAAGTAACAGAATGCATTAGACTGGATTAGACAGACAAAGATATCGCAGGCAAAGGCATTGCTTGGAACGCAAGACAGCTCTTCAGTTCAGCAACAACCCTTCCAGCACTCAGAAGGAATGTAGGTGTTGTTACTCTGAAGTCTGCAGTATCTACAATTCCCCCAGTTGCAGCTGGGTCCCTGAAGATCCTCTGCAGCTTCCTTAGCTGTTGTCCTTGATGGCTGGCTGCACTTCTTCAAAGAAACAGAGAGGTCACTGCACAGCAACAAAACTCCTTTGTCTGCGGCATTACACGCACCACTTCAGCTCACCTAAACCCCCGACGGTAGGGATGTGTGCGTGTTAGACTGCACCGCAACGAGAGTGCTGGCAGGAAAAACAGGACTGGAACTGCCAGGATACGACTTTGAAGCAAGGTGCTGCCCAAAGCTGCTGCCACATTTTAGACGTAGTAATCCTATAAACGTCTATGTGGCTGAAACAACTCTGGTTTTAGGACTTCTGCCATTCAGCGTTTCACAAATGTGCTGAGAGCTGGAGTAGAACCACAAGTGAACTGAGGGTTGAGAAAGGACAGGAGGGCTTGGATTGGAAAAATGTTGACAGAGAGGACTGCATGTGTTGTTCTGTATGACAAGATGGGTCATGTGGAGATCATGTATGCACAGAGAGGGAAGCATTCAAATTCTGCAGTGCTTAGAACTTTAATCCTCACATGGGTCCCTGCTTTAGGCCTGTTTAAAGACACTGTAGTACAGTCCTTTGACTAGGATTAGAGTTGTGCTGCAGAAATGGCAGCATGCCAGACCTAAGTGAAAGGTGAGCAGGGATTTAACTGCTTGTGCTTGCTGAGACACTGCTTAATCTACAGGCAGTAAGCATGGAGCTCCCTGCAGAGAGATCTGCTCTTACAGCAGAGCAGGAGATTTATAAATTCATACCCCTCCTCCCCACCCCCCCAAAAACCCCACCCACCCAACCAAACAAAAACCAACAAAGAACCTCCACCAAAAAAAACAAACCAGAACTTGATTTCAGCAAAGCATTTGACACTGTCTCCCACAGTCATGTTGGACTGGATGAGCTTTCAAGGTCCCTTCCAGCCCCTGACATTGTGTGATTCTGTGACTCTATGTAAAACAAAAAAATACCCAACTGGCAAAAAAACCCAAACAATTAGGCAAAACAACCCCCAAACTAACAAAAGAAACCAAAACACTTAAGCGTGCATGCCTGGCTGGTACGATTGGTTTGTGGAGAAGGAGCGTGGGACCAAGGTTGGATGTCCAGTACAGGGCTGGGAGAGACCCAGGGCCCAGCAGCACTGCAGTATGTAGTGCAGGTGAGGAGCAATGGAAGGCCCTGAGCAGAAACACAAGTGCTAAGGCAGGGGAGAGAAGGTCCCAGCAAGGCTGCTTGTGGCTGCATCCCCTGCCACAGCTGGTTTTACTTAAATCTGAGCCCAAGTTACAACTTTAAAAGTTTCAATCAACCCCTCTAAAGTTGAACGGATTTTTTTCCTAAAGCGAACTAACCTCTCCGCCTATTTTCTCTCCAGAGGCATTGAGCTGAGCTGTGTCGTCAGTTAACTCAGCGACCCCCACCCAGCAAGCTCAACAAGGATTTCTCACTGGCAAGTCTCCGCCCTGCCCTCCAGCGGTAAGACTTTGTGCGCGGCGGTGCCTGTGACATACGCAGACTCGCCGCTAGGTGGCGTGGCAGGAGCCGGCGGGTGGCGAGCAGAGCTCTTCTCACCTTGGTAGGACGCCAGAGCTTTTTCCACTGGTGTCATTCCCATGTCGCCTGGAATGCCCCAAGGCCAGCGCAGGAAAAAAATTGATCTTGGGCCTGTAACTGATATAACCTCTCTGGGCTCCCGGCCAGTTGGATGCTGTACACAAATATCATTCTCTCCAGATAATTAGCATTGCCATGTGATGAGTTTGGGTCTGATGAGGTTTTAACCATTAGAGGGACTGATCTTGGTGCACTAAACTCACTCAGTTGCCGTTTTTCAAACTGACTTTTGATTTGCAATTGTTTTGAATCTTGCAATTGACTTCTGCCATTTAACTGATTGAGAGGTTCTAATAGATGTATATAAATATATGAGGGCTGGGTGTCAAGAAGGGAGGGGCAGCCTCTTCTCACTTGCACCCTGGGATAGGACAAGGATGTAAACTACATCACAGCAAGTTCCATCTCAACAGGAGGAAGAAATTCTTTACTGTAAGGGTCGTAGAGTGCTGGAACAGGCTGCTGAGAGAGGTTGTAGAGTCTCCTTCTCTGGTGACTTTCAAGATCCATCTGGATGCATTCTTATGCAACCTCCACTAGATTGCATGGTCTTGCTCTGGCAGGGGGATTGGACACGATGATCCATGGAGGTCCCTTCCAACCCCTAATGTCCTTTGATTCTGTGAAATCAATTGCTGCGTGCTTGTTAGTTCATTGTTAGGTGGTGCTCACTCTCGGTCTTGTCAACAGAGAAATAATCATCAGAGCACATTGGCATGTTAATGGTGCTGTTCCTAAAATTCTGGCACTTGGTTTGCCAGCAGATAATAAAGAAGGAAGACTCTCTGTTACATTTATAAAGCCAGCCTTGCTGCAGGTGCTCCTGGAGAATGGCAGAAATAAAAGTGACATTATCAGGAAATGGATAGATCAGACTTTTGGTCTCCCAGTTGCGTAAAGCATCACTTTAAAATACTGTAGAGGAAAGCAGGAGACAAGACTAAGAGACTGAATATTGGAGAACAACTTCCTAAATGTCAGTCCAGTAACTTGAGTTTATAACACTTGTCAGCTGCAAACAGGAGCCAGCTACTATTTACAAAGACCTCCCCTCCTGAAAGATTTGTCCTTATTTTCTGATACAATTTTTGTGTCTACAACGTTCCCATCTGTCTCTGAAGATCAAAAAGGGAATTGGGCAACAAAGGGTATATTAGAGTGCTAGGAAGTATTGCCCTGCTTCTGGTGATGTTTAATTGCTCTGGTTTACACTGGTTTAGCAAGATACAGCAGTGCTGCAGGAGCCATTAGGGAATGGATAGTTTTAATGTAAGGATGGTAGAAGAAGCTCTTTGCAAATTGTGCCCCACAAACGTGCTCTGGGAAAATAAGGCCTTATCTGTGAGATGGCTGATAATCTTAGGTAATTTAAGGCTAGGGTAGGAAAGGACCTTGAGAAGCCCATCAGCCAATTTTCTTGCATCAGAGAGATTAGTTAGACCTGTATCACTCTGGGGAGATGTTTATCTACCTTGTTTTTCAGATCTCCTTGTGATGGAGATTTCCATTCTCTGCAGAACAAACATTTACTGAACAAGGAGCTGGGGGCTGGGTTCTCCTGTTCCCCTTTGAGAGAGATTCATCATAACCTGTATAAAAGTTAATTTAGGAATCTCTGTGGCTCAGATGCTTACAGAACTCAGTGTGCCTCATTCTGCATGGACATTTGGCTTCACAGTTACCATATTTATCCTCTCAGATTCAGCATTATTTATCAGTACTTTCACATAGGATGAACCAGGATGTTCCTCACAGTTTAGCTGCTTCACTGGGCCAGTGGACACATGGAAGGCTATCTGCAGGGCTGCACTACTGTAGGTAGAGGGGGGATATGTAAGAACCAGGCCATTTTTACCAAGAAGCTTTACATATAAAAACCATTTTATCTAATGAATACAATTCAGGGCAGAGTTCCCTGCAGTAATAATAGATACTTCTGTGCAAACAGAAGTTCAGAGCAGTTCTCAGTGCTGATCAAAAGGCTAAACTGTTAATGAAATTTTAAGGAAGAAATAGACAATAGACCCAGAAACATCCCTGCCATATATATGTCTGTAGACACACACAGAAAAAAAATATATATACATATAGAGGTATGTACAGACACACACATATTCTGTATATAACTGCTGTGTGCCCAAATGTTAAATGTCATATGCAGTTCTAGCCTCTCAGTGGCAAAAGGGTATGATAAAAGTAGTAACAGTACCAAGAAGAGAGGCAAGGAGCAAAATAATAAACTGGAATAGGATGCACCAGTTTTTTTAATCTGGGGTGCTGGGCATGATGGTGGCTTTTGAAATGTATTCACTGCCTCCCAGCGTACAAGAACTATGGGCATGTCAAGAAGATGATGAGTTGATAGGTTCAGAAAAGACAAAAGAAGGCTCCTTTTAACACCTTGTGTATAGTTACATTGTGGTGCTTACTGTTGCTCAAGGATGCTGTGGCCAAAAGTTTAGAGTATTATAAAAGCAACTTGAAAGAGACATGGAAAAAAATGCAGGAAGGGCTGCTGAGGACTTTTAGCTCAGGAAGAAGCCCTTTGGCTAAGAACTGCTGGAGGCTGGGAGATTTAACACTAAAATGTTACTTTCCTCTGCATACATGTGAGATTTTGTGGCATAAAGGATTTGGCAGAGATGTCCTGTATCCTTGAATCCCCTTTATTAGCTTATTAATCATGTTCACATTCAGGGTGGGACATTTCTAGGAAGGAAGATGGAACACGAAGGTTGTGAGGAGGTTTTGGGAATCATCTCTGGCAATTTCTCTGGCCTGAAATAACCTTTGGCAAGCTGTGGGGCCATGTTGAGGTGAGGGAGGATTGCTGCCCGCTCTGCCTCACCAGCTTCCAGCTATGCTAATTGCATTAGCTGATACCTTGAGGTTTTTTCCTTGTCTAATTTTGCTGTCTCAGTTCTGACCTGGTTCTGACATTTGAAAGATCAAGTGAACCCCTCTTACGTGTCAGGTGGTTTAGCTGCCATCAGATTCCTTACTGTTTAATGACTGTGCCCAAATGCCCAGCCAAGGCGGCATTCAATATCGCTAAGCGAAGGATTATTGAGGTGCTGTGAGGTCAGGCTGCTCTGCTTCAGCCGTGCCAAGAAATCACATCCACCCTCCAGAGTCTTCTGGGCAGTGACAGGCCCCCTCTGTCTGCCCTATTTATGAGCTATTCTGCAATGTATTCCTCTACCTGTGACTCCCTGGGCTTTAAATGACAGCAGATTTCCCACCTGGGACATGCTCACATATCTGCACACCTCAACCCACATTTACATGTGTGCAAGCAAGCAAAGTCCATCAGGAGACAAAAAAAGACATATGCACATCCAAACTTGGGCACACATGTTTTTTCTGTGGTAAATGAAAATTACCATGGCCAGAATGCACAGAGTGCCTGATAGGTTTGGGTTTGTTAGTTTTTTCCCTAAGAGATTATGCTGTGCATCTGTTTTGAAAAGCTCAACGGCGTGGGCAAGAGCACAGTGTGCACCTAGGAGGAAACAAAGAAATTGCTGTGTGCCCAAACTGGTGTTTAAAGCCACTCTTCCCTGCAACAGCAGGCAGTGCAAACCCCTCTTGTCTCAGAGTCTCCATGCATTAAATGAGGCTAGTAATGTTTATCCACCTACTGTGAGGGTTGATAGAACAAATCATTATTACTCTGTAGGGACAGGAAACCAGGGAGAAATCTCATTGAAGTAATTAATATATACAGGAGCAAGTGAAAGCAGAGAAAAGGAGGCTTGGGGGCGTATGCTCTTAGAGCAAAACCAAAAAAAAAGGCAAACTATTCTCCACTCAGAACAGCATGAATATGGAAATCATGCAACAGATGCACTATGCTGAGCATCAGATATATGTAAATCACTCTGCTCATTTTTTGGGGATGTGTCTTCACCATTCATGAATGGTTTTGTGCTGACAAAGAAGCTGAGGAGTTGATTTTGGTTACAGTGGGTGTTGCAAGCACATGGTGAGAGCATGCAGGGTATGGTGTGCTGCTGCTGCCCAGAGCCGTGTTCAGCCCCTAAACAGCAGGGCAGAAATTGGCCTCTGCTGTCAAACTCCTCTGCATCAAGGCAAATTGAATGAGTCCCAGCCAGGGACTGAAAAGAGATGTCAGAGAAATGGGGACAGGTTCTATTTCTTTCTATTAATCTGAGTTTATTATCCACTCCTTTGGATTGCTGCTGTCGGCTACTGCTAATTAAAGGCTTAGCTTTTGTTCGAAGCCAGTGCTCATGTGCTTCACATAGCAATATAGACAGGGAAAAAAACCAAATTCTCCATTTGTTTGTTGACAGTTCTGCTGCTAGTGAACACAAAAGGCACTGTTTCAGTTTCTGTATGCAGTCCTGACTTAGAAGAAAGCTGCTTCCCTGAGGGTTAGCTCTACCAGAGGAATAAACCTGATTGCTTGTAGGTGCCATGTATCTGTACTGCTTTCAAGTTTCACCTAGGCAGGCAGAGGCTTGGGGCAGTGACTTTTACTTGCAATTCTTTTTTAGGATATCACAGGAAAAGTGTAAACACAAGGGCTGGATCTTCTGATTGTTGTGGCCCACTGAAAAATAAGGACCATGAAAATTCTTCGTCATTTCCCTGGTTTCTGGTGTTATTCTCCATTCCTGAAAACAAATCTTACAGCTGGGGGATGTATTGACCAAAGGTGTTTATTCATTCAGAGCTACTGTTTTGATGTAATGCAGTTGTGACAGATTACTACATATTTCCATAGATATAAGGAAACAAAAACTGTGGAGATCAAGGGTATTTAGGAAGGCTAGTAAGAACATGACATCTGGTCATGATAGAATATTTCACTGGCGTTGATGCAGTTCAGTCTTTAGAAGGTTACAGGCTTTGTTTTCACAGTGTAGCATTTGGCTTTACATCACAAAACTAATCCTGAAAGAGAAGTATGAGAAAAGGCTGGGTTTTGGACTGAGAGATGGAAAATCCTACATCCCAGCTCTGATGGAGCAGTGATAGTGTCTAGGCTGTTCAGACTAAGCTTGTAAATCTGTACTTAGGTATCAAAACAATTTTCTTCTGATCCTCAGAGGAGGTAGTAGCTTCCTGTGATGCTCAGATCTTGCTCTTGGCACTCAAGTTTGGCTTCCATCTTGTGGTTTTGATCCCTTGATTTATAGCACATACCCATGGACAGTAACTCTGACCACACAGAAGTATCCTGAAGACTTATTACTAGCAGTTCAGAAGGGCAGTATATGAGGCGAGATCCTTTTAAGCTTCAAGGAAGAAGGCTATTAAAAAGCTTGTAAGAATTAACCCCCCATGCTCAAGCACAGTTGCAGAGATGTGACCAGCACCATAGCAGCCAGCAAGACAAGACCTGTGATTTACAATGCAATGTTTTATTTTCCATGCTCTGGCAAGTGACACCAGGGCTTTATTTTGACTTATTTCAAACACAAATGCTTGTGCTAATATTACATAGTAAGAAGAAATTAATCCAAAGAATGAAGATTTGTAAGATTTGTGTACAATTCTTTAATGATTTGACACTTGTTTTTCAATCTTTGCTCTGCAAGGAATCACATCTGAACACTTTTAAACTAAGAAAAAGGACAGTCTTAATTATTACTGCTTTGTATGAACACAGTTGGCATAATATTTTAGCTGATGCATCATCATTACTGCCACTGATATTATTAATTAATGTGCTGAATGTCTTGAATATCACAGTATCACAGTGTTCTGTAGACAAGATTTATGGTAATAAATGTTTGTGATTAATTTACAGTTGATAAAATGTAGCACTGGATTACTGGAATCCAGGATGCATTTGCTACAGGATCTTATGCACTCTCTAGAATTACATAAACAGCTACAATTTGCACTGCTCTTCCTACTTCTCTTGTGATGGCACATTTACTTTGTGCTGCTTGCAGTAACTCAGACATGAGACCATTAATACAATGACAGAAGTGCAAAGCAGAAAGCAAAAGTCTTACTTTTTAATGCACCATTGCAGAACGACCCCACAGTAAGGTCACGCTGCTTGCACTGGCTCCTGTCGGTGGTTAGAAGAGGTCTCTGGGAGCTGGTTTTGGAACCTGGCACAAACTTGCTCTGTCATGTGCTCCTCGTGGAAAAGTTCAGACATTTAATTCTAGGCTCAAAACAGAGGTGGCAAAGCTGAGATGCAGTTCTGAGAAAAGAGATTTATGATGTATTTTTACAGATCCCCTGGAGCTCCTGGCTGCCCTTTTGACTGTACCTTTTAAAGTTCACATTCGCAAGTACCTCTGCAAGTATCAAGACAGGTTGGGAGTATGGTGAAGAGTGTCTGTATCTGGGTATGTGGCATTCAGTAATGGCAAATATTTCAGCCTGTGTTTGAGAAGATTTTAACACTGAGACATACTGGAGCCAATCTGTTAGTATGAGTAAAATGCGACAGCCTCCATCATCAGAAATTCAAAGTGACTGCTCTGGTGCCTTGACACTTTTGACTCCCTCACCCCAATAGCTACAGTCAACTAGATTGAACAGAGTAAGGTCTGCATGAGCCCAGAGCAATGTTTGAACATGCATTTCTGTATTTACAATGCAATACTTAATGTTGGCATCACAGCATATCTTTAGGCTTAATGTACACCAGAGAGGATCATCTGCTCCATAGATTCACCTTTTCTGCACCACCTGAAGTGCTAGTTCATGTGAAGCATTTTAAGTGTTTTAACTTTACCATGTTTAGCCTAATATTTGAGTATGCGAGGTTAGACCCTTGGTTTAGAACAAAAATCTGTGAGACATATTTTGCTCTTGATTGTAACTCAAAGCTGTTTTCCCCAGTTTGGCCTCCAAAACCTGTGCCCTGGGAACTTTACAGAATAATTATTGGCCTCCCACCACTTCCTTCTGAAATCAGTTCTGGCTTTCTAAGTGTTTTCAGAGTACATTACTCACAAGGCTAAGAGAGATTATCTAAAACTTGGAGGCAAACCTAGGTCCATCTAATAAGCCTATCATTCATTAACATTGACACTGCCAATGTTTTTCCAGTGTGTCTGAAGTAAATAAAATGGGGAAAGGAAAGGAGAAGGCAGTGGGTGTCAGCAAGAAGTTCTAGGGCCTGATGCCATTGCCAGTAGTCAGTAAATGGCAAATACCTCCAAACCAGACAAATGTACTCCATGCTTGCTGAAATTGTTGGCAGACAGAGCACTGGATGGGAGGAGAAAAAATGTTGCTTGCTTGAGCAATTGTTCTGCAGAGAAATGATGTGTTTGGTGGTGAATTTATAAGAATTAAATTGGGAGTGGGGAGGAAAGGAAAAGCTGTTCAGTGGAGCTTTCAGAGTGAACTGATTTTGATCAAGAATGTTGTTTATGGAAACACAGAAAATGCTTTCATTGCTTCTAATGAAACCCAGCAAAACAAAAAACCTGTGGCTCCAGCAGAACAGCTTTGATTGTAAGAGTCTTGATTCTGATTTCTCCTGCCACGATAAGTGCTGCACTTGTGGCAGCATGCCAAGTATTCCATTCCTCCTGCTGTCTTCTTGCAAAATATAAAGGAAGTTTTGAAGGTCTCACTGCTGCTGCAGCAGCTCTGTCTCACATCAATATCATTAGGGGATCACAGCAGAACACAGAGCTGCTGCAGAGGCTACACTGGCTTAAGCAGACTTTTAGAACCAATTCTGGGCAGGTGTCCAGAAGCCATTGCCTGGCTAAGATTAGAGGGTTTTTCTGACACGACTAATCTGATATGTGTCACCTTTGACTCTAGATGTGTTAAAATTTAAAGCAAAAAGCCTGACACACAGCTGTGTGTTAACACGATCAGAGGAGAGGGCAGCTCAGTTTGGGAGCTATATCCTTCTGCAGTGGTGACGAAGGCAGTGGTTAAACTAAGATCTTTTTTGCAGATTAGAGACTTGCTGAGCTAGTTGAATGAACTCCGTTCAGCCAAAACAGATGGAGCTGCAGGAATCTGCATGCTACTGATTTTTTTTCACCTGGTCTTTACCTATATCATTTAAAAGCTGGATACTATGGAGAGAGTAAGATGATCTATATTGTACACTTCGTCGCTCAGCCTTTACACTTCTCCTGATCTTACACTTACTGATCAAGAGACATTTTCTGAGGTTCCTCTGCTTTTTGGAATTGCTTCTGTGTTCTAACATTTTAGAAGTACAGAGAATCCTGTTTATAATATTCTCCAAAATGCAGTATTGCAATGGAGTCTGCAGTGACACTTAACATCAGAGAAAGTGCTGGCACCTGCATATTGCTGAGAAGCACTAATAAAAGAAAAGGTTGTGTATCCTTTCTGGTTACCACATTCTCATACACATACAATTACATCCATTACAGATGCCTTTCAGATAGAGACTGTAGTGAAAAATATAACAATTAAAAAAATAGTGGATGTATGTCTTTTGGAGCCATATAAAGTCCAAGGTGTGTGGGAACTACAGGAGGCATGCTAATTTCCCATAAAATGTACAGATATTGAAAGATCTCAGACTGAAGGTGTCAGAAGTAGCTTTCACCAGTAACACTTCCCCCTGGAACAAGCTACCTAAATGCCTTAAATCCTCATGTCAACTGTTACAGAACTGGCACACCATCTGTTTTCAAAAGATCTCTTCTTCTTTTCACTTGCTGAAAAAACTTCTTCATTTCAGACAGTCTAGCACCAATAAAGGCTTCTGCACCGTTTATAAATGCCTATTCTCATCGTGTTTGTTGTCTCAGTCTCCATTGCACTATCTTGGCTGGGGAATAGGTTGGACTGGATGATCTTGGAGGTCTCTTCCAACCTGGTTGATTCAATGATTCTATGATCTTCTCTTGTTCATCTGTGTCACATTTAATTGCATCCTTTTCTCTCTTTTCTCTGGTTTCACATTTGAAATGACAAACAATTAAGTTTGTAGGCTGGTTCTTTGATTCTGCTGGAATGGGTTACACACAGCCTTAGATCTGAAACAAGCCAACCCATCTCCTGCACAAATTAGACTTGGCATTTTTAGCTTTACTATGGGAGACCATTCAAAGTCCTTAGATGAGGATTTTACACACAGTCCAGCTGGAAGCCTGCAGGCTGCAAGATGGCTCTGCCTTGTTTGCAGTCTCTGCTCTCTGACCTTGAGAAAGGTTGGAAGAAGTTGTCAGCACACAGTAAGCACATTACAAGCCAGACAGGAGGCCAGAGATACTAGGATGTGGTATTAAAGGCAGGATACATCCTGCAGCTTCTCAAATTATGTTATGGTGCCAGGTACTTGTAGCTCAGTCCTGCGAAATGCTGAGTCATTCTAACAGTCTGATGCTTCCAAAAAGCCTGAACTGACTACAAATCATGCACTCCTATCACTTCTGTACTATTGGTGCTGGTGCCAACATGAAGACAAATCAGTTCCATCAATTGGCAAAAGCCCAGGTTTTGATGGGTGCATTCTCTAAACTTTGTGAGTTGAGCCTGCTTGTGAGTCAGATGAGAGCTATCACCAGAGCCAGAACTGTACCTGGGAATGGGAAAGGGATGTGGGAAGGCAAGAGAGAATCCTTGTTGGCAGAATACCCTTGTTGTATCTGCAAGGCACATTGTCAAGAGAGCATCCTTCTTGTTGGCAGAATACCCTTGTTGTGTCTGCGAGGCACATTGTTGTGCTCACTTGTGCTGCCACCTAAGACAGGAGAGACTTCACTGAACACCGTGTAGGGAAGGACAACTGCTGAGAATCGAGGGAGATCTTTGAACATGTCAGCTGCCATGTTTCCCCAGAAGTCCAGGAAGTCTGTAACCACAGTCTGTGTCTGGAAGCCCTTGGAAGGCCATTGCTTTCCCACACTATTAGGCTTTGTTACTGAAAGGGAGTGGAGATGTGAATTCCTACCTGTGGCTGCTGCTGTGCAGCATCAACAAGAAATCCCACTGCACACTTCAGATTCTGAGTGACTTGTCCACGATGTGGGGTTTTTATGACAAATGACTACCATAAAGATGAAATCCTACAGCTGCTTTGCCCTGCTGTGCAGAATAACCTGTCTTGCTCAAGGCTAGCAGCAATCAGCTCATCTTAGCCAAACACTAAGTTAGTTCTGGGATCCTAGTGTTGCCATGTTGTCTTCAGCAGGCCTGTGAAGCAAGAAAGTACTTCTTCAGAAAGCATCCTGTCTTTTCAAAACTCCTTTTTCTTTTTAATGTGATCTTTCTTTAATGCTTCATTTTACCACCTTTTATAAAGCACACTTTGAAATTTAAAATTAAGGAAGTGGTATTCAAAGATTGAGAGGAAAAGCTGGGTTACCCAAAGCCAGGCTGTGACAAACAAAAGAAGAGCTGAATTATTAGAGTAATGATTTAGTGCAAGGTATTGCATATTCACTATGGGAACATGATCAAAACTTTGGAACCAGGGGAGACAATGGTGAGGCTCCTTTATAAAGTAACAGTACTGAAAGTTTGAATTTTTCTTACATAAGCATTTCTGTGTCTTGATCAACCTAAATCCTATACTGTGATGGACGTGGCTTGGTGTAACCCATTGCCACATATTACCATCTGTTGTCTTCTATGAGCCACATTTCTGTTACTGTAGACCTACTTCCACTGCAATTCTGCCTTCACAGGATAGTCAAGTGCAAAAATGTGTTTTCTCCAGCAGATGCTTCCTACTGTCCCTGGATACTAAGTACTGCCAAGGGGTGTACTTAAAGTGGCAGAAAATGTACCATATGTACCACATTCTTTGGAGTCATACTGTGCCAGGGGAAGTATAGGCTGGATGTTAGGAGGAAGTTCTTCACAGAGAGAGTGATTGGCATTGGAATGAGCTGCCCAGGGAGGTGGTGGAGTCACCATCCCTGGGGGTGTTCAAGAAAAGACTGGATGAGGCACTCGGTGCCATGGTCTAGTAGACTGGATAGGGCTGGGTGCTAGGTTGGTCTTGGAGGTCTCTTCCAACCTGGCTGATTCTATGATTCCTCTCAATCCTTCATTCAACACTGAATCACCTCCTCTTGTGGAAGAGGTTAGGCCATACCTTACATCACCTGCTGCCTGGCTTTGAGTAGGGGATGGAAGCGTGTTTGCTTGGCTTCGTGTTGCAACTGCTAGTATTCAGATCGGCGTAATTTCTCCCAGCTGCTTATTTAGCTGCAGTGCCACATTGGACAAAAGCCTCTGTGAAGCAACTGCACTGATCTTTATTTGGCAAGCAGTCAGAGGACAATGCCCTAGGACTCAGAATGCTTCTTGAGGCTGGAAAGTATTGTACAGTAGTGAAAAGCCTTCTGGGATGCTTTACTAGCTAAGAATTTTTAACGGCTTTTCATCTTTCTCATTGACTCCATGTGCAGGATTTATTATCTCTGCAGGAAGTCTCAGAAATGAAGATAAATCAATTTCCCAGGACCTGCTGAAAGATTGCAACACTTTCAGAAAATTGTATCTGTATTACAGGTTTATATTTACTAGAATTGCCTCGCTGGGAACTCAGGCTGCATGACTCTCTCATCCACTCAAAGCCCAGAACTGTCCTCTGTTCCTTCACCCTTTAGGCATTAAAAACAAATAACATGGTCCTTTTATATCCACAAAACTAGGACACAATAAAGAACTTTGTTTCTTGCCAATGCCAGAGTGCAAACCTATTAAAAAAATATTTAACTAAAAGGCTACAAAACAACACTGTTATTCCTGCTTTCTCTTTCCTTTCTCCTTGAACTCTGCACAGTAGAGTCCATTATCAAGTTAAAAACTGTAAGACGTGTTGTTGTTGTTTGTCCAGATGACATATACTAGAAGTTGGGTCAGGAAATGTCATTGAATAATTGTGGGAAAAGGAGCTGGAAAGGTCCTCAAGAGTAACACACTGATGCTTGGCCTGGATGATCCATACTGGAATTACTCCTGAGAAACAACTGCTTAACAGTTTTTAAAAGCTTGTGTCCATATCACTAGAAAGTCTGCTCTAATACAAGGGGTGGAGAAGAGATAATTCCCTTCCTCTGTGTCCTACCTCTTGGTCTTGAAGATTATACTGTTCTCTGTCTTTCTCTTTTAAACAAACACACCACCACCAAGTTTACTTCCTTCAATCTTTCCTTGCAGACTGTGTTTTGTATGCCTAGTCTTATTCTCATAACTCCTCTCTACAAGCTTCCTGAAACATATCACACGTAACTGGGCATGGAGCTCCTGCTGAGACTCTGCCCCTGGCAAACACAATGGAAAGGCTATTTAATATGTCTTACATTTTCAGGCATGCCAGCAGCACATTGGATATTTGGGTTTTTTTTCCAACAAAGTAATCTGCTGTATGACTGAGAGACAATTTAACTCCTTCTCAGACAGAAAGTGCAAACCCAGAAGATGAGAAGGCTGTGCCAGGGCAGTGAGCTGTTGAATCCTGTGTGCCAGACTTGCTTTCATCACGCATCGAAGCGGACATGAGCAAAGCAGATGAAATCTGTGACTCATCATTACGAAAGTTTCCAGAGGACAATGGAAATTCACCAATGGCTACAACGAGTGACAAAATGACAAGGTAGTTTGAATAACCATCTGGGTCACTGTCGCAGGCCACGCTGCCTGTTATCTCTGCTTGCTGCTGGATTGCAGCAAACAAGCCCATAGAGCAGTGTGGTGTTGGGCCAGCCACGAGGGTCTCCAGATGATTCAATGTGAATTACACAGAAGCCAATTTTATTCATGTAACAGCCCAAATATATCCATTCAGCCAGCAGAGCACACACCTACACATGAGCAGAATGAGTCAGGGACAACCCTCCACATCTGCATACATACATGCCTTGTTGTTCTCGTTAGTGAAGTCCCCATTATCTACCCCTTCTGAGATAAGCTGGCCAGCTGCTTGTGAGAACTAAGGTCTATTATTGTAAGAATCTGCCTGTTGTCATTTCTCTTCACTCCGTTCCCACAGCTCTTCTGCATTCTGCATTCCCACAGGTCACTTCATTAACTGATCATTTTAGCAGTAGGACACTAGGCCTAAGTATCTTTACTACAGCAGAGACCAGAAGAGAAACAATTTTTCCTTTCTAAGTAGCAGCAAAAACAGTGGCACAGGAATCAGTGCACAAAAAAAAGCAGAGCTCTGTTTGAGAGTGGCCTTCTTTTGTTTTAAAAAGAAACAAAAAAAAAGCATGAGGAAACTCAGGAGCAGTAAGTTTAAGGTCTGGGAACTAGTTAATTAAACTGTAGCACTACACAGCCAACTGGCTTCTGGACAAAGCTGTTGTAAGACTGTGTAACCACTAGCACACCAGTAGCACATGAAACGTTCAAAGACATGTGAATAGACGCTGAGCACCAAAGTCAACTGCTGATACAGCACTGATGTCAGGCTCGGGGCAGCTTGCCCAAAATAGCCCATTGGCTATTGATAAAAGCATTACCTATCTCACAGTATGAATTGGGATTAAAATACAAGAAAAGAGGTTACAGCTAACAAAATTCCTCTGCATTCCTCTGCAGTACACGGCTGAGTACTAACAGGTACTTAACAAATGTGACCAGGTTCAAGCTGTAATGTTTCAGCAAGAACTGGTTTGTATTGGAGATAAAATCTGGCTGCCTCTGGAAGAAGCTGGCTGAACACCAGGAACAAGTCAAGGTCAAAGTGGAACTAAAGTCATTAAAAGGAGACAGAAATCTGTGAAGCTGGGAAGCAGAGGTGTTCTGTCCTGCAAAATCACCCAGCATTTGAATCAGCTCAAGTGATCTCCTTGCAACGAGAGAAGCTGTTCAAACTTTGCCTCTTGCAACAAGAAAAAAAAAAAAAGAAGCTGTTCAAAGTTTGCCTCAAAGAAGACTCTTCCCTCTGTAGATACAAAACCTAGAGAGACAGCTGCTAGGAATTTCAGGATGGAGTCTGAACATGAGTGCCAGTTCTGAGGTGTGAGTTTGTACCTCTCAGAGGCCTACCTGCAAAGACAACTTTGCAACACTGCAATCGAAGCATGACGTCCTTGGGCTGCACATGATGTAACTGACACATAAAATTCCTGGGCTTGGTTGTAGCAAACCATTTTTGGCATATAAAGGATTTGCAGCATGCTCAGACACAAATTCTGAATTCTTTTATTGTCAGCTTCATGTAAGGTCACAGCCAGCTGAATAGACATTATCCCTTACCTCCACCAGCCAGTAAGCTTAAATAGTTTCTCAGCTGCCAGCCTTGCCTGAGATTAGTGAAAGAAGCAACACCACAGGATGTTTTGACCTTTCAGGGGAGAGGCATGCCATGCACTTGAGGCAGCAGAATGACAACAGCAACAGGGCTGCACCACAGCTGTGTAGCCTGCAAGCACATCAGAGCAGATCCCACGAACAAAGTCTGGCAGCTCTTCAGTCAGAAAGTGCTGAGTTACCAGAACAGGCTGCCTTCAGGGGCAGAGAAAGCGCTAACTTCAACTGTTTCACAAGGAGTCCCGGGCTCTGAACCAAGGGAACAGACCGGCTCTGGTTCTCGTCCGTGGTCTGATCACTGCCACCCTTTTGGATAGGCAGCACTGCGGTGGCCGCAGCCCATGTCCTGTACTGCACACCGTGACTCTTTCGGAAGCGCACTGGGCACACAATTACAAAGCAATGTAAAGCTTACATACCGTGTGCACTGGTGATGCAAAGAAACAGGCATAACAATAACAGACCACTCGTGGAACTTACAAATGTGCCCATTTTAAAGAGAAAACTAGCTATTTAAACCCACCCCGCCCCCTTCTGCGCCTCCGCGGAGAAGTTATCTGAGGTTCTTTCACCCATTTAAGGAGGCTTAAGCCAGGAACCCCTGTCACGTTGCCAGGCTGTACATGTGGCTGTACAGCTGTGAACCGAGGGACAAAATCCATGTTGTTATAGTTAATGATGAGTAGGGACCCTGAGGGGCGAGTGACCTATTCATTAACCCAGGAGTATGCCAGTTCCAGCCTCTTGTGGCAGGACTGCTGGTGAAACATACCGCCCTGCCCAGCCAGAGGCAGAAGTCCTGCAAGGCCGGCGGTGGAGGAACGCTTCTGACCACAAAGACAGGGCGATCATTTTTTATCCTCGGTGCATCACAGGCCGGCTTGAAGCAAACCTCCCCTCCCAGCCGCGGACTCCTTTAACTCCACGCTCACATCAGCCCTCCCCGGCTGGCTCTCCCAGGCGAGCCTGCCCCCGCCCCCGCCCTCACCCTTCCTCCCTTCCTCCCTTCCTTCCCACCCGCCTCGCCTGCCCCCGCCCCGCCGTCCCCAGCTGCTGCCGCGGGGAGCTGGGCAGGCCTTTATAACCGCTTGGACGGCGCCGCTGCCGGGAGTGGGGCGCCGGTGTCGGCCAGCGTGGGAGGACGTAGGCGCCGTGGAGGTGGTGAGTGTCGGGGCGGGGAGGCTCTTCTTAGGTCGTGGGGTGGTAGTGGGGGGAGCCGCCGCTGCAAGTGTTTCTTTGTGCTGCTCTGGAGGACGCCGATGCTGCTGCCGCTGCCGCCCTTAGCAGGTGTAGCTGTGCTCTTGCTCCAGCTGCTTGCTTAGAGGGGGAGTGCTGTTGGGGCGAGGACTGCTGCGGGGAGCCCTTTTCGTTTCTCGGGGGAGGACTTTGACTGACACTCGTAGCGGTAAGCGAGCTGGATTTTTCTGGCAAGAACTCGCCGTGGTGGTTGTGAGCTTTAGTCCTGTGGCTTTTTTAATTCCTTCGGATGCTGCTTCGCTGTTTGAATGCAAAGTCTGAGCTGCGTCTGCAACGTAGCCCTTGCAGTTAGAAGGGGCTGATCCGGTAACTATCTGAGGCATGCGTGCAATGCAAGTAATAACTTTTTAGGAGTAGCAATCTATTTAGCATAAACCTTCAGTAACATTCAAGGGCCAAATCCATTTAAAATAGCTAACCCTATGTAAGCTGGAGTATACTGTGTGCTTTCTATACTAGTAACATCATTAACCAGCAAAGAATTTGATATGTGACTTCTAAACTTTGGGCTCTAACAGCAAAATAAGTATTTGTGTAAAGTGATACTTTCCTTTCTGGAGCTTAGGCTTTTATTTCAGTCGCTGTCAATTCAAAACAAGCAAACTTGCTTCTGATTTTCGCAGGGAGGGTGTGGATGAATTGCTGCATTCGTACAACCTGCAGATCTCTGGGGCAGTATAACCTTTGTCACCTTACTACTGGTCAGGGTATATCAGTAAGATTTCTTTCTAGTAAAACTGGAGACCTCAGTTTATTCTGTAATGAGAGCTGGACTCTAGTTTCAGGTACTCTACCAATTAAGTTACCAGTGGAACTGTTGTAAGGTGATTGTTTAGTATTATTGAAGGGGTATTGTAGCCAGGTGGAGGTTGCTCTCTTCTCCCAAGCAACCACCAGTAGAACAAAGAGACACAGTCTCAAGTTGTGCCGGGGAAAGTATAGGCTGGATGTAAGGAGGAAGTTGTTGGCAGAGAGAGTGATTGGCATTGGAAGGGGCTGCCCAGGGAGGTGGTGGAGTCACCATCCCTGGAGGTGTTCAAGAAAAGACTGGATGAGGCACTTAGTGCCATGGTCTGGTTGAGTGGCTAGGGCTGGATGCTAGGTTGGACTGGATGATCTTGGGGGTCTCTTCCAACCTGGTTGATTCTATGATTATCAGTGTAGGGAAGAATTTCTGAGCAGGAAGCAATACAAGACTCCAGGAAAGACCACTGCTGAGGTGAAAGGGCAGAGTTGCTTTCTGGAGTGCTTTCTGGATTTTTTGGGTTTCTTTTCCTGTTGGAGGTAAGCTCTGCTGCTTTAATTTCTTCTTGTAAGTGTGGAAAGCTAGGAGGGATGCAGGGTGAAGAGTGAAGGCTTAAATAGCAGAAAAAGAGACTAATGACTATTTCAGGGCTAGAAACCCTGTTAGTGCTAGGTAAGGCCTTTAGGATGTGTCAAAGGAACAGTGTGCTCTAAGATTTCTGCGTTGGGGTATTCTATACACAATCAAAGCTTGAGCTAGCATTAGCAAATGTGCACAAGTTGAAAATGTCATTTAGTTATGCTTGCATACTTCTGCGTTGTTTCATAGTCCCAGAGTTGCACAGGAAAACAAAGTGGCCTTCATTGCCTTACAGGGAAATGCAAAACCAAAGTACAAGTGCATTTTATCAGTGTAATGGTGTCTCTGATAGCTGAAAAGTTTTAGTGTGTTGAGGAGAAAAAAAGTTAACTACTTTCAATTTGGACAAGTTTCTCTGAAGTGGAGGTTATGCGTTATGACTCTTAGTGGAGAAACATGAATCGTAGAATCAACCAGGTTGGAAGAGACCTCCAAGATCATCCAGTCCAACCTAGCACCCAGCCCTAGCCACTCAACTAGACCATGGCACTAAGTGCCTCAGCCAGGCTTTTCTTGAACACCTCCAGGGATGGTGACTCCACCACCTCCCTGGGCAGCCCATTCCAATGCCAATCACTCTCTCTGACAACAACTTACTCCTAACATCCACCCTAGACCTCCCCCAGCACAACTTGAGACTGTGTCCCCTTGTTCTGTTGCTGGTTGCCTGGGAGAAGAGACCAACCCCACCTGGCTACAGCCTCCCTTCAGGTTGTGTCTCTTCTAAGATAACTGGATTGCTTCAGCAATTTGCAAAGTTTATACCAGGGTTAAATAGGATTTGTGGACCCCTTTTGTCACATTCACTCAATTGACTTAATTTGGAGCAGCCTTGTTTTACTGTAAAGGATCTGATCACACTATTTTTGTGTGTTGCTCACAAGAATGAATATTGCAAGCACAGGTAACAGCAACAGGCCTTAATGGAAGCAACATGTTTTGTGTGCCTCTTCAGTACAAGTGTACCAGCTCATGTTCATGCTGATTCCAGGAAACAAAAAGGACAGAAATTTGCAACCAACTGTCTTGAAGTTCCTTTTCACTGCACTCTATAGTCAAACATGCAGTTGGGATAAGAATCATTGCAGACTGCTTACTGCAGTACTCCCTAAGGTCGTGCCTGAGAGTGAAATTGTTTGTCCCTTTCACAGTGAGGATGGTGGTGGCCCAAATAGAGACACTAATTTGAACCCAGGTGTCTTTGTGCAGTATTACTGACTTCCTTTTGATTGTCAGAAGTATTAAATGTTCTTGCTCATTATGCTGGTTTGAGGCTAATTGAAATATTTTACTGAGAGAAATGAAATCCTTAGCTGTGAGAAGAAAGAAAGAAAGAAAGATGTAACCTGTATCACCCATTCTTCTGCTGGGAAATGCAACTAGTCAAAATATAGATAAGACACTTCTCACACACTGCTCAGCTCCCACTTCTGGCTGTGCCTTCTTTCTGGTGGTCTGGTCTCTGTGGCTGCCTTTGCCTTGAATCTAATCTGTTCTAACCCTTCTTCCTCTAACCTCCTTGTCACCTTTTTTTTGACATCTCACCTCAGATCTCCAGATTTATCATGTGAGATATATGTGGGTTGATCTGGTTATTTCTGAAGGGAGTGAAAGAGGGAAGGGGGGATTGGGTTGGGAGCCCTTCTGGGGGACTCTGTTTCTGGGGGGTATTGTGTTTCTGTATTACTTTTAACTTGTATATAACTGTGTATGTTTGTGTATATATGCTTTTATATTGTGCTAGGCTGCAAATACAGCTTCATTCTTTAACTTCCAGCTGTCTGAGTCTAGTCTGGGTGATTTTCTTAAGAGGGGAAAGGGCAGGCAACTCCTAAACATCACACCCATAGTTTGTTTGGAAGACCCATCTCAAATAGACAAGTCCTAACATTTTATTAAGTGCTACCTTATGTTTATATAGTATGTGCTTACAGAATCATCAAATGATTGCCTTATTTTACAGAAAGAAGAATCAATCATGTCAGCACTAAACTGGAAACCCTTTATTTATGGAGGTTTAGCATCAATCACTGCAGAATGTGGTAAGCTTTTGCTTCAAGTGTTTACATGATTTCCTTCACTCAGATAATCCCTTTAAAAACAAACTTGGTTCCATGGTATCAGTGACAACAGTGTATAGTTGCCTACAGCACAGGAGTTTAATGTTGACTGAGGAGTTTCTCAGAACTTTGTTGCAATGTCAGAATGCTGCTGTCCACAAACTCGTATCCCATGTGTCTTCTTTTATTTATACAAACTTTGCCTTTGGATTCAGTTATTTTGTTTGATCTGTCCCTAGACAGTGGTCCTGAGTAAAACATAACTTTTGTGAGAACAGATAAGTTAAGCTCTTGTAAATTTTTTGTCTTAGGTTTTCTGAGTACCTGTGTTGCAGTTGCAATTTTTGAGTGGCTGATCAGATTTGAGCACTTAAATTCAGTTAGTGTGCAATAAAGAATGATTATTCTGCCATGGTGAGATAGTGCATATGATTTTCTAGTGTCTGCTCTAAAGCTAAACTTAAAATACTAAATTCCTTTTGAAGTCTTGAATGCATGTACCTGAAAATAAGGGAAATGTTTTTTTTCATAGTGGCAAAATGTAGACTGGTGTGATGGATTTGCTAATAAAGCAGATGTAGTACAAACATAGAACTGTTTTGTTTTCCTTTTCTGCCTTCCCTTGTTCAAACCTGAGTTTTAAACATCTCTTATTTGGCTTGTCTGAGCATGGCAAATAGTATCAAAAGCTTTGTAAGGAAGACAAGCCATTTGCTTGTCTGGTAAATATCATTAAACCAGATGTAGTTAATTCTGACTCCTATTAGTATTGAAGAGACTACTGAAGGTTGAGATGGTCAGTTTGCTAAATATAAGATCTGGAGGAATATGCTTTACAAACTCTTCCATAAAGGGAGAATGGGCCTTATGAACTTGACATGGCATTAGGCTACAGGAAAGCATAACAGAAATGGGTACTGTTGATATTTTTATTGTTTAGACTAGAATCCCTATAGATTGTTCTATAGAATTCATTTTTTCCTTCAATGAAATGCCCTTGACTGATGTTGGTAGAATACACATAGCAGCTCTGTATTTCATTGTGATTGCAGAGACCTGCACAGTGTGGCTGTTTACAACTAGGTAATGCCATGTTGCCTGAAAACATAGGGAGTGAAAAATGTAAGCATAGAAAGGAGGCAGTGCCTCTGACAGGCATTTAGAAGAAACAAAGTGATTTGTCTAGAACAAAGTCTTGGTGAGAGACCATTTCTACTTTAACAGTATTTTAATACATTTAGTATATAATAAAGATTGCTGTTTCTTATATTGTGTTCTTTGTTGTCTCTTGTTAGGGAAGCATTTGATTGATTTTTCTCTTTTGTCTTTAAGGTACTTTCCCCATTGATCTGACCAAAACACGTCTGCAGGTTCAAGGTCAAGTTAATGATGCCAAATACAAAGAGATCCGCTACCGTGGAATGGTCCATGCACTGGTCAGAATATGCAGAGAAGAAGGCTTGAAAGCCTTATACTCTGGGTAAAACTAATTGACTTGCAGTAATGATTTATGAACAGTATCTTGACAAACCCATAGGGTATGAATTCTTGGGTTTCAGATTTACAGGGTTGGCCTCAGTTAATCTGGAAGTTGAAAGCCCAGGTTTAAGATTGCTTCAATCTTTGCAGCCCGCAATAGCATTTAATGTTTAGAAACCCCCAAAGCAACAACACACACACTCCCCACCTACCTTGAAAATAAAATAGCTATGTTAAGAGTTATTCTATACAATGTTGCTGTTCCATCTCTCAGAAGAGAAATTAACCTTTATGCATAAACAGGCATACTTTTCTTTTGAAACATGCAAGGTGGTTGGGAAAAGATGCAATCTGCAGATGTTTCTCAAATAAGTTGCCACTTATTTTATAGATCAGAAGCTACTCTAATAGTTATCCTGGCACAGTTCATGTTCTTGCAGGCTCTGTTTAGAAACAAACATGGGAAAAAAAGAAATAAAACAAAACCAAACAACCTCCACCACCAACACACCCCAAACAACAACGACAGAAATAAACTGGTGTGGGGTGTGTCGTTTTTAGTGTTTTGTCTGCAGTGGACTAAAATAGTTGATTTAAATGAGCAAACCTTTCATTGGTAGATATCTTGTGTGTGGTCTCTCCTGCTCTAGAGTATTTGCTAATCAGCCCTTTGATTTTTGAGCATAAATATTAGGACTGCCTCATTTTACAGGATTGCACCTGCAATGCTACGTCAAGCTTCCTATGGGACTATAAAAATAGGCACTTACCAGAGCTTAAAAAGAATGTTTGTTGAGCATCCAGAAGGTGAGTGTTTTTTTTCTTTCTTTCAATTTAATTGAGGACTGTTTTGTTTGAAGTTGCTTGTACCTTACTGCAGTGGTTTCGAGAAGTCTATTGAGGTGATGTCCCTTTTACTAGTTACAGCAAAGTGAGTCAGCAAGGAAAACTTATCAGAGTGATTTTTTTAAGGCTTCTGTAATGGGCTCTCTCTGCTTAAAAGAGGGGTAGCATCATCCTGCTGTTACACATTTTAAGCTTTGTAGATCTGCAGCTAAACTTTTATGGAATGGATGAAACTGATGATAAATGTTCTCTGTTTTTATGGAGTAGATGAAACTCTGATGATAAATGTTCTCTGTGGCATTCTTTCGGGAGTAATCTCTTCATCTATTGCCAACCCTACAGATGTCTTAAAGGTAATACATAGCTACATGTTACATAGCTAGTCCCTAGTTTTTGTCCTTGATTAAATGGAGAATCTCCTGAGGAATATAGGATCTGTTGGATTGTAATCTTATTTATTCTCATCTCAGTTTTAAACTCTAAACAGCTTTGTCATGGAACCTCCTTCTGGTCCATACTAATTATTTGGAAGCACCAGGAAACTGATGGCTGGGAGGGTAGTTGGATTCATAGAACTTTTTCTGGGGATGAGGGGAGAATAATTTGAGAATAATTTTCCTGTTATAGTGCTTGTGTGTAAGTCGTATGGTGTAGTTCATCCACTATAGGCTGGATGTTAGGAGGAAGTTGTTGCCAGAGAGAGTGAATTGCCATTGGAATGGGCTGCCCAGGGAGGTGGTGGAGTCACTGTCCCTGGAGGTGTTCAAGAGGAGACTGGATGGGGCACTTAGTGCCATGGTCTAGTTGATTGGATAGGGCTGGGGGATAGGTTGGACTGGATGATCTTGGAGGTCTCTTCCAACCTGGTTGATTCTATACTTTTTAATAACACTGTTATATTAGGATGCTTCTGGAGCTAAAAATAGGTGAAGATCAATTCAGAGGCAATGGTTTCAGTGCCACTTCTATATGGTGCTTTAATCCTATAAAGAAGCTTTGCAATCCAGTGTTTAATAGAAGTAGTGTTGCAGCATCAGTCTTTTAAAGTGAATTGGTGACATGATCACCTCTGAGAATCTATTAGCTTAATGATAGTCAGAGACCTCTTTTTGAGTTACTTAAGTGTTGATGGTATTTAAAGTACAAAACTGTAGCATGTGACTTACATGGCTGCCTTTTAACAAAAAAAAAATCAAGAGAACTTTCTGGTTTTCTAAAACTACTAAAACCTTAATCCTTCCCAGGGCCAGTGTGGTTTTGCAGAGGCATTTCAAGCGTGGCTTCTATTAGTTATACCCCAAAGTTACACCACTGAACTTGTATTTGATAGTTGCCATGGCAAGTTCCCAAGGACGTTCTAAGAAATCCACAGGGTCAAAGACCATGGTTCTCACTAGCTGAAACCTTAGTCTTTTTAATGCTTTATTTTAACATGTTCCTGTGAACACTGTAAAGGACATCCTGCAGAAGCCATCTGCCAGTCTAATCTAAATGGAGTGGTGTACAAGTACAGAAATAGAAATGACTTAATGCAGTTAATAACTGCACCACATACTTGTTCAAAATTAGCAGCTGCATTTGGATAGTTAAGGCACTTGAAAAGATTGCCTTGCAGTTATGACAACATCAGCTCTTAATTTGTATTCAAAGGCAAGTTGACTTTAACACATACTGTAACTTAAAATGTTAATAAAACTCTATTAGGCTGCTATTGGTTGTATGGTTTTGAAGTATTTACTGTCTAATTTTATCTTCAAATTAACTTCAGATCAGAATGCAAGCCCAAGGGAGTGTGATTCAAGGAGGAATGATGGGCAACTTCATACAGATCTACCAAAATGAAGGCACAAAAGGGTTATGGAAGGCAAGTTTTTTGGTGCTATATCCTACACTTGAAGTACACCTTCTGGCTGAGCTGCATTTCATTTCTATAGTAGTCTCAGACAATATGGAGAAGTCAGTAGCTAATATGTATATAGTTTGTCATGACTGCTTCACTGCTGGCATCTTGGTGCATTTTGACAGAGGGGTACTGCCAGACTTGTGTTCTAGGATTAGCCACTTACTGAAAGAGGGGAGACTAATGGAGGCTTAAATGAGGGTGGCTGGCTGTAGGACTAGTTCAACATCCCTTTGCAAGACACTTCTCAAACTATATGCTCTGCTCTTTTTGCATCAGGTACTAAAGACTATTTAGAAGCAAAGCTGCTAATGAACATCACCTGTAGCTCAGGAATTCTCCCACTCAATCTTGTAGGTTCCCTCTTAAGCCAGTTAGTCAGAGGCTGTAACAGCTGAAGACCAAGAATGAACATTTGTTCCGAAGCAGCTGCAAAGTAGATTTTCTTTTTTCCTACTGGTGTGCTTTTCTGTGCAAAATTTCTTGAATTCAGTTTTACTTTTCATCATTCTTACACAAAATTTCTTGAATTCACTTTTTCTTTTCATCATTCATATACAAAATTTCTTGAATTCAGTTTTTCTTTTCATCATTCTTACTCTGTCAGTTTTTCAGTTAGCCCCTCTATCACCTGGTTGTAGAAGTTTTAGCTGGCTGACATAAGAGATCAAATGTTAAGCAGAGATGGAGTAGCATAAACAAACTGAAAATTCTGTTTAGCATGGAAAAATAATTTACCTGTTAATTTGACTTTGTATTTTTGGAGCATTTATGACTTATACCTGAAGGAGCTTACAAGAAAGCTGAGAAGGGACTTCTTACAAGTGCATTCCATGAGGGGGAATGGCTTTAAGTTGGAAGAGGGCAGACTTAGGCTGCATAGTAGGAAAAATTCTTTACAGTGAGGGTAGTGGGACACTGGAACAGGTTGCTCAGGGAAGTCATAGATGCCTCCTCTCTGGAAGTGTTCAGGACCCTGAGGTCTAGTGCAAGGTGCCCATGACACTGGAGTTGGAACTAGATGATCTTTAAACCATTTGATGATAATTAGCCTGATTTGAATTCACAATGTTCTTACCACATTCATGATGTGTTGCTTTGTTATTAGAAAAGTTAGCCTTTCCTGAAAGAATTCTGAATTTCAGCTATATTGTTGTGTTTTTTTGTCAGGGAGTATCACTGACAGCACAGAGAGCTGCTATTGTTGTTGGAGTGGAACTGCCAGTGTATGACATTACTAAGAAGCACATAATTATGTCTGGATTTATGGGAGATACAGTATATACCCATTTTCTGTGAGTTTCTAAAACTGGTTGCATAACTCATCATTAGTAAGTTCTCATGGAGAATGAATCTTGAGTTTTGTCATCAATTTAGATGCAAATATGCTTCTGGTGTGTCTGTACTTTCTTGCACATCACAAATGATAGCACATAGTGTGGAAGCTAATGTTACTTAGGATTTGGGGATCTGAGTCACTCAGCTGTGCAAATTGAGGTTAGAGGAAAGTTTCAATTGAGTATTTGCTATTCTCAGGGGCACAAAAGTTTATTTCAAGTCTACAGGGCTCTATATCAAATCTTCAAACTGATGCTTTGTAATGAATCAAAAATAGCTTCACGTGTATTAGCTGATGTAGTTTTTGTAACTTGAAGAATTAAGCATTCATGACTACATGTTACTGGGGAAATTCTTCTGCCTCTTTAAATATGAAAGGTCAAGTTTCATTAAACATTTCTTTCTCTAGCTCAAGTTTTACTTGTGGGTTGGCTGGAGCCCTTGCATCCAACCCAATTGATGTTGTGAGAACACGCATGATGAATCAGAGAAGCCAGCAACACGGAGGACACTCACACTACAAGGGTACCTTGGACTGCATGTTACAAGTAAGCAGTTCATGTGTCAGTAGAAGTCAAGCAGTGATTTTTGGTGCAGAACTTGAAGGGTTTTTTTAAGGTTCTTTAGAGATGAATTCTGTATTCTGGCTTGTTTTCTTCAATATCTAAATTGGATATGAGGTGGGAGCATGGCATTTTACACAAAGAATAGCAGACAGGAAGCTTTTAGTGTCCAAACTGACTCAACAATCCAGTCTAAAAGTCCAGGTTACAAACTGCAGAGCTAATATATGAAGTCAAAGCAAACTGAAAAATTTCAAGGTGGTGCCTAACATGAGCTGCAGGTTTGCACAGAATTCTCTGCAAGTTTTTCTTTGGAGGGGAAATAAGTCAATGAATGCAACTCGGACAAATCTGAGTTGGGTATGCATCTTTACTTGCTAGGTAATGCTGCAGGCATTACTAATCTTGATTTTTATCTAGTGAAATATTTCCTTGTTCCATCATGTACTACATTTAAATCAAGGTCACAGCACTAAGCAATCCTTTTCAGTGGTATAGAAGGTTATCTGAGATGCTATTTAGATTTCTCACTGAAAGAGTTGTGTGTTCTTGCTATGTGGTTTTTTTTGTGGTGTTTTCTTTTCCAGACATGGAAGAATGAAGGCTTCTTTGCTCTTTATAAAGGATTTTGGCCAAACTGGTTAAGGCTTGGTCCTTGGAATATCATTGTATCCTTTTCAAAGGTGTGCAGAACTACTAAGCTAGCTATAGAACAGCAAACTGACAGTTTTATGGGATGCTCAGTCTGGGAAGTGTCATGTCAGCACAAGCATTCCCCTTTTTATGAATGGAAAATCACATAGTTGACAATTTTCTTACCCAGCTGCTGCTAGTTGAATTGAATCTGTGGTGCTCTCAGTGAATAGGAAAATGTAATCCTGAGAAACACTTTTCCTCCAATTTCATACTTGTCCATTTCCTTAGGTTGGAGTCTAGGTTGAGATAAAATCAGAGGAATTAAGAATAGGAATTAAGTCTAAAACTGGGGAAAATGTTGGCAGTAAGCAATGAAATAGTTTTGTATTTATCTTGGGGTCATACAACTTGGTGTTTGTTCTAAGAGCCATGTGACTGGAACCCTGTGGAGTGGCTTGGTAGTAATGTGTGTTTTATTTTTACCACAAGCAAACCTACTTCAGTGTATCAAAGCTATGTGAGTAAAGTCTGAGGGCTTTTGTAGTGTGCTCTTGCCTCTGCAGTCATGTATTTAAGATTCTGAGGAGCAGGGATAGGAAAGCAGCTTGCTTCAACAGCCTTCATGGGAGTGAAGGTATGGGAGTGCCCTGAAATAAGTTTTATTCTTCTGCATAACAAAAATGGTCAACCAGTACTGTTACAAGGAGAGCACCAAAAGAAGATCCAAGTTTCATGCTAATGGTGCTATTCTTTAGTAGTGAAGTGACCATTTTCTGCCACATGAACAGCAAACAGTTTTCCTTAATCAACCATTCCAGTTCTTTCTGACATATGAACAGCTGAAGAAATTGGACTTGTGACAGGCTGAACTCCATGTTGAATTATATTAATGTACTGTTTGAGTTTAGAGCAGCTTCTAAGTTATCCTGAATATCTGCTCTGAGATACTGGACAAAGAGGTCATTACAAGGCTGTTGCAAAGGAGAACAACTTGGAAGTGACTTCAAGGCTAACTGGCTCCTGTGGCAATGGCTTGCTCATGTGATTTGGTGAATGATATGCACTATTTTCTAGACTGAACCAAACATGGTGGCATACCTTCTGTCTGCTTTTGAAGTGCTATTGAATGTGAAGATGTGTAATGCAGTGTTGTTGTTGAGACTCAGATGCACAGTGTTTATAGGTGTAAGAACCAACATTCTTTCTCTAAAGGAAGATAGGTAGTACCAAGAAGCTGGGCTTCTCTTTTCAGAAGCGTGTACAACTTGGCTGTAATAGCCTATAGTCTCTAATTAGCTGGAAGTTAGCATGAGACATCTTTGCAGGTTTTCAATTCAGCAAAATCTGATTTGGGTTTTAGAGCTTTCCTGTGTTCCTAAGCCCTCAGATGTCTGCATGAATAACTTGCTGGGAGTTATCCAGCTTCATTTGAAAGTGTTTGCTACAGCTGTCAGTTTTGCACATCTTCAGGAAAGGTGGGGTTGTCCCCTCCCACACACCCCGACTTGTCATTCAGCATAAGTGACTCTTCAACATACCCATACATACATATTCATGTGCACAAACAAGCCCATGCTCATCTGCCTGTCTTGCAGAGAAGCTTTACATTCTTCCATTGTTGGGGAGAGCTACTTGTAATGGCTACTAGCTGTTATTTACAAAATGCAAAGTTTTAGACTGAGTAGTTCAAGCTGTGTCATAGGTGCCTATGTGAAAAGAACCAAACCCTTCCAAAGGTAAGTCTACTGTAAGACTGCTTTTCTTGTTTTAAAAGATACACTCAAACCAAAAATGACTGAGCACTTGCATACAGCAAACAGGCCCAGGTTGTGGTTACACACAAACATAACTACAAACTCACAAACATCACCTTTTTTGGCTTAAATGTACATCAAAACCTCAAGGCCACTAAACAATTATGCTGAAGTTCTTAAAAATGCTCCTGTTGAATTCCAGGAAAGGACCCTTGAGAGATGCAGTTCATCAGGTTATTCTTCCCCTGTACTCAGCACTGCTCAGGTCACACCTTGAGTGCTGTGTCTAGTTCTGGGCCCCTCAATTCAAGAGAGATGTTGAAGTGCTGGAAGGTGTCCAGAGAAGGGCAACAAAGCTGGTGAGGGGCCTGGAACACAAACCCTATGAGGAGAGGCTGAGGGAGCTGGGGATGTGCAGCCTGGAGAAGAGGAGGCTCAGGGGGGACCTCATTGCTGTCTACAACTACCTGAAGGGAGGTTGTAGCCAGATGGAGTTGGTCTCTTCTCCCAGGCAATCAGCAACAGAACAAGGGGACACGGTCTCAAGTTGTGGCAGGGGAGGTCTAGGCTGGATGTTAGGAGGAAGTTGTTGTCAGAGAGAGTGATTGGCATTGGAATGGGCTGCCCAGGGAGATGGTGGAGGCATCATCCCTTGGGGACTTCAAGAAAAGACTGGCCGAGGCACTCAGTGCCATGGTCTGGTTGAGTGTCTAGGGCTGGGTGCTAGGTTGTACTGGATGATCTTGGAGGTCTCTTCCAACCTGGTTGATCCTATGATACAGTGCTCACAGAGGGTGGCAAAGCAGGATATATAGCTTTGCATTCTTTGTGGCTTTGTGTTAATCCCCCTAAACACTTTTTTTGGTGGTCATTCATTCCACTTAAAATCTAGTTGCAGTTTCAAAATCAACCAAAATCACTAATTCTGAATTCACAAATGGATTGTTAAATGCACAAGGCACTTTCTTTCCTAAGGAACAATGTTTTTCTATATAGAGCTATGCTAACATGCAGTGTTTTTCCTTCCAGCTGTTTCTATGGTTTGATAGGAGTCTTTGTAAATATTTTTTACACTATGTAAGCCAAGTGTATGCTTGAAACATGTAAGCTTAGTAAAAGTTTTAAAACACTTATGCCTCTGACCTGCTTTTTGTTTCAAGGTTTCAGATGGGAGGGGTGGGTGGGCATTCAGATACTTCAAGGTGATCCACAAAGGAAAGCTGGCATTGAACTGTATTATGTTACTGGTTCTTTAGCCAAGGTGGGCTAAAGTTGCTGTCGTTGTTACTGGCTGAATAACATGCATTAAGCACGTTTTCATGATCTTTGGCATAGCTTAAAACTGAGGCCATTTCCCACTATTATGAAACCTGGTCTGGAATGGATTGATCAGTTTTGTGTAGCAGTGAAATGTTGATGGCATTCGTGTGGATTTCTGGAGTTCGTATGTGGTAGCACAATTCAGACAGATGCAGCTCTGAGGGGGTTGAAGAATCTGCCAGTTTGGAGGAGGAGGAATGTGCTGTACCAGAGGGACTCATGGGCAAGATGGACTGTGAAATCAACTGCAAACTACAAAGGACATCCAGACAGTGAAGCGCAAGCTTGGGATCTGGGCTGCAGTGAATACTTCAAGCTATTTTCAAGCTCCTTAATTCAGATATGTCTTACAAAAAAGATTATACAGTGATCTAAATGATAAGGCTTAAGTAATTGATAAGGCTTAAGTGAAACAAAGGTAATAGAGTATTAGAAATCAAGAATGATATTCTGCATTAGGTTCTGATCTGCGGTGGAAAAAGCAGCTCTGCTTAGGGGGTGATGTTACAGAAGAGGGGAAATCGGCTCAGGTACTGATGTAACATGGTGTGTGCTCTTGAAAGGGAAGGCTGTCTCTCTTTGCTTGCCTCTCGTCAGTTACCGGTGCTGTGCTGGTCTTTGGAGGAGAGCCCTCGGGCTGGCGGAGTGAGACTGATGGCTTCCGGGCTGAGTTCAGGGCTGAGCAAGTGGCATCGCTCAGAAAGGGATATGAAGGCAGACAGCAACCCTTCCCCTGCCGGGCAGTGCTGTCATAGCAGAGTTAATGCAGACCAGCGAGCACCAGGTGCCACAGGGCTGTAGCGGTTATCTACATCAGAACCACTCCTGCAAAAGCAAAACGTGTTTATAAGCACAGGTATTTTGATGTAGCTCCCGCAAGCGTGGCCGGGGCAGAGCGATGTTAGAAGTGTGGCTGGCCGCGGCGGGAGGGGGTCCTGGAGTGAGGTGCCCTTATCAGGGATGTCCTCTCTCCTCCCCTCCGGGGACGTGCACCCCAGGGAAGGAAAGGACGAGTCAGCTGCCGGTCCCCGTCTTCCTCCGAGCTGCTCGGCGGCGCCCCTGACGCGCCGCGGGACCCGTCGTTGCCGTAGGCGCCTTCGCTCCTCCTCACCGGCAGAGGGCGCCATGCCTGGCGGTCGCCGCTCGCCCTCCCTCCCTCCCTCCCCGTTCCGGCGCCATGTGACGCAGCTCTCGCTGATGACGCCGCTGCCAGGCGCCGCGGGGCCGGGCGCGCCGTGCCTGCCGCGGAAGCGCCGCCGCTTTCCGGAGCGCTCCGCTGCGCGCTGCTCTGCGGCCCGGCTCGGCTGCTGCGCTCCCGCTGCCGCCAGCATGGTGGAGCCGCCGCCAGCGGAGGCAGCGGGCAGAGAGGTGCGGGACCGCCTGAGCCTGTGGGACCGCCGCCCGCAGCCCTCCGCGCCGCTCAGCGACCGCCAGACGGACTCGGTACTGGAACTGAAGGCGGCAGCTGAGAATCTACCGGTGCCGCCCGAGGTGAGGCGGCAGGGACGGCCGGGGCGGTGGGAGGAAGAGAGAGAGAGGGCGGGCGGGAGTCGCCGGGCTGCCACGTCGCCAGGCGGCCGGCTTTGGTGGCCCTGCCCGGCCGCCTAAGGCCTGTGGGGCCGCCACTTTCTCCCGAGTTCGTAGGGGGTTCAGGCCGGCGGGACCCTAAGCCCTCCCCGTACGCCCGGAGCCTTTAGCCTAGCCCGCCGCCCCTGTCTGCGGGCCCCCGGCCGGGCTGGCTCTTCCTTCGTCTTTGCCGAAGCGCCTCATGCCGCCGCGCTGCCCACCCGCCCTGCCTCGCAGAGCGTTCGTAGGCAGCTTTCCTCTTGAAGCGCATGGGAGTTTCTCGGCCTGCCCTTCCTGCCTCCCTAGGTCATCAGCCTGTCCTCTTGAAATTAAGTGCTTTAGTCGTGGAGTTACATAGTTTTGGTCCTATGAATAAGAATCATAGAATCAAGCAGGTTGGAAGAGACAACCAAGATCATCCAGTCCAGCCTAGCACCCAGCCCTAGCCACTCAATTACACCATGGCACTAAATGCCTCATCCAGGCTTTGCTTGAACACCTCCAGGGGTGGTGCCTCCACCACCTCCCTGGGCAGCCCATTCCAATGCCAATCACTCTCTCTGCCAACAACTTCCTCCTAACATCCAGCCTAGGCTTCCCCCAGCACAACTTGAGACTGTGTCCCCTTGCTCTGTTGGTGCTTGCCTGGCAAAAGAGCCCAGCCCCACCTGGCTACAGCCTCCCTTCAGGTAGTTGTAGACAGCAATGAGCTCAGCCCTGAGCCTCCTCTTCTGCAGGCTGCACACCCCCAGCTCCCTCAGCCTCTCCTCATAGGAATCTGAGCAACACCTAGCTTCTGGCAGCAGTGCTTTCGCCTGGTGCAATTTACAGGTGGTTCGGTGAGCCGTGTAAAGCCAGAAGTAGTTAAAAGGTTGATCGTGTAGTCTTCCACGTGGTTATAAAACCCTGACAAGGCAGTAGGACTGCTCCCTTGTCTACGAAAGGAAAGGAAATGAAATGTTTGCTTTCCTTAACTGCACTTTTCGTGAGGGGTTTTGTATCGGAACAGGATAGTAGCACAAGATACAGTGCTACAGAATCAATAAAGTGTTCTCTCAGCAAGCGTCTGAAGGGTCAAAGTAACGCAGGGGAGAGGGCAAACCAAGTCCTTCCTGTAATGCACCTGTTTCACTTCATGCTTCCTCATTTCTTTCTGGTGTAAGCTGGATGTAAATGTGCTAAAGTAAATACTGGCAGGCATCCAGAATGACTGTAGAAGGATGTGCGGCTGTTAGAGGATGTTTTAAGGGATCTAAACCAGCTTTGCAACAAAGCAGGTACTGTGTTTGCTAGTCAGGGCAATGGAGGTGCCAAAGCATTGAGTACTTCAGCTGGTTTTGGCTCCTGCTGAAGTGGATTGGGACAGTGGTGTCTGGGTTGTTCTGAATAAAGCAGGCTCTGATGGACTCTTCAGGAGAGAAACTCTGACTCTCCAGATAGGATTCAGCCTCTTTTAGGGGGCAGGAGAAAGGATGGGTAAGAGTTGAACAAGATAGGTCATTCTCTCTGTTCTCAAATCCTGTTTCTTCTTTCTTTGGGGGACTGATATTATCAGGCAGTTAATACTTTGCTGAGAGTAATTGTCTAACAAGACACAAATATTGAAGTCATGTTTTCAGTTTTTGTGTTACTAATGTTTTTCATGCATCAAATGAATTAAAAAGGTTATTACATTAAGTGTGTAGAATGTCTTTAGAAGTTTAATTTCTTCCATATAAACTAATTGTCTCCAAATCATACTGAAGCACCATTCTTCTGGAGTTACTTTTTTAAATCTATTTTCCTGCTTTAAAAAAATCATTGTGCTTGATAAAGAGCAGCTCTGCTGAATCTATGATTGAATCAAGCTCTCTTGAATCATAGAATCAAGCAGGTTGGAAGAGACAACCAAGATCATCCAGTCCAGCCTAGCACCCAGCCCCAGCCAGTCAATTACACCATGGCACCAAGTCCCTCATTCAGGCTTTGCTTGAACACCTCCAGGGATGGTGCCTCCACCACCTCCCTGGGCAGCCCATTCCAATGCCAATCACTCTCTCTGACAACAACTTCCTCCTAACATCCAGCCTAGACTTCCCCCAGCACAACTTGAGACTCTGTCCCCTTGTTCTATTGCTGGTTGTCTGGGAAAAGAGACCAACTCCCACCTGGCTACAGCCTCCCTTCAGGTAGTTGTAGACAGCAATGAGGTCCCCCCAAGCCTCCTCTTCTCTAGGCTAAACACTCCCAGCTCCCTAGAGAAGTACCTGTACATTCAGTTTCTGTTCTCACACACATGTACTTCCATAGCATGCTGTCTGTTTTTAACCACAACAAAAAATATTAGCTATTTCTGAATATATGAATATGGTAGTTGTTGGTGTGTTGTTCTATGGGTAAAATGTCAATTGCATTTGTTTCTTCAAAAGTAGAATCATAGAATCATAGAATCAACCAGGTTGGAAGAGACCTCCCAGATCATCCACTCCAACCTAGCACCCAGCCCTAGCCACTCAACTAGACCATGGCACCGAGTGCCTCATCCAGGCTTTTCTTGAACACCTCAAGGGATGGTGCTTGTGCCTTGGTTTGTGCTGTTGTAACTAAGCTAAATAGCCTACTTCTTAGAAAATTCCCTGACTATATTTTATGGGTTTTTGTGATCAGCTTCCAATTGAAGATTTGTGCAGCCTAACTTCTCAGTCCCTGACTGTTACGCTGACAGCTGCAGTGCCAGAATCCACAGAGGACATTCTCCTGAAAGGATTTTCCATACTGGGGATGGAAGATGAAAGAATTGAAACAGCACAGCAGGCAAGTGAGGCAGAGTAACCTCTGAGTTGTAAAAGTCTTCTCCAGAGAATTCCATGAGTTCTTGTTTCTCTTGCCTAGCTTTTGGTGGGTTTCTTAATTTTCTTTTTAGTGTTTTTCAAGATGCATGAAGAAATTTAGGGGAAAAGATTGTTGAAGCCTTTGCTCTTAAGTGACAGATAACTTTTCCCATTTTCAGTCTTACATAAGAGAGCAAGGCACCTTCACTGAAGTGGTGTTGCTCATCATATGCAAAAGCTTTGTGCCATGTCCCCCCTCTTTTCCGATGTGACATCCTCGTTTCTGTGTAAATAAAAGCAGATGAAGTTCAATCTTTACCATGTTTATTTAGTGGAGTAATAGATTGCAGTTGGGAGGGACTGACAATGAGGAGCCTACAATTTGTTTCCTTGATGAATAGTTAAGTTCTGAAACAGCTCTGTTTTCAACAAGAGCTTGTCTTTATTTCATAGAGCTAATTATTCTTTTAATTGGTTGTATGTGATGTCTGTATTGTTCACACTGTAAAATCTCTTCTAGTTCTTCTCCTGGTTTGCTCAGGTACAAACACAGATGGATCAAGATGAAGGTGCCAAGTATAGGTATGTGTTCTTTCTCCATTTCTTTCACTGTAAGCAGTTTAACCCTTACAGGGCTTCATCTTGTCCACAGAATGTTCAGATACTGCTGAGGGGAAGCAAGGGGAATGTGTTGAAACAGTCAAAACAGTTAAAAGGGACACAGATTTCTTTCTGAACTGCTCTATACATTAAGACAGACTTAAGTTAGTTTTTGCTTATAGACAGGGCTATAGACAAAGACCATCTACCTAGCAGCTTTTATATGTCTTTTCAGCTGCCACTGCTTTTGAAACGGCATCCTCGGAGGGTGGGGCCATAAGCAGATGTAGCTGGAGCTTATTTCTGCTCTTGCTATTAGGTTCACCAGTGGCCATGGCCATGATTTTGTATCTGCATACCCTGCATTCCATGGCACTTTGCTCAGCTTTGGTTTTGAGGCTCCTGTATTTTTGTCTAACTGACTATTCCCATCAGACTCACAAGAACCTCTTCCCATTGACTTCCATAGTTACTCCTGAAGAGTGCCTCAAGGTACAGCTGAATGACTTAGCCTGATTTGCTGCTGGCTTTTGTGGGAACTGGTTCGTGTTTTGGGACTTTATAAACTTGCCCTTGGCCAGATGACAGATGCTGCTGTCATCTCTTTTTCTTTGCTTCTATTCAGTGTGTGTCTTGCTCTGACATTTGAGGAGGTGATGTTTCTTGAAAGTGGAGGTTTAGGCTTGCACTAAGATCTTGATTAGATCATCAACTACCTGAGAAGAGTAGCACACAGTTGACGTCATCATAACAGCACACAGATAACTGCAGTGGACGCAGAATTGTTAGTGGAATGCCCAATATGCAGTTGTTAGCAGGAAGAAAATAGGTATGTTCTGTGCTTATTGTACACTAAAGAATTGCACAAGACTACAGAGAACTGTGATTTTTACTTGCTGCTTTGTGTGTGGTGAAGTAGAACTTAGTAGTTTTAGCTGATGTCCAAGAGCAGTTGACTTCAAATGATGTTTGTAGTCAAGCTGAATGCTTGAAATATATGAGTGATAATTTAGGGTTTCTGTCTGTACTGATCCTTAGACAGACTTGGATCTGTTTCATTTCAGGATCTTGTGATCCTTACAATAAATTTTGAGTCTCTGAGTAATGTCAACTGCTTTAGCATAGTAGAAGTACTTTCTAAATGGAAAGTGGAAATTGTGTGGAAGAGGGGACCCCGGATAAACACCTGTTAGAAGCAAAGCAAGTAGAGTTTGGCTGTGTGTAGCAGCCAGTCTGTGCTGTCCATTTAGACAATATCCAAGTGCTTTAGGCTTGCTGTGGTGTATGCTGCTACTTTTTGGGTAGGAGAATCATGGAAATGGAGTTACTGCAGTGTAGCCCTATAGCTCTGTTATTCCTGTGGGTCACAAGAGACCTGCTTATTGTGCACTCTTGCTTGCTGCAAGTGGTCTTTTATTCCTCGAGAGTAAAAGGTAGTGGCAGTGTCCCTGCAGACAGCTGGGTTTGCAAATACAGAAAGCAAAATGTTCTGTTCTCTGTTGATTCTCTTTTTCTAGACAGATGAGGGATTACTTGTCTGGCTTTCAGGAGCAGTGTGATGCTATCTTGGATGATGTGAATAGTGCTCTTCAGCACCTGGAGTCACTGCAAAAACAGTATCTTTTTGTGTCCACGAAGACAGGAACGCTGCATGAGGCCTGTGAACAGCTTCTGAAAGAGCAGGTAATCTTTGAAAGGATTACTGGAGACTTCTGTGATACCACAAGTGAAAGTTTGATTTGCTTGAACTGGAGAGCTTGTGAGCTGTGGTGGCAACCCCTCCATTTGCTTTTGACCTTGTTTCTGGTGTGATTCACTTAGGACTAGGCTCTGTGAAGTAAAATGTGTTCAGTATTGATACACACTTTAATCGAGAGAGATTGCTGGCTAAGGGGGACCTTTTTTTAAGTGATGCCTGAAAGATACAGACTTTATTGAGATCAGTAATTTAGATCAGCTACAAAAGTATTTTAAGATAGTTACTGTCATAGTTTGAGGGGTTCCAGGTTATCCCAGATTTCCTGAAAAAACTACAGAGGCCAAGATCCATCCCAGGGGGACAAAGTGGTTGCCCTCGGATATCATAATTTTGTTACTCAATCCTATAATCTTGTGAACAGTTGATAAGTGAGCAGACAAAGTCAGTTCATTCTCTTTTTGCCCTTTTCCTTTCAGCTCTCTGGAGGGATCCTTATCTGGCTAACTGTGTAGGAGTACCCTGTAGGCTGCAGCCTTCAAGGCTGCTGCTGCTGCAGCAGTGAATTTCCAGTTGCGCAATTCAGCTGCTTGGGCCTGAATGGGAAACAGTGTTGGGGCAGAAAATGAGCACTGGGGTTTTGATGGATTTAGCTTGGTTGGGGAGGGAAGGTTTTTGGGGAATTCTCATGTATCCTGTGTCTGTGTTAGGTGTTAAGGATTCGTGTGTGCCATATTTTTCCCTGCACACCTTTACATACAACTTTTTTCTGTATTCTTCTCCAATTCAACAAGAACATTATTGTTTTACTGCCCTCTTTCCTTAAAAAGAGTGAAGTAGAATAATCTCAGTCTGTTGCACTCAAACAAAAAACTCCAACAAAGCAGAAAGATTTTTATTAGTTTTTTAAGTGGTGAGCTTATTTAGATACTTTCTTTCTCCTCATGAGCTGCTCCCACAGTAATATGATGAACACATCTTTTTAGTGTGACTGGATAAGGGAGAACTTATAAAGGCTCCAGTCCAGATGTACATGATTTCTACAGCTCTGTGTAATACTGATGACAGCTATCCTGCTTGTATGCAGGCTGAAACACTGACAAACCTGTAGGATATATATGTTTTTAAGTACACTCATGTCTTTTCTCTGGTAAGAGAGAGCCAGAGAGCGCTATGGTGTTATGCATCTTTCATTGTACTTGATTGTGAATTGTCTAGGGCTGGTTAACCCTGGTGTGTGCTGAAAGAGAACACGAATAATTTGAGGTGTGTGTGCATTTATATATAACAAAAACATATTTAAAGTACTTGCTAGGTGGCTGATTTTTTTTTTTCTTCATTGTCTTTTAAAATAGTCAGAACTTGTTGACCTGGCTGAAAACATCCAGCAGAAACTTTCTTATTTTAATGAGCTGGAAAACATCAACACAGTAAGTGTTTTTTTCTAAGGCTGTTAGCAGAGAAATGAAAGTCTAGCAGTGTTTTGAACCTTGTCACCAACACTGAGTTACTTAGGCTCCTTATAATGATGCTTTTGTCTTGTTTTCCAAAGAAACTGAATTCCCCTACGCTGTCAGTGAACAGTGAAGGATTCATTCCCATGCTGGCTAAGCTTGATGATTGTATCGCATATATTTCATCACATGTAAGTAATTCCTCATTGATTTCAGTCAAATCTTAATACAAGGATCTAGGTTTGAAACTACTCATTTTGTGGTTTGTTTTGGTTGGGTTTTTTTTTCCCCCTTTAAATATTCTCTTTGCCAAATACAGTAAGAAAGCAAAGATGACAGTTTATAAACTGAAGGATTTTTTTTTTACTGAAATAGTTCTGTTTAATTTATATAAAATACTGGCTTTAGTTTCTACAAATTAGCATTTCTAGCTAGTAAAAGTATTGTAAGTTTTGATAAACTTTTGACTCCTCTATCATTTGCATTTAAAATGTTGGTGTGTTTGGTTTGTTTTTTTTTCCCAAATTTCTTTCAGCCAAACTTTAAAGACTACACTGTATATTTGATGAAGTTTAAACAATGCCTTTCCAAAGCTATGCACCTTATCAAGACATACACTGTGAATACACTACAGAACCTCACAAACCAGTTAATGAAAAGGGTAAGGTGAATCAGTAAATGGAAACTTGAGATCTACTGAAACATCTGTTGTAACACTGTGCGGTTTTCTTCTCTTTTTTTGGGGGGGTGGGAGGTGTCAGCAACCTTGTATGAAGAAGAGGAGGCTCGGGGGGACCTCATTGCTGCCTACAACTACCTGAAGGGAGGCTGTAGCCAGGTGGGGGTTGGTCTCTTCTGCCAGGCAAGCAGCAGCAGAACAAGGGGACACAGTCTCAAGTTGTGCCAAGGGAGGTCTAGGCTGGATTCTAGGAGGAAGTTCTTCCCAGAGTGAGAGATTTGCCATTGGAATGGGCTGCCTAGGGAGGTGGTGGAGTTGCTGTCCCTGGAGGTATTCAAGAAAGGACTGGCTGAGGCACTTCATGCCATAGTCTAGTTTTTGGATCACTAGGTCTCTTCAGATTCAGCTGAAACTTGACCAATCTACACAAACACTGTAGTACAGAACTGACCAACATTCATAGAATCAAGCAGGTTGGAAGAGACCTCCAAGATATCCAGTCCAACCTAGCACCCAGCTCTATCCAGTCAACTAGACCATGTCTCATCCAGGCTTTTCTTGAACATGGATGGATTTTGTCCATCTGGCTTTGTCTGAGTTCTGAAAGAAACATGCCTTTTAAGTGGCAGAGAGCTGTTCCAATGGCATTATAAGAGTGAAGAATAAATTAGAGCCTAATTATCTCAGCCACTAAATACTAGAAGCCAAATATATCCTTTTTAACCAATTATTCATCTCTGCTTTCAGGATCCTTCAGCTGTGCCAAATACTGACAATGCCTTCACGCTGTTTTATGTCAAGTTCAGAGCAGCTGCTCCCAAAGTCAGAGTAAGTATGCTGGTAACTAACTATAAAACCCTATATTCATGGCTTCTTTTTTGAACTCATTAGTAATGTGAATGCAAGGCCTGCATATTGTGCAAGTGTGAATGTCCAAAAATTGCATAGTATATTGATGGAAAAATACTGCAAATTACTTTCCACTTGTTAGGAAAAAAATCCTTTACTGATAATACTTTTTTTCTTTTCATTGAGTAGGCTCTTATTGAACAAGTAGAGCAAAGATCTGAAAAAATGCCAGAGTAAGTATGCCTATGTGGTGTATTTTTCAGCAGTTTTAAGTTTTGAACATCTTCACTTTTGTCTAAGTACTGTGTAGCAAATTATAAAAGTTGAAATTAGGTAGACCCTCAAGAGAGCATTGGAATGAATTTTGTTTACCAGAAAATGAGCTTCAGGATGCAGTTACTCTTATTTTCTTGGCTAGGTATCAACAAGTTCTCAATGAAATCCATCAATGTTACCTTGACCAGAGGGAGCTTTTGCTTGGTCCGAGTATTGCTAGCACTGTTACAGAATTAACCAGCCAGAACAACAGAGATCATTGTGCTCTGGTAGGTAAAGTGATCATGTGTTGTGGGGTTTCTGTTAGGTTTTAATCCTCCTTCCCCCAAGTAAAATGCACTTACTTAATTCACATTCAAAATTGTCACTTTTGTTGTTAGTATTTTCAAGTAGTGCAGGCTTTGTGTAAGATTGTTCTGTAAAATCTCTGCTCCAAACCACACAAAGGGGTATTTGCAAAATGTGGTTGCTTAAATTTCATCAGACCCAAACAGGTAGAGAAGCTGCACCGTGGGCTTTTATTTAGCTGGTGACATCTTTTCAGTCCTTTGTTGTATTGCTGATATCAATAATTCCAAATTTCACAGAGTTTCAGTTTAATCAGAGCTGCAGAGATCATAATAACTCAATTTATAATAGAATGGTGTAAAAATATCTGTAGCATCTTCTGTGGTACTGATGTAAGGAGAAGAATCTAATAAGTATTTGTATTTCTGTGAATGCAGGTACGAAGTGGTTGTGCCTTTATGGTCCATGTGTGCCAGGATGAACACCAGCTTTACAATGAGTTCTTCACCAAACCAACACCAAAACTGGAGTAGGTGGTACATGCTGGTTTTGTTTTATTGCATGTTGTATTTACTGTGCTGTGATATAGCAGATGGGGTTGTATTGAAGTGGTTTGGTGAGAATTGACAAGAAAAAAACCCCACAGCTCTAGTAGTTTATGCATCAGGATCTGATGTTCTTTTTTTCTCAAGCAAAAGTAAATGATCTGAGTAATGTAAATGCACTGTAAGTGGTCTGAAAGAGCTGAAGACACAGTTGATTTAAAAATACCTGTAGAAGCTTTCAGTGCCACAGCTCTCAGCTGGTCTTGTACTGCCTCTGTGCCAACAGCTTGCAGTCAGGTGCAGATGTGCTTTTCAATTACCTCAGTGTAAAATCAAGCCAATAAACTCCAGACGTTTTTCATCAAGGATTTAGAGGTTGTGAGCCGCCCTTACTCTCAAGGAATATTTGCATGTGCCTGTATGTGGGCTGAATGGAAGGCAGAGTAATGGGCACCTGACTAGAATAGAATCTGTGTCTTCTAGACCTAGGCAGAGCAGAGGGACAGATTGTTTGCACATGCTAGTTGCGGTGTAAAGGTATTGTGAGGTTTTTTACAACAGAGCTGCAGTATTAAAGCAATTGAGTAGATTATATTCCTTCTTCTAATTGCACCAGTTTAATGAGATATGGACTGTCCAAATTTATCATTATAATATTCCCTTGCTATTAAATTTGTAAATAAAGTATATTCCTATGAATAAAACTGACGCTGTTTTTGAGCGTGGTATTATCTTAAAATGAAGTGCAGCTTGAGTTGAGGTAACTTAAACTGGAAAAGCTACTGCCTGCTTACCTCTCTGTTCTCTGAAGCTAAAGGAAAGCCATAAATGCATAAACACAAAGTAAGCCATAGGATCAGACTAGTAGCAGTTTCTCTGATAAACTGTCATGTGAGACATACTAAGGATGTGAGGTGACCCTAAATTGGCTTAAGAACCAACTTAGTTGTCTCAGACCAAATCCTGAAGTAAACATTCCTAATTGAAATCAGAGTAAAATGTTCAGAGAGAAATTGGCTTAAGAACCAACTTAGTTGTCTCAGACCAAATCCTGAAGTAAACATTCCTAATTGAAATCAGAGTAAAATGTTCAGAGAGAAATTGGCTTAAGAACCAACTTAGCTGTCTCAGACCAAATCCTGAAGTAAACATTCCTAATTGAAATCAGAGTAAAATGTTCAGAGAGAAATTCTGTCACTGTTGCTCTTCAGGCTAAGAGCAAAAATAGTCTTCTGGTTGGTTTTGAGTCTTGATGGAAGGTGGCTACCTCCTTTCAGAAGAGCTTGCTTTCCTTTTTTTGCCTACATCTAAGAATGTTTTCAGGAAGATGTTTCAAATAGTAGCTGCTTTTTTTGGTGTTTTGGGTTTTGGATTTTTTTTTTTTGCTTGGCTGCATAATAAATAGCCTCTTTTTTTTTTTCCTGAGGCACTCTGAAGACATAGTAGTTAGGTAGCTGTGTGCAGATAGGAGTTTACCAAATGCCTAACTAAGAGCGGAAATCCGAGGTGGAGTGTTGTATTTAATACTAAGGCAATTGAAACTTTTCTCCTTTTGTTTCTGCTTTTAACATTGGGAATTACTGTTTTATCAAATTGCTTTAAAGCTGTGCAGTACAACAGAAGAGAGACAGTCAAAATGTTTCTTTTGTGAGCATTTTTTTGTTCACTCTCTGAAAGGAGTGTCCTTCTCTTTGTCCTTCATGTTCTTTATGATGCAGGAAGAAAAATCATACTGTGGCAAACTCAATAGCTGTACCACACTGTAAATGTGACTCCACCAGGGAGGTGGTGGAGTCACCATCCCTGGAGGTGTTCAAGAAAAGCCTGGCTGAGGCACTTAGTGCCATGGTCTGGTTGAGTGGCTAGGGCTGGGTGCTAGGTTGGACTGGATGATCTTGGAGGTCTCTTCCAACCTGGTTGATTCTGTGATTCTAAATACTTACATTTTCTTAGTGTTTATATTCCCAAGTCTGAGGGATTAATTGGATTTTCAGCTGCTGGCCACAGCACTCATAGCCAATCTGTGATTAGTAAAGGGAGCATTGAGTAAGGCAAAAATATCTACAGTGAATGCTATTGGTGTTTAACTAAGATACACATCGCTGTGTACAAGAAAAGGAAAAATCAAGTGGGTTTCCTGATGCTTCATACTGCATTAAATCATAACTTCAGTTAGATTGAGAAGTGTGCCCTGCAGTGTTGGAAACTGATACAGAAAAAGTTACTAAGGTTCTCCTTCTGTGTCTCTCTCTGTGTGCTTCTGGTTCTGAAAAACTATGGAGTACTTAAAATCTGTTTCTCAAGGGGAAATGGAGAGCATGATTCTGAGATCAGCAGGAGCAATTCTTTGCATATGAGCTAGGCAAACCAGCTTACAGTTGTCTTCCCCCTGTGACAGGTCAATTTTAATTTTAAAATTAATTACCAACTGTACTATCATTTTAAACAGTTGATATCTTACACCTCTTAATCTTTGTAGGAAATCAGGGGTTCATGTTTTAAGTAGTCCTTTCTCAAATCCTCTGTGATTCTACACTGCATTGTTTTCTCATCTTCATTTTAAAGCCTTTTGCCACGAAATAATCTGTGTTTGTGTTAAAATATTCTTTGGTATTGCAGGATCCTAAAAGTGTTTTGCCTTGTTTTATTTTTCTTCCTCACAGTGAACTGTTGGAGAAGTTGTGTCTTTCTCTGTATGATGTCCTCAGGCCAATGATCATCCATGTCATTCACTTGGAGACGCTTTCTGAGCTCTGCGGGATTCTCAAGAACGAGATGCTTGAAGATCATGTGCAGAACAATGGTAACTCAGAGGTGGAACCTCATGGTTTTGACAGTCTTCTTAACTGATCAAATTGTTAAATTGCATAGCCAGGGAAAAAAAAATCCTAGATTTGGAAAAAAAAAAGAACCTTAAAGCTGTCCAAGATGAGGTAAGGTTATTTTTTTCACTGGTAATAGAAAGGTCTGTATTTATGGGTTGTGTATGTCTTCATTTAAAGACAGACAATGGCATCCTGGCCTGGATCAGGTGCAGTGTGGCCAGCAGGACAAAGGAGGTTATTCTGCCCTGTACTCAACACTGGTCAGACCACACCTTGAGTGCTGTGTCCAGTTCTGGGCTACTCAATTCAAGAGAGATGTTGAGATACTGGAATGTGTCCAGAGAAGGGTGACAAAGCTGGTGAGGGGCCTGGAACACAAACCCTATGAGGAGAGGCTGAGGGAGCTGGGGGTGTTTAGCCTGCAGAAGAGGAGGCTCAGGGGGGACCTCATTGTTGTCTACAACTACCTGAAGGGAGGTTGTAGCCAGATGGAGTTCGTCTCTTCTGCCAGGCAACCAGCAACAGAACAAGGGGACACAGTCTCAAGTTGTGCCAGGGAAGGTCTAGGCTGGATGTTAGGAGGAAGTTATTCACAGAGAGAGTGATTGGCCTTGGAATGGGCTGCCCAAAGAGGTGGTGGAGTTGCCATTCCTGGAGGTGTTGAAGCAAAGCCTGGATGAGGCACTTAGTGCCATGGTCTAGTTGAGTGGCTAGGGCTGGGTGCTAGGTTGGCCTGGATGATCTTGGAGGTCTCTTCCAACCTGGTTGATTCTACGATTCTAAATGAATATCCTGATGTTACAGAGTACTGTTTTCTCTGGATTGTAGACATGCAAGGTAGCATCCAGAGAATCATGCTTGGTATCTGGTATGTAATAAAGTGTAGCTGTTTGTCTCTTAGGCTGTGCCAGTATCCTGAAAAATTGCTTGCTTTCCTGGGAGTAGAATTGAGATTGAGTTAAAAAAACTTGATGAGGTAATCTTTTGGCTCATCTTAAGAAGTGACTTTTCTGCTACTTAAATTCAGACTGATACAGTAGCTCTTGAGTTGGATATGAACTGCTTTGGAACATCTCCTTTGGTAGGTAGATGAGTCAGCTTGTCAGCTTCTGGCAGTCACACTGCAGACATTACCTATGACAGAACCAAAGCAGAAATGCCCTCAACGTAATTGGGTCTCAGATAGTTAGAGTGCTTAGTTCTGATAGAGCTTCTGGTGTTATTGGTGTGAGATTCTTTTCCACAAAATGCTGAAAACAAGGAGCTGAAGCAACTACAACATGAAGTTCAGTAGCTCTTTGTTTGCATGCCACTCTTCCAGATACAGTCTGACTGCATCTGCAGTAAGCAAAGTTTATAATGGTTCTGTATGCCATGCTTTGCACTTTTTTTGTCTATAAGTGTGTTTTGTAATTGTGATGGTTTGGTTGTTACCCACCCCACACACACACTCTTTGGAAATCACCCAGACTAGACTCAACCTGCTCTGGAAATTGAATGAAGCTTTATGTTTACAGCTTAGCACAATATACAAGCAGATATTTACAGTATATAGACAGAAATAGACAAGTTAAAAGGTAATACAGAAACACAGCAGCCCTTCCAGAAACCTGAGTCCCCAGGAGGGACTCTCAACCACCCTTCCACCTTCCTCCCACTCCTCTACCTTACCCCATATCTTGCCTTATGCCCAGGGAAGATTGGAGGGTCAGCCAGGGGGGTTAGGAAGCAGGTGGATTAGTCACAAAGATGGCAGGTTAGGTTAGAGAGCAAAGTGCAGCCCACAGAGCCCAGACAGTGACTGTGTTATCCATTTGTGTTCTTGTTGTGATACATCTCAGCAAGCCTATGAGCGAAGTAGCCATCACCATTGTTTCCTTTTTACAGCTTGTAATCTAATTCTTCTCACCAAAACTAGCACAGCAATTAAAATAGCAAATTTGTGCCTTCTTTTTACCTTTGTTAGCTGAACAACTGGGTGCATTTGCAGCTGGTGTCAAGCAGATGTTAGAAGATGTACAAGAACGCCTTGTCTATAGGACACATATTTACATTCAGACTGATATCACAGGCTACAAGCCAGCTCCAGGTGATCTTGCATATCCTGACAAGCTGGAAATGATGGAGGTATGGAGCATCAGTGTTCTTATTGTCCTTGATTGATTTTCTGTTTACTTGCAGTATACACAATTGTGCAGTAGAGTGCTTTTTAGAGTTTTGTTTTTTTCCAGTTCTTAAGTGCATTTATTATTACTGATTCTGTCAAATTGGCACCTCCTGGTTAAATTTTAACCCTAAACTAGATGTCAGAGAACACTTTGTGTCAAACTCAGTAAAACTGGTGATAGTTGTCAGAGTTCTAAACTTGAAGCTTTTGAAGTTTATTTCAACAGTAATTCATTTACCTTCATAAGTAGTAGCTGTTACATTGTGCTTTCTAGCTGAGCTGGAGTCAAAGAAGAGCTTTGGTCAGGCCTAGTTAGCTTCAAGTTTGTTTTCAGATCAACTAGTGTTTGTAACACCATAATAAGACTTGCTTGCTCCTTATAGTGCTATGGCAGCAATGGTTTCCAGTAGCCTTTTTTCAAGTCCCTACCAGCTTTAGCCATTTTTGTAGTCATTACAAGCCCTTTGAATCAAATTAATTCTATTTATTTTAAAGGATTGGTACTATGCTGATGAAAGTTATCAGAATTCCAGCTGTTCACAGAAATAAACCCACACCCAAGTAGTTTTTGACCAGAGCAAACTGCATTTGATGTACAACTGAAAGGTAGTATTGCATGGAAGGGATTAGGCATATTAAAGGTCCCCTCAAATAGTTGTTGCCATTCACTTTATAATGGTAGGCTCAAGCTGTCAAAGCGCTGGGCTGACAAAAAGCAGCAGTTCCAACATGGATTGGCAAGATCCACGTTTTGTTGTTCTATTATTCTTTCTGTCTATCTATCAGAATAGCTGCTGGTGCTTAAACAATTGTAAGGCTTAACTTTCAGCTGACCAGTTGGTAGAGAAGCTGCTGTTTGACTTCAGAATTGGAGCGTACATAATTCACAGAAGTTCTATTGCTATGTATATTTTCTTTCTTTCTGTGGGCTGGAGGGAAGTTGTCATTGTATGGCTGTGCCTTACTGTGATTCTTGCCTGTGAACAGACAAACACTGAGAAACTTAGTGCTGAGCTCACATTGCTATAGTCTTGTCTTAATAAAAGCTTTAGACATGTATACTATTACAGTTCATGCTTTGGGGATTATAAGGGACATTCACAGGTATTTAGGAAAGCATTTAGAAATCCTAGAGCTGTTGAGTTGGTAGAATACTAGGGCTTGATACTGGAAGTTCAAGAACCAAGAAGCTTCTGAAGAAAAAGCAAAAGTAGTACTGAAGAAGCCCACCAGGTGGAATGTAGGTAAATGGGATCCTTCCACTCAGAGCAACTAGTGATCAGGAGTTTTAGCAGGATAACTGTGAGGAGTGCTTGTTTGTTTTTGCTAAGTCTGTGTGAGTAGAAGTGGATACAAAAAGGGTTATGAGAAGTTTTTGATGTTAGCTGTAACTAAAAAACATGCAGTGCAGATACTTAGACTGCATAGGGTCCTATGGTCACACAGTTGGGAAGGAGAGTTTCACATTTCATCCTAAGTGGAAAAATTACACTGCTCTTCATATGTCCTTTGAAGACTCCAGTTTTTGCATGGTTTGAGATATTCATTTTGCTACTTGCTTTTAAACCTCAAAACTGTGCTATTTAGAGAGGTGTTCTGTCTGAGGAAATGAATTATTAAACTATTAAAAGCACAGGGCAGAAATATTTCTTGTGCTGTTCTGCTCAAATATTAATGCAGTTCTTTGCCTGTTCTTGCTTCCTTTGATTTCTTTGAAGCAAACCAAGTAGTGAGAAAGGTTCAAGTATGAAAGTGTCAGGTAATGTTAGGGGAAAGATTTTTGTTGAACTCCTTCAGGGAATAAACCAGAGAGTACTTTGGGGCCACCTGTACATATTCATAGGAATAAAACCATAGCAGAATTTATCTGTATGAAATCCACATGAGTGTTGAATTGGGTTTCCATATTTTGAACTTCTAGGTGGCTTCTCTAGTTAGTATTTAGAGATCAGCAAAAAAAACCAAGCACAAGAATAGTGCTTTACACAGATCTGTGTAATATTTGTGACTCTTAAATGGGTGCTGAAATCTTTCTGCTGCTGTTTCAGACACATTCTTTTAATGCCTTTGAAACAGTGGAAAGCAGAACGTAGCTGACTCTTGTTGCATTTTAGTATGCTTTGCTCTGTTGTAGTTAAATCAGTGCAAGGCTGCTTAAGGAGAAAAATTGAAAATGTTGTGGTACATCTTTCTCTGCAGCAAATTGCACAGAGTTTAAAAGAGGACCAGAAGAAGCTGCCATCTGAAGCTTCATTTTCAGATGTCCGACTAGAAGATCCCGAGTCCTGCAGCTTAGTGAAATCTGGTATGAAATGTATCTCCTGCTGTCAAGTTAATGCATAAAGGTCACAGAGAGCAGGCATTAACTTGAACCATTAGTGAGAAAGTTGAATGTATCTCAGAGGGCTATTTAAGGGCCATTTTCCTAGAGAAATTCAGAAAATACTTTGAAACCTGAACTCTGTCTCAGGGTTCTTAATAACTTTCTTTTTTTTTTTCAAACATGAGACAACTTCATCCTGTTCTTTGGGTGGCATTTCTTTGTGCTTCCAGTCTGTGAAGCAACTACTTTTAGAGCTGTCAGCATTTATTGTCCTTTGTAGGAAACTGAGCTCCTGTGTTTTCCTACTTCAGAGTGTCCCTGCCATCAAGATTAGGGATGCTTCTGCTTGTTAGCTGTGCTGAGATGACAAGGGTGATTTAGTGTGACAAAAACATCTCTTAAATGAATAGTTTGAGGATCTAGGAGTGTCTTTGTGTGTGCCTTTACCTGGGAAGGTGACATCTCCCTTTGAATGCAATTCCAGTTACTGAAACCAGTCAGCAATTTTAGCTGTTTACAGTAATTCAGCATATGTAGTCTTTGATGTTTTAAATATGCCAACCATCTGCCTGTAAATTACAGTGGACTGGAAGCAAATTCCATGAAATGTGGCTTTTGATGCCACTTATTTGAGTGTTTGAACTCTTCAAATTTTTGTCTAAGATCCATAAAGAATTTCTCCATTTATTTTATCATTGTTCAGAATGGTAGTTTGTGATTTTCCCCAGCTGTGCCTATCTAAGCTCTTTGTCAGATGTTTCTCACATTCCTTTCTGATTACATGGTGGTTTCTTGCTTTTGGCTTGCAAGGCCTGCAAAGGTCTTTCTGGCTATTTCCAGCTGGATGTCAAAAATCCCATTGAGAGTGGATTTAATTTTGCTTCAAGTCAGGTGTGTGGCATTCACAAGTCGTGTAAATTCTACTTACATTCAGGAGACAGAAGGAACCTGTGTGGTATAATTTGAATCTAAATGTCTGAGATTATTGGGACTATTTCCTCTTCAGCAGTGCCTCTCTCCCATTTAAGTACCCACAGAAGTAGCTGAAGTGACTAACAAATAGCTTGGAACTTCAAACTGACAGCTAAGGCCTTAAAGGCATTCTGATTACTGTGACTATAATGTTGCAAAAGGTAGGAAGATACTGCTGTATTTTAGACACTTCCCATACTGATCACATAAGCATTTCACAAATGCTTTTTCCATCAATAGGTAAAAAATGTACTTTTTTGAATGCTTGCTAATTGGAATTGGAGTTCTGAGGCTACTGACTCACCTGTTTCCCAGGATTTAAGGACAAAATGAAAGGAGTGCAAGACTTCTATCTGTCATATCCATTTTGAACATACAGAATTATTACAGAGGTCAACCTCTCGATGATCTCTTTGGGTCCCTTTCAACTCCTGACATCCTATGATCCTATGAACCAGGAGGAGCTCTTTTGTTTACAGCTGGCTCATGACAAAATAGGTTTTGGCTGTCAGTATGATGTTTAAACCTTGTCCTTTCTGCAGCTGTTAAATCTGTGTAGGATCATCTCCAGCAGAGAGAGAATGACCAAGTAGTAAAATTGATGGAATAGCTTTTCTTTTCTCTTATCATGAGTCATTTCCTTTTACTTTTCCTCCTACACTTTTTTTTCCAGTAGTTGTCTGAGCATTTTAGCTGTCAAACCAACCTGGGGGGGAGGGGCTGGCATTGGAGACATGCCCATGAAACTAACTTATTATAAGAGATTGAGCCTGGACCATCCCTGAATTCATGTCTGTTACAGCCATGTGCTCTGTGCATAGCAGAAATCGAGTACCGACTTGCTTAGAGGGGGGAAAAAACCAAAATCCTAACCTGTTTGGGTGCAGTACAATGTGGAGTTGCTCTGAAGTGCAGTTGATATTGATGAAAGGACAGATGAAAAAAATTATGGTGTGTGTGTTTTACTTTTAAACAGATTCAGCAGAATCTCTTCATCCCAGGCACCAGACCACGATTTCACCAGCAGATCTGCATGGGATGTGGTATCCTACTGTCAGAAGGACTCTAGTCTGCCTCTCCAAACTCTACAGATGTATAGATGTATGCAAAATAGTCTTTAATTTTCTTTTGAAGTGAAGTTGTGAAGTGTGTAGCACCATGTCCAAATAGTCTAATGCATATTACAAATGGACAGTTCTTGGCTTCTGTTATCCCTTAGTGTTTTGGCTGCTATCCTGACATGAACGGCTGAGCTGACAAGTGCCAATCGTTGTTTGCAAGCCCATTTTGTGTTTGTAGAATTAGAAATCCTACATCTATTGCTTTTGCTGTCACAGAAACACTTCAGTATCTGATGCTCAAAATACCTGTTGCACCAGATTTGAGGGATAACTGGAACAAGAAAGAAAGGAAAGTTCTGTCTCGGTTATAGAGAGTGATCTTATTGGTGAAATTGCTGGGAGAGTGTTTTTCTTGCTGTGTGCTTTGAGGGACATCAGATGTTTCTAGTGTTAAGAATGATGGCTCTACCACTTTTACAGTTTGGAGATGTCCTCAGAAACTTCAGTGGCATATATTTTCACTCTCTAAAATGTAGGAGACATTTCCAAAGTTTAAGACAGTAGAAATCTTCGTATCTAACAGAAATAAAGCAGTGTTTGCTTCTCAAGTAATTGTAGACTCTCCATTTAGAATCCAGTGTATGTTTCCTAACCTAGCACAAAAGGCTAACAAGGCTCTGAGGAACAGAATGTGAGACTTTGCTTTTCTGTACTTGTATCTTTATGAACTAGGTTAAAAAAATAGCTTTGATAGATGTTACATGAAATTGAACCCAGGATGTTACTTGCTTAAAAAGAAGCTGGAAAATATCCATACTTTATGGCTTATTAAATATATCAATTTCATGGAAGATAAATGAGCTGTTTCCTCTTGTGTTCAAGCCAGACCTTTGGAGATGAGGTGGTTTTGGTGTTCTTTGCTAGGCTTATTTTTAGTGTGACTGCACAATGATTTATTTTTTCACTGAGTTGCTCTAGTAGAAGTGGTAAGCTTTGCCCTGTACCTCATAGATAGGAGAAGACAGGACTGAAGTGGCACTGGTAACTCAGGGCTGTCAAGTACTATGTTGTAGTGCTGGTAGAGGTAAGCTGTGTCCCTGTGGCTAGCTCTGCTCTATGATCTAGTTGCTGCAGCTTGATGAGTTACTTGGTGTCACTTGTGCCATGGCAGCTGTCATGTTTGTTTACTAACCTGGCACAAATGTGAGGTAATTTGAGTTTGCTTGAGGTTAGACTCACTTGAATGATCTCACATCTATTACAAGTGTAAATTGCAGACACAGGTGACATGAGGTGTCTAGGCAGGTTACCTAGGGGGCATCATTCCTGCTGTTAGCTGGGAAAGTATTAGGTGTCACTACCTGGCTGCAGATTCAGACCTGAGTTGAGCAGGGTGCTCTTGGGGGTGTAGCTGTATGCAGGCACACGAAATGCCATGTATCAATGCTCCATCCTGCCTTACTGCATTTAAACAACATGTCTGTAGCTAGCTAAGCTAGAGTTTTATGTCCTGGTAAGCACATCTCTCACAAACTACAACTCTTAAATCGTGCTTCTGCTTTCCTAACACCTGTGTTTTGCTCTGATTTTCTCTTCCCTGCAGAGGGCAGTGTTTCAGGGATTATCACAAGAGGCCTTATCTGCCTGCATTCATTCTCTGCTGGGAGCTGCTGATTCTATCAGCAAAAACAAGGTCAGAATTGTGCTTTGGGTATGATTTCTTCCACCTCCTTCCTCTTCTGTGTAAGCCATAATGCAGTTGTCCAGAATTCTTCTTGAAATATCAGCGAGCACATGTTGCTGTGCCTCCAGAGTACCTGATGGATTTGTTTTTAGTTAGGGTTAATGTAAAGCAAAAACAATTATTCTAATGCTATCCTATCTGAAAAGATGGAATACAAATCATAGAAATCACATTTACAAGCTGCTTTAACTTCTGTGAATTCAATCAAGTGATACCTGAAGAAAAAGATCTGCTAAAAGTCTCAGCTCCTTATATTTGTTTTCACTGCCTTATAGTCTTTCCTCTCATCCTCTCTGTCTTCATTTATCAAAACTATTAAGTAATAAACTCCCTGGGAATTGATCTCTGCTCAGAACTGTCTATTATCAAAAGGTTCAATCTTATGTGTGGCTCAGAATTCAATGCAGTTCCATCAAGTCAGTTGATATGTTAACTTTAAATAAACTTCCTATTTTTCTGTCCAAATTCCTTCAATACAGGTACTGTAGTTATTTCCTAATTCCTACTAGCCAGGAAGTGAATTTGGGGGATAAAAGGAAAGGCTAAAAGTGATACATTTGTATAAGCAGTAAATATTTATTAGTGAAAATAAAGTTGTAATGACTATTTGAAATGTTGAATTATTTCTTGTTTAGTGCCCCATAAAAAATATCTGTTAAGCATAGTAGCTTTATAAAGTATAAAGTTCAAACCATGCTTTCTTCTGGCTTGTGCAGATAGCTACTTCATTTGCAACTGTTCCAGAGTTCTATAGTTAATTATCCATTCCAGTGTTGTATATGAGATCAGCCTTGAAAGCATTGCAGAGGATGATGCTCATCCTGCAGTGATCCCTAGGTAGATTGGACTAGGATCTGATTTGCTTTGTTCTCAGTGCATGTTAATTTAACATTATCTAGTGAAGTCATGCATGTAAAAGTGTAAAAAACCAAACAAACTAAAAATAAACCCTCGTGGTAAGCATCTAAGTTTAAATTGCAAGTTTAAATCTAATTTCCTATTTACTGTTTTATTTAACATTATGTTATAGAATCATAGAATCAGTCAGGGTTGGAAGGGACCACAGGGATCATCTAGTTCCAACCCCTCTGCCGTGGTCAGGGATACCCTAGCCTAGATCCAGAATCATAGAATGGTCTGGCTTGGAAGGGGCCTCCAAAGGTCATCTAGTCCAACCTCCACTGCAGTCAGCAAGGGCATCCTCAATTAGATCAGGTTGCCCAGAGCCCTGTTGAAAATCACTTTGAATATCTTTAGGAATGGGGCCCCAACCACCTTCCAGAGCAACCTGTTTCGGTCTTTCACCACCCTCATGGCAAAGAACCTGTACCTAACATCGATCTAAATCTTCTCTAGTTTGAAGCCATTACCTTTTGTCCTGTCACCACAGGAGAAAAGTTCTCTTCCAGCTTGCAGAGTCCTCTGTTTACTTCAGTGAGCCATGAACAAGATTAAAACCAAAATGCAGTATAAAACACTCAGCCAAAATAACAAGCAATGCAAAACTGATCCTCACAGTGAACTTGGCCTTGTTTTGTTCTTTATGTCTTTGCTGTACTCTTCAGAAATTAACTAAGCTTTGCATTTAATGACATGAGAAAAATGCCTTGTAAGACCTCTGCACAGTCAATCCAGGGTGTTACAGATACATGAACTGTCTGGCTTTTTAAAAACTACCATAATGCTTAAAAATATCATTTAGAACTTCATGTTTTCCAGAGATAAATTCGGTGAATTGCGTGAATTCACTCCTGGCTCTTAGGAAGTAGTAGTTTGCATCTTTTGAATATGAGATAGCTGTACTTGATGTGGGTATTTAGTAATAGGGCTGTGTAATCTAATTCTTTAAGGAATGTGAATAAAGCCTGCTCCTGTAGAGCAGTTTATAGGAACAATAGAAGTGGGATTTGTTGATCCCAGAGTTTAGTTAATGGCACTGCAGAGTAATGGAAGAAATCCATTAATAAGGTTATTAGTGTTAATTTTGCTACAGGAAGTAACTAATTAAAATGGAGGTGTTGGAACTTTGCTCTTTGTTTAATTGTGGGGTTTTTGTTACATGTAATGCATGTTCTTTCTCTTGTTGTGCTGTAGACCCAAGTTGATGGACAGCTTTTCTTAATAAAACACCTTTTGATCCTTCGTGAACAAATTGCTCCTTTCCACACTGATTTCACCATTAAGGAAATTTCCCTGGACCTTAAGAAAACTAGAGGTACTGAACAGTTGCTGGCCGCAGAATGGGATGGGATTGGCCTCCATTCATGTACCAGCAAATATTCATGGGTTTATTTTATGTTCACTTGCAATCAACCTGTGTGCTTGTTCTAATCTCTTGGCTTTGTTCTTAACCTTTTCTGAAAGATGAAATGAGATCCTTCTCTGAGTCAGGGCAATTCAAGATGTACCTAACAAAATCTTTCACTGCATTTTGCTGCTAACCTAACTTATTTGTCCAGTTCTTTTTAAGAATAGCTAAGTAGTCTACATTTTCATTGCACAGAGATGTTTTTTGACCCTTTAAAGGAGTATCTTTTGTTATGCTGTTTAGCAGGTGAATTTAATGATCTCTAACTTGCCTAGAATGACTTAAGAGTCCCTAGATCTTTCTATAGCAAAGTCTTTTTAGTTCTTTTTAGTTTTGGAAAGGATTTCTCAGGTTGCAAGTTCAAGAAACAGTACTGTTGAATAGTTTTATGTAGCAACCATGTCTGTGGTAGGAATGGAAAACAGAGAGTAGTTTATAGTCACAGTATTTAAATTTGTGCTATGGTTGCTTTAGAAAATGCTGGAAACAACTCCTCTCAATACAGAAGTGAACTGTCATGCACTTGTTCAGTTCACAAAGATAATGGCAATAATAATTTGAAGCATGCCAAGTTTCTGTTCTACTCCAGAAGAGAAAGCTGAAAAAAGGTCTTTTCTTTCCTGCCATCTGATATGCTACTGTTTTAACTCTGAAGCAAGTAACTCTCAGACTAACCATTTCACCTGTTGCATTTGAACATCAATAAAACCTCCTCCCTGTTGAGTAGTTTCTAGTTGACTGGAGGTTGAAGGGCAAATACATCCTTCTGGTGTTTTGTCCTGGCTGACACACAAGTTTGTTCTCCTTTTTCAGTTAACTGAATAAATTTTTGTGCCAGCCAGTGCTTTACACGTGGTAGAGGTAAGTAATGGAAAACACTTTCTTTTTTATTGTGTGGTGGCAGTGGTGCTGGAAAAATGTACATTGTGCCTGATTCTTCATGTGGTGTAGCACAGGCAGGTAGGGCTGTTCTATTTGGGATGAGTTATAGAAGAGACATGATACTGCTAATAGGAGTTTTACTGTGTTCTAGCCAAGCTTTCTGCACATAGGTGTAACATTTGATTTGGGATTTATAGGCAGAGGGGCTCTGTTTAATGTAAAAGTCATGCTTCTGCCCAATTTGGGCTGGGTTTTTTTTGAAACAGTGCAATGTAATAGAAATATAGAGTGAGGAGAAGTGGTTCACACAGACCAGCTCATTGGCTTGTGATTAAGATCTTGAGCTCTTTTTGGGTTCAGTGATATTTCTAGGAAATGAATTCAAGAGCAAAATGGATCATTCTCTGCAAAATGGATCTTCTGTACCTGCACAGAGTCATAGAATCAAGCAGGTTGGAAGAGACCTCCAAGATCATCCACTCCAACCTAGCACCCAGCCCTAGCCACTCAACCAGACCATGGCACTAAGTGCCTCATCCAGGCTTTGCTTGAACACCTCTAGGCACGGTAACTCTACCACCTCCCTGGGTAGCCCATTCTAATGCCAATCACTCTCTCTGACAACAACTTCCTCCTAACATCCAGCCTAGACTACCCCTGGCACAGCTTGAGACTGTGGCCCCTTGTTCTATTGCTGGTTGCTTGGGAGAAGAGACCAACCCCACCTGGCTACAGCCTCCCTTCAGGTAGTTGTAGACAGCAGTGAGGTCACCCCTCAGCCTCCTCTTCTCCAGGCTGCACACCCCCAGCTCCCTCAGCCTCTCACAGGGCTGTGTTCCAGACCCCTCACCAGCTTTGTTGCCCTTCTCTGGACACCTTCCAGCACCTCAACATCTCTCTTGAATTGAGGGGCCCAGAACTGGACACAGCACTCAAGGTGTGGCCTGACCAGTGCTGAGCACAGGGGAAGAATAACCTCCCTTGTCCTACTGGCAGATTCAGTGCAAAAGCTACATGCCAACATAGCTGGTGTTCTCTGTGTTCAATGTCTTTGACAGCACTTCTTTAACTCTTATGTCTCAGTTCCTTTCTGTTGTTTTATTCAGCAAGAGGGGGACAGAATTGCTTTTGAAGTGCAAACAAAGCATGGATATGTAGGATGATAGGTGAATAGCACTGCACTGAAAACAGTGATAATTTTCTTTTTCCCAGTTTGAGTACATTTCAGGTTGATAACATCCTGCTAACATGATAAGAATAATTTCAGTATCTTGTATTAATTAAGTGCATTGCTGCTTTTCCTTCTTGGCATTTTTTGTGGAGACCATAAACATGAGCATATATCAACCTTGCTGTTTAGTCCTAACTAAAATAATTAAGCACAGCAGAAAGGAATTACAGTTCTGAGTTACTTCATGAAACTGTATTTGATTGTTCCCAGGCAACATGGGTGAAATTCTGTATATTGCTCACAAATGTTTAACTGCTGTCTTATGTAGAAGTCTTTCCCTTGGAGGTGTTGTTACAGCACAAGAGCTTGCATAATTTGTGTGCTGAAGCACTGCAGCTAGTAGCAGGCATTTGTTAGGCCATTGGTTTATCTGTTTAAACTGCACAACTGTTAGACTGAAGTTTACCATAGGTGCAGTTGAAAAACTGTTGGTCAAGCTTTGTGTGCTGTGAATAGTTGGTCAAGCTTTGTGTGCTGTGCATGTGCACTTGTGAACCCACACCTCGCAGCAGTAGAGTCATTAATGTCACAGTCCTAATCATGCTGGACCACTTTTCATTAGTGTTTAGAGCTACTTATTAGTCTCTTTTTATGAGTTACTAAAGTTTTTAATTCCTGGAGCTGAATCTCATTGCCTTGCAGCCTGAGTGACTTTCTCTTTCACAGATGCAGCATTTAAAATCCTGAACCCTAAAACAGTTTCAAGATTTTTCAGACTGAACAGCAACAACGCCTTGATACAGTTCTTACTGGAGGTAATATGGAGTCTTACTGCCTTCATTAAAACTGGTGATGTCTGGCAAATAAAGAGGAGAGAATTGTTGTCTTCTGTTCAAGGGCACTCCAGAAATCAGAGAGCATTACATCGACTCTAAGAAAGATGTCGATCGTCATTTGAAGTCGGCTTGCGAGCAGTTTATTCAGCAGCAAACCAAACAGTTCATAGAACAGCTGGAGGAGTTCATGACAAAGGTAAGAAATGTGGTGTATGTCTGTTAACCTGACTGAAATACTGGTAGGATCAAGAGAATTACTGTTGGGTGTGGAAGAAACTGATCGTTCTGCCTGATTAGCTGAATCGTAGAATCAGTCAGGATTGGAATGGATTACAAAGATCATCTGGTTCCAATTCCCCTACTATTGGCAGAGACACTGCACACTAGATCAGGCTGGCTAGAGCCCCATCCAGCCTGGCCTTAAACACCTCCAAGGATGGGGCTTCGAGCACCTCCCTGGGCAGCCTGTTCCAGGGTCTCATCACCCTTGTGATGAAGAACTTCTTCCTAACATCCAATCTGAATCTGCCCATTTCTAGCTTTGTTCCATCCCTCCTAGTCCTATCATAGAATCAACCAGGTTGGAAGAGACCTCCAAGATCATCCAGTCCAACCTAGCACCCAGCCCTAGACACTCAACCAGACCATGGCACTAAGTGCCTCATCCAGGCTTTGCTTGAACACCTCCAGGGATGGTGACTCCACCACCTCCCTGGGCAGCCCATTCCAATGCCAATCACTCTCTCTGTGAATAACTTCCTCCAAACATCCAGCCTAGACTTCCCCCAGCACAACTTGGTAGTTTGGCTAACCTGCTTAAGTATAAATCTTTTTTGGGTTTTTATATCCTTAAGTGCCTAAACATCTTTGTAAATTTAATCCCATTTTGAATTTGACTTTCCAGAGCCATGGTGCTTGTAATTTTGAATTGCATTGATGTCAGCCTGCTTCCTCTGTGTGTTGAGAGCACAGAAGAGAAAGAACAGGGGAGATTCTGTTCACTTCAGGATCTAAGAGACTTGTGCCATTGTTACTTGGTCGCTTGGTTGTGAATTCTGCTGAAGGAAAAATCATTTTGTTGATTGTACTCCTTTCAGGTAGCTGCTTTAAAAACAATGGCCACTCAAGGAGGTCCCAAGTACAGCCTTTCACAGCAGCCTTGGGCACAGCCAGGTATCTGCTTTGGTTTATATCTGTCTCACATCTCAGGTGCTTGTAGGCTGGTAAGACCACGACCATTTACTGTTTTGAGACTTCTGAAAACTATCAAGTGGAGAAAAAGACCCTTTCCATTCACCATTTTTGGTAGATCAATATAAGGGAGGGGGGGGCTTGCATTATATGGGGCTTGAGTATTTCAGGATGTCACTTGCCTCTCTGCCTGACTTCTGAGATGCAGGAATCTGAAAAGCTGGCCAGGTTAATTTGAACTGGGAGGCAGTGATTGAGTTGTTAAAATTCTGAGTACCTCAGAATCTTTTATTGAAAATCCTGACTTCCATTTTTACCTCTGTGCTAGTTCAAAAGTGTTAAGATGCCTCTAAATCAAAACCTGACAAACTTCAGAGTAGGTATTTAATTGGTGCAGGAGATGAATGACTTGAGTATTTCTCAAGCTGTGACTGCTCTTGCATGAAAAGAGCATTTCCACAACTGCATACAGAATGTGCTTAAGGAATTATTTGATTGCATTAAGATAAAGGTGTTGCTTTTGTAGGAAAGAAAAATGGATCTGGATTGAAGCTTTTATTGTCTGTACATTTGGTATCTACTTTGCAATTTTCTTATCATCCAAAAATGGAATCCAGCTTTAGAATAGAATAGAATCAACCAGGTTGGAAGAGACCTCCAAGATCACCCAGTCCAACCTAGCACCCAGCCCTAGCCACTCAACCAGACCATGGCACTAAGTGCCTCAGTTCTTGAACACCTCCAGGGATGGTGACTCCACCACCTCCCTGGGCAGCCCATTCCAATGCCAATCAATCTCTCTATGAAGAACTTTGTTTCCTTATTCTTAAGAATTCAAATGTGAATGCTTTGTAGGAAGGTTTGGAATAGTCGAGATGTTCCTGAGTTGTTCTGGTCCTCATAGTACAAAGTTGTGTTTCTGAGTGAAACCAAGAAACTTGCTTATTCCAATTCATGCATTTGAACTTTTCTCTTGCATCATGTTTTTAAAACGCAGTGCCAGACACATTCATTCATAATTCAGTGCTGCTGCATGAGTTAAACACTCTCAAGGGCTAGCTCGAGCTTCTACTTCACATCTCCTGCTTCTTCAGGAGTATTTTTAATGTTTGTTTGGAGATAATTATGTGTGTAGAGGCAGATCTAAGCAGAGCTACTGCTGTTTCCTGGAGTCACTTGTCTGGGAGGCAGGAGTAGGCAGACAATTAACATGCAGTAGAAATTGGAAAGAAAATAAACACAGTGTAGTAACTTCTGTACTTTAAAGTTAGGACATTTATTTTTCTTCTGCCCACTCAGCAAAGATCTTGTAAAATCATTAAAATACTTAGCAGTAGAGAAAGAAGGTCTTGTCTGAGATAGGATTTCTGTCTGGTTGATTCAAAATCCATATGCCTGTGCTGCTGCCTTCTTAGAGATGTGGCATGTGCTCAGCAAGGAGAATTTCTGATAGGCTGTTCTCTTTACTAGAACTGTTTATCTCCCTGCAATTTCTTTTCCAGGCAGCCTTTCTAGGGATAGCCTCCTTAGAGCTTTGCTGCTGTTGGAAGGTTGGGCACCTCAGAAGGATGGGGTAGCTTGTAGAAATAGGTTGGATGCACTTCCTGCAGGGAAAGTGAGGCTTATGTATGGAATGGGCCCCAAAAGAAAATCTTTCTCTGGCATGCTGTGGTCAGTGCACAGTGCAGTCACCACCCTCTGTCCCTTACACTCGAACTTGTGTTTGTGATCAGCCCCTGTAAAGCAGAGGTGTTGTTCTGGAGTGTGGCTTTAAAGCAGCAGAACTCCATTTCAGCCTGTTAAGCATATTTGCCTTTACTTTCAGCAAAGATCAACGATCTGGTCTCTTCCACTTACAAGACAATAAAAACAAAGCTGCCTTCAACGTTACGAAGTATGTCATTGTACTTGTCCAACAAAGACACAGAGCTAATCTTGTTCAAGCCAGTCAGGGTGAGTATTGCTGGGTGTCCTTCAACATGTTATTGTGTAGATGTTGGACCTTCCTTTGTGTGAAGACTTCAAACACATACTGTGAGATCACTTAACTTACAATTCTGTGTTCTTGTGGTTGTATTTATAATGTAGCTGTGTAAATGTATGTGTGCTTGTATTTATAAGTGTGCATGAACAGACATGCATATACACACACACCTCTCTTGGAGCAAGTCACAGAGATGATCCAAGGGCTGGAATACTTGCTATGAGGGTAGGCTGAGGGAGCTGAGGTTGTTCAGCATTGAGAAGAGAAGATTCCAGGGGGACCTTATAGCTGCCTCCCAGTATCTGAAGGGAACCTACAGGAAAACTGGGGAGGGACTTTTCATAAGGGTGTCTAGTGACAGGACTAGGGGGAATGGTTTTAAGCTGAGGATATGTGATGGTTTGGGTGTTCCCTGCCCCCCCACACTTTGGAAATCACCCAGACTAGACTGAGCCATCTCTCAAGATTGAATGAAGCTTATTAGTGACAGCTTAGCACAGTATACAAGTAGATATTTACAGTGGATACAGTTATAGACAGAAATAGACAAGGGAAAAGGTAATACAGAAACACAACTCCCCTCCCAGAAACCTGAGTCCCCAGGAGGGGCTCCCAACTGCCCCTTCACCTTTCCCCTACCCTTCTCAAACTTACCCCTGTGCCAAGGAAGAATGGAGGCTCAGCCAGGGGGTTAGGAAGCAAAGTGGATTAGTCAGAGAAACGGAGGGTGAGGTTAGAGAGAGAGATGCAGCTCGGAGCTCCCCAGCATGAGAAGTTGTGCCTTATCTATGTTTGGATTCTTGCTTTTATACATCTCAGGAAGCCTATGGGGGAAGTAGACATCACCATTGTTTTCCTTTCACAGCCTGTACTCTAGTTCTTCTCACCAAAACATTCCAGCTAGCTTCAAACTAGCACAGGATGAGTAGGTTTAGGCTGGATCTTAGGAAGAAGGTCTTCAGTATGAGGGTGGTGAGACTTTGGGTTAGGCCGACCAGAGAGGTTGTGGATGCCTCCTCCCTGATGGCACTGAGAGACAGGTTGGATAAGGCCTTGAGCAATCAAGTTTAGTTGAGAGGCATCCCTGTCCATGGCAGAGAGGTTAGAGTAGGTGATCTCTAAGGTCCCTTCCAATCTAAGCCATTCTGTGTATCTGTGGTGTTACTCTGGGCTACTGGTCCAGCCAGTAAACGTGGCAAATACCATGCACGTGTAATAGTGAAGACTGTTACAGTCACTGTGCTGTCCCAGGTTGAGAAGAATAGAATGTATTTTATAATGATATGTTTAGCTGAGAAAGCCCACAAAGCAGCTGTTCTGCTCTCCCTTGTACTCAACCTACTTAACACACACATGTTAGAGAGCAGCAACCGGTTCTGTTTGTCTTCTGTATCTACTTGGCATCATATGAACCACTATAAAGGGAGCTCTGTCCCGGCCAAAACCAGCACAGCTCAGTCACTTTTGCATGAGCAAAAGCACTGGAGGCAGAGAATGATACAAATTCATCTGGAGACCCATTTTAACCTCACCTGAAAGAACCAAGCTTGAGTTTTTACTTGAATCTGTAGGACTCAGTGTTTCAGATTAGCACATCTTGGCTGAAGTTTTTACCTTGCAGCCAGTGTGGATCCCTCATGGCTGTTTTGGGACTTGCTCATCAAAAAACCCCCCTTCCTGGTCACTTCAGTAGCTGTCCCATGCACTTTTTTGCCTGTCCATGTTTGAGTATTGTGAGGTTTTTTTGAAACTGATTGTTTTTCTTCTTTACCTTTAAAAGAATAACATTCAGCAAATGTTCCAGAAGCTTCATGCTTTGTTAAAGGAAGAATTCAGTGATGAAGATATCCAGATCATAGCTTGTCCTTCAATGGAACAGGTATGAATTGAAGTTCCCTGTTTCCTCAGTTGTTGTTTCATGTGACTGGCTTTTAAAAGCTTCTAGTTTTTGTTTTAGTTTTTAATATATTCAGGGTTCAGAATATTACTCTGCTTAATTCTGGGCTTTATGTCAACTCTAGGCTCTCAGCTAAGAGGGGCTCTTTTTCCTGTGTTTTGTAGTGACTATCAAGTGGGGTTTTAAAAGTGAAGGAGGTGATTGATGTGGCTGAGGATTGAGTCGTGCAGTGTCGTGGCAGAGCCTTGGCATTTGTGGGCATTGTCTTTTCAGAGTGATATCAGAGCTAGTGAATAGGCTTTAAAAAGCCTCTGTGCATGAAGGCAGGCCTTGCTTTTGACAGGTAAAGCAGCAGCTTTTACTTCTAGGAAGTATGAGAGAGAGTTACAGGGGTTTGTTTGAAGGAAATTGCATTGGGAAAATGTGCAGGTGTTTGTGGAAATGTAACCCTGCATGATAAGGTCTTTAATCTCAGAGGTGACTGAGGGTAAGAATTCTCTGTATTAGGATGCTCTGACAGAAACCAAGTTAAAAAAATCTCATTGTGACCTTAGTGGTCCAGAGAATGAGGTGAGACTCATGATGATCCCAGAATGCCACTACTTAATCAGATAATCTAGTTTATGGGTTAGAGGACCTTGCCTTCAGTGAGTGTGGCCACAGAGATGTCTCTTAACTATCCTAGATCCACTGAGTGGACTTTCAGTGATGGACTGAAAGGTGGGGGTGTCCCAAAGGAGATGACTTCCTTCAATTGTTAATCCTTAGGATGACTTCTCCTGCAAACTGAACAGTATGAGAAACCATATGTTAATCTGTGAGAAACAAATCTTGTGAACCATCCCAAATGTGTTTCATATACCTAAGGTAAATGTTAGCATATGTTTGAATGCATGAAGTCCTCTTGGAAACTGTGACACACTAGGCTGCTGAAAGTGCCTAGTCAGCACAATTGTCTGCTGCCTTTTAGAAAGCCAGTGAGCAGGTCTTTGACTGGAAGTTTTGGCCAGTTCTTTTGTAGCTGCCTTCTCCTACTTTGTCTAGGACTCTATGGGCTTTCTAGGAATGTTGTTTGAAGGTTACAACTAATGGCAGTTAGCTGCTTTGTCTCATGTAGGCTTTCCTTTTGTCTTTCAGGTCAACTTGCTTTTGTCAATGTCGAAATAGCTCGACAGTGAAGCTGCTTGAAATAAGCTTCAGCTGAATACCAGACAGTGAAAGGAATGCAAAGACATTTGGTTGAAGTAAATGAAGGATTTAACTGTGCAGTCCAGCTGACATCAAAGCTATCCAGCCTGCTTAACCATGTTCTAGGAAGGAAAAAAACAACCACCAACCCAAAAAACCCAAACCCTGACAAACAACTTTTGTTAAAGGTCTTTCCCGTTCATTGGCTTGAGAAGTGGAGGGGATAGAAAACAAAACAAAAAGCTCCTGGCTGATCACTCTTACGGAAGTTCAGTTGCTGCCTTAGCCAGGTGCTTTTAAAGCTGAAATTCTGGAGTGGTTTCCACATGAAAATCCTCCTTTCCTTTTACTAAGTTGACATGAAAAGAGCCACACTTCCAAAGACAAGCTGAAAGTAAAGCACAGAAATGATTATCTGCAAGGCTTGGAGATAAGCACATTGGTATGACTCCCCCCCCCACCCCACCAAAATCCTGGTAATCCACCGTGTGCTTCAACATATTTCAGAGCTTCTTAGTTGGGAAAGCTTTGTTTGCTGCACATGATGAAGCATTGTGTGAAACACTGGACATACTCTTTTTCTTATGCTGTTGTGACTGGGAGCTGTGAAGTCAGACCTGAAGTTTCAAGCTCTAACCTCCCTCAGGAGTCTCAGCTGCTTGGGATTTGCAGTGGAAAGCTGTGCAATGTAATTTCTGTTGTGCCTGAGGGAACTGCGTGCTTTCAGGTGCTTCACAGCAAAACTTAGCATTTTGATTCTCAGGTTAATGTGAGGTGGGTTTTGTGACCTTTTTTGATCAGATGGTGGTTGTTGCATTGCTTTAAGTGGGAAGGGGCTGAAATTTGTGCAGCTTTTGTGTGCTGGAGTAAGTGTTAATAAGTGGGGGTGGGGATAGCAGGAATGGAATGCGCAAGCCTGTCAAATCAGCATTGTAAGCAGAAGAGAAGTACTCGCTAACTGGTAAACAGTGCACACTGCTCGGTTTGCATTAATTGGTTGCTATTTTGGAAAGCTGAATGCTAAACACTTGGCCATTACTGGAAGGAAACACTACAAGCAGCTTTAGGGTGGCTCAGTGTGCAAGTCTTTATTGTGCAGCACTGCAGAAGGAAAAAGTGGTGACTTGCACGGCAAATTTTGACCTTATTTATGGAAAAACGTTCTGTAATTATAAGTATGTAGACATTTCCTTGCACATCAGTGGTGGTTTAGCAGTTTTTCAGTTAGAAATCACATGGCTGGAGGCTTGAGATGGTGAGAGTTCAGGCTACCATGGGAGGCAGTGGCAGCTGTAGTGCTGAGGTACGTAAGTGGTACTCGTAGGACCTGGCGTGGCTCCTTAAGAATCAACTGAAGGAACTAACAAGGAAGAAAACTTGCCCTTTCTCTTTACTTCTGTAGGAATACAGCTGTAAACTGCTGCCCAGTGCATTGTACTATATGTATATTTGGGTTTTATAGAGTTTTACAGAAGGACTGCATGGTTGCTCTGCAGAGGACTGTTGCTCTACAGAGGACATGGTTGCTCTACAGAGTCGCACAGACCTTGCACCGACAAGAAGCGAAGGGTAAACCTTCATAGCAGTAGTCACTCTTGTGCTTGGGATCCTCTCTGTTAGAGCAAGCAGCCAGACAGCTGTAGGACAGCTGGTTGAAAGATCAGCAAAGCAATCAGTTCAGTACAGCCTGTTTGCTAAATGAGCACTTGTTTAAAGGTGTACAGTTTCGGATACTTGCGTTTACAGATAGTGTAAATACTCCCAGAAGATTAATTTAAGATGCTTTGTATTACCTGATTAGGAACTTGCTGTTTTTCATTTTTTTAAATCTAAAGCTTGCCTCCTCTTTTTGGTCCAAGAGTCAAGCTTTATTCTGTATCCTGAGGCTTCTCTGTCGAGGTAACTAACACAGAGACAGCAAACATGCTGTAAACACAGGCAATACGTTGCTGAGTTCTTTTTTAGCAGCAAAAGAGTTGACTTGGCACAGACGTGTACAGCTCATTGTTGAAGTAATGCCTCTTTATGGTTATAATAAAAGTCAATTTGTATTTTCTTTACTGATGAACAGTCTTGTGTGACTAAGTGTTCTCTTTGCTTGCAGTTTTGTTAGAGGGAAGAAGCACAACTGCACTACAAGAGCATGTTTCAATTAGCCTTGGGAGCCCATGGCAGAAAGCACAAGTAGTATGATATTTGATGGCCTTTCTCATTGCTTGGTTACTCAAAGATGACCCCTCCTAATTTCTCATTACATACACTGTTCTTCTGGCCTTTGGCATTGTAGAAACACATCATCCAGAGGCTTGTGGTTTGTCCCCTCTAATGTCAGCTTCATCCTCTGGCTTTGGCAATGTAATTGGAATGAATTAACCACCTAAGGAAAAATGCTCCTTGTGGAATTTGGCCTCTGTCTGTGATGGTTTGGGTGTTCCCCACCCCCCCACACTTTTGGAAATCACCCAGACTAGACTTACTAGTCTAAGCTTATTAGTTACAGGTTAGCACAATATACAAGCAGACATGTACAGTAGATACAGTTATAGGCAGAAATAGACAAGGGAAAAGGTAACACAGAAACACAACAGCCCTCCCAGAAACCTGAGTCTCCAGGAGGGGCTCCCAACCACTCCTTCACCTTCCCCCTAACCCTCTCAACCTTACCCCACTCCTAAGGAAGAATGGAGGCTCAGCCAGGGGGGTTAGGAAGCAAAGTGGATTAGTCAAAGAACCGCAGAGAGGGGCGAGGTTAGAGTAAGATGCAGCTCAGAGCTCGCCAGCAGCAGCAGAAGAGTGGTTATCTATGATTTTATTTCTTGTTCTTATACATCTCAGCAAGCCTATGAGTGAAGTAGACATCACTATTGCTTTCACAGCCTGTACTCTGTTTCTTCTCAGCAAAACATTCCAGCTAGCTTCAAACTAGCACGCTGTCTGATTGGCACGGGGCAGCAGCGTGTGACCATTGCTTCCTCAGAGCTTGGAGTCTCCTCAGGAGGTTTGGTCCTTCGGTTTGCATCTCTTGAACGTGAAGCGAATGCCAAAGCAGCTGACCAGGCATTTGCTGTTCTTTTAGTACACAGCCAGCGATGCCTGCAGCATGGCTTATGCTGTGCCAGGTGTTGTGCCAGGTGTTTTCCAAGCAAAACCACTCGTGCCTTCCTCAAACTGCGTCAGTGCCAAACGTGCAAAGTGATGTGGGTAGGGGAGGGGGAAAGTCTGCTGCTGAAAGAGCTCATGTGCTGACTGCAGCCAGAGTCAGCCCAGTGTCTGCCAGCCCTGCTTTTGCCTGCCCTCGTGCTTTTTGTTTGGTTTTAATCCTCATTGAAGCCTGCAACTCAACCAACACGAGTAGAGCAGGTCAGATCTTTGATATAAAGGCCTCTGTATAGAACAAATCAAGCAAGCAATCAAAATCCCTTGATCCCTCTCAGTGGTGGCCAGCCTTGCCATTAAAGTGTGAGATTGCCCTCTACCAGCAACTGCAGTCATGAAAGGCCAGAAACACATTCCCTTCCTTCCCACAGATCATTCCTCTCTCCCCTCTCTAGCAGCCCTGGTGTCTGGCTGAGTGCCAAAGCAGACTTGTCAGTCACACTTGGGACCCAAGTTCACGTCCTGTTGGTCAGCTGTAGCAAGAAAGCTGTAACCACATTGATCCCCCAAGTTCTTTGGCTTCACAAGGCCTTGGTGTGCAGGAAGATAGGCACCGTGAGCTTGAGGAGAGGAGCTTTGTTTCCATCACAAAGTAGCTGTTAGCATCTGGAAGGGAAAGTTGATCAGCCATGCTGATGGAACTGCTTGCCGGGAGTCTTAGTGTCTTCGCTTCAGTCTTTCATGCAGATAGAAGATGATGAACCACAAGAAGTGATGTCACTGAGAGAGGCTGCCAGAAGTATTACACCACCGTGCTTTGGAGGGCAGGTTCCTGAGCTAAATCTTTTTAGCCTGAGGGAAGCACTCTTTTTGTCCACTGAAGTAGGTGACTTGTCTCTGTGCCTTGCAGCTGCAGAGAGCCTATGCGAAGCGAAGAATGATAATGATGATGATGAACCTCCGGAGGGGAAGCTGAGTGAGAGGCCAGCCCTTGTCGCCCACCCTCTGGCACTTAGCTGCGTAGCATGTCCAGGATGCTCTTGCCCTCCATGCCCTTGGAGCACACTAACCCTATGGCTGCCTCTAGAGGTGATCCTTACCCAACACATGTACAAGGACACTGACACTAAACTTAACCTCTAGCCTCTTTTGGTGGGAGTAGGCTGCCCACAAGCAGTGGGGCAAGGAAGATGACTTACCTAATGTAGCAGTGGGTCAGGAAAAGTCTGAGTTTTGACTTACCTAATGTAGCAGTGGGTCAGGAAAAGTCTGAGTTTTGACTTACCTGATGTAGCAGTGGGTCATGGAAAGTCTGAGTTTTGACTTACCTAATGTAGCAGTGGGTTATGAAAAGTGAGTTTTGAGTTACCTGATGTAGCAGTGGGTCATGAAAAGTCTGAGTTTTGGCTTACCTGATGTAGCAGTGGGTCATGGAAAGTCTGAGTTTTGGGGATGGAAAAGCAGGTGTTGGTGCTATGTTGTTGTGCAAGCTGACTTTGGGTTGTTGCCACCTTTCTGAATAGCTATCCCAGACGTCTCATTCTATGAGCAATGCCTCTATGGCCACATGGAGGCTACTGCTGTGAGCACTGCCAATGTTTGCTTTGTGCCTGCGCCAGGGAAGACACCTTGAGCCCTTCACCCTGAGGCCACAGCCCCCAGTCAAGCAGGAGCTGCTGGTGATATGCGACTTGTTTTCTGTCTCAGAGCTGACCGCTTGTGCTTGCATCCAGCAGAGGCCATGGGTGCACGGCAGTGTGCTAGGACAGTTGCATGAGCACTGAGCAGGGCTAGAAGAGCACATCTGCCTCCAGCAAAGGATTCTATCGCTCCCCTTTCCAGATGCTTGTCTCCTGTTAAGTGAAATGCTGTTGAGATAAAATCAGGAGCTTTGTGTTTGTACTGACAGTTAATATAAATGTTTTGAAAAGAAGTAGTCTTTCAGGATGGATCTATGAGACTTGCTGTTCTTACCCTTCAGTGGCAGCATTTCAAGCTTATCTAAATACTTTCCTGGAAAGGGATTTCATTAAGATGCACACAGGCAGGAAATTTGCTTTTGAATAAAACAGTGGGTTTTTTTCCACCTGAAAATGGGTGGCTAGTCCCAGGCAGCAGCCCGAGGCTTGTCTCCACTGGATTGTTTCCTTGTTGCTGCTGCTGCTGCTTTCCAAGGGGCTGCTAGGCAAGAGCTGGCTGGGCAGGGCTATCAGGCTGAGTGCTCACCTTCAGCTGGGACCACATAGTGAAATGGATATGATGGCTGCAGCTGATGACCAATAAATCTGCTTGATCCTGAGCCAGGATTTTAATGGTGATGGACTAGAAAGGGGGGTTGTGAGCGTAGTGGCTTACGTCACACACATCCTAGTGCAGGGACCCAGCATGGCCCAGGGGACAAAGATGAAGCTGAATGAATTTAGAGCCAACAACTTCTTGGTCTCAAGTGTCATGTTTTCATTGACAGACCAAACTGTCACCCAGGAGTCACTGCTGGGACCTGATGCATCAGGTCAGAGACTGTTTTTGAGTAACAATTTTTGTCCTACATTAAAAGCAGGTTACAGACATTTGCCCTTGGGAGACCAATGAATCCTCAAAGACCAGGAAAAAAAACCTCTGGGCAGAGCATGGGCTCCGTGTGTTTGAGAACCTCTTCTCACGTTGCACATTTACATCCTCTGAAAGCCCTTGGACCTGGCAGTTTCTCTTCCTCTGGCAACCACTGTGCTAAGAGCAGGCAGTGAGTGTGCACCCATGGTTTGTTTGCTTCCTTTTCACTGAAATCCTTGTAAGTAACTGAGGGGAACTTAACCTTTCATTTCTGTGTTTTCACTTTTCATCTACAAAGCTCAGCTCTTGTCATGTTTTGTTATTAGTTGTTCTCTGATGACATAAGTTGCCAAGGGCCCTCTTTCAATCAGGCACACCAGTAATTTATCCTGCAACACGCTGACAAGAGAAATAGAAACATTTCTTTGCTGGGGGCTTAACTCCCATCATTACAAAGGAGCTGGGCTTAATGCTTTCTACTAGGAGTAAGCAGCATTACTGCCTGCTTCTGGGGAGGAACAGAGAGAAGCCAGGAGAGGGGGGAAGCACAGGGACCTTTCCTGTTCCCTTTTAACAGCATCGTTAGGAGCAGCAGCTAATTCTCTTGTGCAGGAAGGGGCCATGCTTGTGCTTTTTTCTGTTGTGGAAGCCTGAGGGACTCCTCAGAAGCAGATCCCAGGCGAAGGCATTTCATACACCCGTACTGGCTGACTCCAGCCATAGCTCTGGCACTAATTTAAAACCCAGAGATGCACATTTTGGCCCTGCAGAATAGCTAAGAATTACTTCCTGCTTGTAAAGGATGGAGTGGAACAACAACAACAACAAAAAAAAAAGCAACAATTTTGTTCCTGCTTTTATTTTTCAGGCTTTTTATGGGGCCAAAAAGACAGACGGTCCCAGGCAGGAGGATTTGCTGCCCCTGTATTTCAGGAGGGGAGAGTGCTTCTATGTAGAGAATAAAAAAGCCAACAAAGTCACTGATTGCCTGATAAATCACAGGTAATTGTCTTGCATGCCTGCAGAACCTGTACTGCTTTCTGTTCGGGAAGGCAGAGAAAAGGCAATGAAAAGTCCTGCCGTGGGGTGCTGAGCTGGTGAGGGGGGTTCATCCAGCCCCCAGCTGCCAGGGCTGGCCACCAGTCTCTGCTTGCTCTCCTAGGGTCACTGAGGCTGAGACAATATGCTGCAAGACACCTGATTTGCTCAGGAGTGGCAGAGCCCTGTTTAGCTTGCCATGGGAAGCATGGTCAAGGCTCTCACATAGATCAGTGTGATCAAGGCAATGCCAGATGGACTCCAGAGGATTCAATGTGAGTCATGCCAGAGACCTTTATTGATCATTTCACTCTCGATAGATCCCTGAGGGCACGAGGCACACACCTACACATTAGCATAACTAGTCAAGGACAACCCACCCATCAGCATAAACCATGCCTTGTTTCCCTCATTAACGAGGTGTCTGTTATCTATCCCTTCTGAGATAAGGCAGCCAGCAGCTGCTGGGAACCAAGGTCAGCATCTGCCTCTTATTATCCTTCTTCACTTTGCATTCCCACAACAATAGGTCTTGGGGAGCTGCCTCTTGTGGCACGTGGGGTAGAGGGGACACCTTGGGACACCCCATTCCTTGCTGGGCATAGCGAATGCTGGTGAGTTAAACCTTGCAGAGTGCAGGCAGCCTTGATTCTCCTGTTCTTAAATTGTTGGCTTGATGATGAGGGGACTGGAGCACTGCCTTATGAGGAGAGGCTGAGGGACCTGAGGCTTTTGAGTCTGGAGAAGAGAAGACTGAGAGGGGATTGAATCAATGTTTATAACTATCTGAGGGCTGGGGGTCGGGGGTGGGGGACAGGCTCTGCTCACTGCTCCCTGGGATAGGACAAGGAGCAATGGATGGAAGCTGCAGCACAGGAGGTTCCCCCTGGAACACAAGGGGCAACTTCCTCACTGTAAGGGACACAGAGCACTGGAACAGACTCCCCAGAGAGGTTGTGGAGTCTGATTCTCTGGAGCCTTTTGAGGCCCCTCTGGATGCATTCCTCTGTGACCTACGATAGATTGCACGGTCCTGCTCTGGTAGGGGGGGTTGGACTCAATGAGCTCTTTGGGTCCCTTCCAACCCCTAACATCTGTGATCCTGTAATCCTGCGAGCACCATTTTCGCCCAGCAGCACTGCCTGATCTCCACTTGCATCCCAAGAACTTAGAAGACTATATTTCTTTCCTCTCCTTGGGACATGGCACTTCAAATCTGCGAGGGAAAGCTGTTAAATTAGCCCAAGCACTGTCCCATGCTTTTGCAATATTCATAAATAACCTCAAAATAGCAGTGAGCAGGGAGAGGAGTTTGCTGATGGTATTCAAGTTGGTTAAGGCTGACTGTGAAGAGTTGCAAAAAGACCCTCCTGGCACTGAATAAAAGGGTAATAAAATCACAGATGAAATCTGATGTAGATAAATGTAAAGTGATGCGCATGGGAGAAGACAGTCCTGGCTTTACACAGAGAATAATGGGCTCTGAGCTGGCTACTTCCACTTGGGAGAGAAATCTTCAGGTTATAATGGATAGCTCTATGCAAATGTCAGCTCAACCCTCAGCAGCAATCAAAAAAGCAAACAGAAAGGGAGGAGTTATTAGGAAAGGAGGAGAGAGCAAACCAGAGGAAATCATTGTGCTGCCGTATAAATCTGTGGTCTCCCATCTCTTGAACACTATTGTGCAGTCCTGAGTCACCAATCTCAAACATGATGGAGAAGAAATAGGCAAGTTACAGAGGAAGGCAATTGAAGATGATCAAAGGCATTAAAGGGTCTCCATTCATGGAATGACTGAATAGATCAAGATGCTTTATCTTGGGAGAAAGAAATGACTGAAGAAGAAATCTGATGGGGTTTTGTGATGGGAAGAGTGGCGTGACTGGAGAGCAGCTGCTCACATTATTCAGTCCTCTTCAAAGGAAGGGGGAGATCATCAAAGCAAGCTAGCACTTGACAAGTCCAAAATAAACAGAAGAGATTTTCAGCTGTGCCACTCCTTGCCATAGGCTACAGTGGAGGGTTAAAGTTTGTGCCGGTTCCAGTGGGCGTAAACTAATTGAAGGAAGAAGAATCCATCAGGGGATGCTAAATGCAGAGATGGTCTCTACAGTTCAGGAGGCTCCTGAGTCACAGACCACTGAGGGAATGGGGAGTGTTCTGGGAAGGACAAACAAATGCTTGCTCTATTTTTGTGTTGCTTCCTAAGCAAGGATCCTGGCCAGGATGCTGGGCCAGGTGTGCTTTGAGGCTGACTTTCTGCAGTCATCTTTATATGCTGCATTTCACACCAGGCCATTTCTCCCACTAAGGTAAGGTGACTGAAATGAAGCTCAAAGTGGTGCTGCTGCCCCTCACTCTTTCTGATGCAGCTCCCTGATAGAGCTGCTTGGTGCCTTTCCAGCCTAAACACACCAGGTGTGACTTCCAGCTTAAAAACCTACAGCCGGGTGCATCCCTTTTGCCTTTAGCTCTCAAAGCAAAAGCCTTTGTAGGTCAGCCACTTCAGAGCACAGATCTCTCCTCATGGGATACCCCCACTGTGGAAGCCAGAGCCATGGCATCTGCAGCTGTTTATTGGGAGCTCTGAAGCAGACATGAGTGACTGAAGAGAAAGCACAAGAGGTCTTGCTGCCCCCAAAAGGCACAGGTGCACAAAGCAATGGGCATGCCCTGCAGAAACCTGGCTTGCCCCATCTCCTCCCATCACCAGGTCTGAGAGTTGAGGAAGCCTGTCCAGTCCACTTGCTTCTGCACAGACAAATCCTTCTCCACAAGTCTTCAGCTGGAGGCCAGCTCATCCTGAAACACAGCTGGTAGCCAAGAGATGTGCCTCATGTTCCCTGCAGACTCCTGGTGTGCATCTCACCGGGTGGTGTGGAAATGAGACCTGGTGGTGCCTGTGTCTCAGAACCCCTAGCCTGACCTGACATCTGTCATTTCAACAAAGCAAGTGGCTCCTTTTCTGCTGTTGCTGCATACTTATAAATTATGGGAGACCAAAAAACCAAACCAAACCAACAAAAAAAACCAAACCCTATAACAAACAAACAAAAACCCCCAACCAACTGAGAAATGGGCAGCAGTGGCTCACTTGGTCAGTCCAAATCTGAATGATTCACTCAAGTTTTCCTCCAGCACATTAAAAACAAACACTTGGCTGCTCTGATGACACAATATAGAAGTGCCTCTCCGTCTGAAAACTCACTACCTGAATGACATTCTTGTCCCTGTGCACTTTTCCAAGGCTGCCTTGAAAGCTATGCCTTGGCTGTTTACTGACTGATGGATGCACACTGGGAGCCTGGCTGTGCACCTCCTTTGTAGCTGGAAATGAGGATGAGGGATAGTGGCTATTACAAGTTAATCACACCCTGTGGGGAAATTCCTGAGCTCAAGTATCTCTGCTCCCCAGATGAGGGTAATCTCCTTGCACCCCCCTAGCCATTGGCAGGGCTTGTCAAGCCAGACTGCTTTGTCAATCTCAGTGCTTAGGAGCCTGCCCTGTTTCTGGAGGCTGCTGCATGGCCCAAGCAGCCTTGTGTGGATGCTGTGTAATGGGGAGGTGAGGCTTATTTGCTGCAAACCTACCCTTTACATCTATGAAGCCTCATTTCAAGCAAATGTAAAGCCAGTTTCTATTCCTATTGACACCTGTGCTGTTCTGCAGCAGCTCTGAAGGAGGAACGATGATGTATGTTAGAGCAGGAAGACAATCAGACATCTGTCCAGCCGACTGATCCGCAGCAGAGGGAGGACAAAGAGCTCCATTTACACATGCTGAAGCAAATGATCTCAGAGGGATAGTTATGGAAACAAAGAAAACCCCAACAACACAGTTCCCCCCCCCAGAATAAACCAACAACCCCAATCTACCCATGTTTCCTGGCCGTAGCTTTCTGCTAGGAAGGAGTTCCTGCTGTAAGATAGGAAGGTGAGGGGTTTGAGTGTGCAGTGCCCACAGGAGGGGTGCAAGCAGTAAATCCCAGCTTTTGGCTGCAACCTGGAGAAACTGGGGGGTTTCCTTGCATTCGTCCTCCTCTTCCTCCTTCAACTCCTTCTATTGCTCTGCCTCCTCCATTGGGGCTGCCTTTTTCACTTGCTGGGGCTAGCTGCGGGTCCTGCCTCCCTCCAGGTGCCTCCTGACAAGGCAGCCAAGCCAATGAGCCAGGGCAAACTGCAATCCAGTTCCTCACCTATGGGCTGGCCTCATGCTGCTGGTGCTGGAGGGAGTTTGTAGCCACAGAAAGGCAGAGCCTAGGCACCCTAGGGCCACAGGGCTTGTGCACAGGCCAGTGGAGTGGCACTGCTAGTGCAGGCTCCTCGCTCCTCTGCTGGCCTTGCTTTAATGTCCTGGAACTGAATGATGCATGCTTCTTCTGAAGAAAGGTGAGTGCTTCTGTGCAGGAGGAGCTTGGCAGCTCTGAATATGGAGCAGTGGGATCCAACCTGGTAACCAACCCGATGAGCATGAAAAGGAACTGTCTGAATGTCAAGCCATGTTCAGTAAATAAGCACTACCACATCCAGAAAGGGCTTAGAAAGGGGAATTCAAAGTTTTGCTGCTAATTGTGTTTCTTATTTGAGATTTTCTGTCAGTTCCAGCTCTTCCACTCAAGTGAGATGAACATTTGCTGCCAAGGTGAAGGAAATGAGATGGTCTGAGAGCTGAGGTTGAGCAAAGCTAATTCATATATAGCAGAGACTTGAGGGGACTTCAGGCTCTTGCAAACCCCTGGAAGCAACAGGATAGGCTCAGCAGACCTTCCAGCCACTGTTCACAGAATCACAGAACTAACCAGGTGGGAAAAGACCTTTGAGATCATCCAGTCCAACCTAGCACCCAGCCCTAGCCACTCAACTAGACCATGGCACTAAGTGCCTCAGCCAGTCTGCTTTTAAACACCTCCAGGGACAGTGACTCCACCACCTCCCTGGGCAGCCCATTCCAATGCCAATCACTCTCTCTGCCAACAACTTCCTCCTAACATCCAGCCTAAATCTGCCCTGCCACAGCTTGAGACTGTGTCCCCTTGTTCTGTCGCTGATTGCCTGGCAGATGAGACCAACCTGCACCTGGCTACAGCCTCCCTTCAGGTAGTTGTAGACAGCAATAAGGTCTCCCCTGAGCCTCTTCTTCTCCAAGCTGAACAACCCCAGCTCCCTCAGCCCTCCTCATTGGGCTTATGCCCTCACCAGCCTTGGTGCCCTTCCCTGGACACATTCAAGCACCTCAACATCTTTGTTAAATTGAGGGGCCCAGAACTGGACACAGTTACAGCAGGTTCCAGGGACTTTGGTACTTCTTGATCCCACCAGAACTGGGAAAGGAGCCAGAAGATAAGGCAGTGGAAGACAGGCTTTTCCAGTCAGCTGAAGGCATGCAGACCATAGGAGGTCAGGGAGCAGAAGCAGGGAGCACAGCTTGCTGGAGGCACATTGTACAAGCAGCTGCAGAGATTAGTGCCTGTCTTAACAAGCAACCCTACTCCTTTGGACCTGGCCACCTCTGACAGTGGCTGGATGGAAGTGGCTCACTTGCCTCTTGTGCTTTGATGCAGTAGTGACACGTAAGTGATACTGATAGCAAAGGCTAATCCACTCTGCCCCATAATGTCCCCAGTCAATCATGCTCTGTTCTGTGATTGGAAACACTCGGGTCTGCCCCTCCGATGGCAATCAGTGCATGCCCCAAAGCACAAGGCTTGATAGCCTGTGTCATTTGCAACCTAGTTAAGTGTAACTGCAGATGTTAATCCTGTTTCTACAAATGCCTGACAAGCAGAAGTGGAGCTGGAGGGATGGGCTGCAGGGCTGTATTTCCAGGAATTCTCTTCCTGCAGATTTCAGGCAGCTGCACTCAGTGATGGGAGGCTTGAGAGGCTGGGGTGGGTACAGGCAGGCAGCACAGGCAGTGACTCTGCAGTTGTGCCCCTCCTTTTGCCTGCTGTCTGTTCTGGGAAATGCTGGAGCAGTCCTCACCATGGAGTGCATCCCCTGACAAAAGCGTGTCACAGCTTGTTGGGGGAAAAAAAGAAGAAGAAAAAGGGGGGGGGAAAAAGAACAAGAACAGGGAAAAAACCCCAACACTAACAAAAAAAAAAAAAAAAAACCCCACAAGACAAGCAGACCAAACAAAAACCAAAAGAAACGAATATAAAAGCAAGAATCTCTCCTTTTTGCTCTTTCCCCTTTTCTCCTCACAATAAGAACTTTTCACCCCGAGCAGGAAAGGAGTACTTTGAAGTCCCAGGTCTTTCTTTCACAGTCTGATGCCTCTGAGGCCTGCAGATAACCAGACAGAAGAAGAAAAGAGGAGTTACCATCTCTGCATTATTTTGTCATCAAACTTTCAGTGGACAACCAGGAGCATTGTCTTGCTGGGCCTATCTCCTCCCATCCCTGCACTCAGCTGCTCTTGGCTTTGCAGCTTTGATTTTGTAGTTTTGCTAAATTTCTTCTCCTCCAAGTTTTATCCCTACTTACATTCACCTCCTCTTTCAATGCCTCTCTGTTTTCTCACTGCCTGCCCCTCTCCCCCCTCTGCCTCTCTCCTCATCCCTGTTCTTACTTTCCTCTCCTCCCTGGGTCTGTCCTCGTTTTTTCATTCATATCCCCACAGCTATTCTTATTTTTCCCTTCTCTGATCTCATGTTTTCCCTTCTCTGATCTCATATTTTCCCTCTTTCTGACAGTCCCAGTCTTCCTTTTTCATCTCCTTTCCTGTTCCTTTCTCCAAACAACATATTTTTCTTGCCTTCTGTCATCTCTGACATCCCATTTCCCATGCAGCTGAGATGTGGCAGCACCAAAGGCTGCTGAAATTCAGAAGGAGGACTATGGGAGAAAGAGGGTTGGGAGTTTTCAGTGTAAAGTTGGTGTTTCTAGGGATGCCCTTGGCCTCTTCCTAGAGGCTAACTCTGCTGTTCTGATACAAATGCTCCCATTCACCTTTCCCTTTGCATTTTCATTATGGCTCTGTATGACCTGTCCTCCACTGCCACAAACCAGTGATGCCCTCTGATCCCAGTGGCAAAAGGAGTGCTTTGGGAGCCTCAGTTATTCTCATGAGCAGTGTGTTTCTTAGTTTAGCCTGGGGTTTTGAACATATGGCAGATGGGCACCTAGAAAACTCAGATTTATCTCACAGTGGCTGTGAGGTGAGTGGGCAATGGGTTTAGACTGGCAGAGGGGAGATTTAAACTAGATGTTAAGAAGAAGTTCTTTACAGTGAGGGTGGTGAGACACTGGCACAGGTTGCCCAGGGAGGCTGTGGATGCTTCCTCCCTGGAGGTGTTCAAGGCCAGGTTGGATGAGGCTTTGAGTGATCTGTTCTAGTGCAGGTGTCCCTGCCTACAGTGTGGGGAGGTTGGAACTGGATGATCTTTGAGGTCCCTTCCAACCTAAACCATACTATGATTATTCCAAATATCCTACTGTACTGTGATCTTATTACTGTCTACAACTACCTGAAGGGGCATTGTAGCCAGGTGGGGGGTGGCCTCTTCTCCCAGGTAACCAGCAATAGAACAAGGGGACACAGTCTCAAGTTGTGCCAGGGTAGGTATAGGCTGGATGTTAGGAAGAAGTTCTTCACAGAGAGAGTGATTTCCCATTGGAATGGGCTGCCCAGGGACGTGGTGGAGGCACCGTCCCTGGGGGTCTTCAAGAAAAGCCTGGCTGAGGCACTTAGTGCCATGGTCTGGTTGATTGGCTAGGGCTGGGTGCTAGGTTGGAGTGGATGATCTTGGAGGTCTCTTCCAACCTGCTTGATTCTATGATTCTATGATTCTACCTTGCTCAACACAGTCCTGTTTGGCTGTTCTCCACTCTGCCCTTCCCCTACTCTGCCTCTTCCTCAGACTTGGCTGGTCCCTTGCTTCAGCCTTGTGTCCATGGAGAGCACCTTCTCAGCTGGAGAGAAGAGCAGAATTTCCCCTAGCACAAGGACAGGGTACCAAAACTGCTTCTGCATAGAATCATAGAATCAACCAGGTTGGAAGAGACCTCCAAGATCATCCAGTCCAACCTAGCACCCAGCCCTAGCCACTCAACTAGACCATGGCACTAAGTGCATCATCACATCCTCCAATGGGTCCCACATGGAGTGGGGCTCATGTGTCCAGAGTTTTGCCAGCCTGGGTAGAGGGGAGTGGCAGACCAGCTGAGCATGACCTGCCTCTGCAGATATCTTACCTGGGCCTTTGGAGGAGGGGGTCCTGCAGGTCAGGAGACCTGTGCAAACTGAACCAAGGACAAAGGTAATTCTTATCCTTGAAGTGCCTGAGCAGGATAGGAGGGACTCATCATCATGGGGACCCAGATGCCCAGAAGCATTTGCAGCTATAGATTTTCCCTGGATTTTCTCCCCTCCCAACACTCAGCACCTGCACCTCGCTGTGTGACTGCTGGCACCATCCCTTGTCTTGCAGGATCAATAAAATAGAGGCATTCCCATGGCCTTATCCCAGCCTTAGCTGATCTAAAACTGACACCAGAATGCCCTCATACTCAAACCAAGGAAAACCAAGCTCCACGACTCTCTAATGAGGAATGGCACAGCTGTAAAACACAGTTACAGCCTGCAGTGAATTTGTTGTGCTTTGTTTTCCTTCCGTTCATCTCTAGAGATGTCTCCCACTCAGGCAAGAGACATCAGATGTGCTAAGAGCACACACATGTGAGTGCACACAGCACTTTACTTCATCAATACATCCTCTCTGCCTGAGCCTTGTTTGTATTTTAGGTCAAGGCTGTGACAGCTTGGCCCTGTTGCACATCTCCATAGCTGTGGGAGCTCTGACTGTGGCCAACCTCCCCCCCTCCCCCCCCCCACACACTTGCTGTGATTCCAGCTGCAGGCTCTAAAGAGAGCAGTGAGGATGGGCTGGCAGGGGATGGTAGTCTCTTTAAGTTTATCCCTCAATATTGTTGGAAAAGAACAGATGAGCATTTGGACACATTTGCTGCTTTCATTCAGACCCACGAAAGGATTTGGTACGGCCAAGAACACATTTTCCACTCCAACTGCATGCTGCAATCAGTCTAATAAAAATGTATTTCATTTGCCTACCAAAAATCACTCTTCTGGGCACTTTTGCAAGCATAAAGTATGCTGCTTTCTATTCCTGGCTTCCTTTAGAAGGCCAGGTCCTGCTGCTTATATTAGTGAATGCACCAGACACGTGGCACAGCCAAGTGAGCACTGCTGTAGGAGTCCTCCCATTATAGTTTTCTAGGCTTGATCCTCCATGCACTTAAATTGATTTTACACTCATGATACTCTTGGGACACCCAGGCAGCTGCTTCAGGCTTTTGCCAGTGTGAGGAAGATTAGTATCAGGCCCAAGAGCTTGTGTGCCTTGCAACAGCCTAGGTGTAGCAAGCATTTTCACTTCAGTGAGCTCATATCTACCTTGCCAGAGGACAAAGAGCAAGACTGGGATCCACAACAAAGGTGAGCACAGAACTGATGCTTAACTGTAGGAATGGACAAGCAAATTCAGATTGCAACATGCAGCACTTCCTTTGGATCTGGTTGTGATGAGTAGCTCATCACCAAGTAGCATCTGGCTCTTCTGAGGCTGTATGTAGAGGATGGTCTGCTTTAAAAAGGCATATTAAAACCAACATCTTAAGGCTATTGACCTTGGTCTTCTGCTGGCTTAAGGCTAATCCTGCCACCCATGGTCTCTGAGTTCTTCTTCTGCCCTATTACTGAAACAGCCTAAACATCATGTTTTAGTTATAAAGTGAGTTTAGTGGGTGGGAGGGGAAGGGGGGGGTTAAATTTACTGCTTCAGTGACTCCAGATCTGAAATAAATCTCCAATTCAATGGTAGATCAATAACACCAAGATTGGGTTTAAATTATTAATAAACTATGAGAAATGAGAATAATTATTCTATGAGTCACAGCTCTCTAATGCACTGCACATTTTTTTGTCCCTGAGACATCTGCACTGAAGCACAACCTGCTTATCTTTTGGCAGAAAGCTGCAGCCAAGCAGCTAATGCTTTTTGTTTTGCCAGCTAAGCACTTCATAAAGCCTCGTGGGCTAAGACATCCAAGTGACAATACTTGGCTGTCTTACAGAGAAACCCCTAGGCCAGGACCCCCTAAAACATTTAGGTGTCTAATGTGCCCCTGAAAATCAATGTGATTGATTTGAAACAGAAGGCCTCTTGGTATGTCCTTCTTGAACCTGGATGGCTGGAGATGGAGGAATTTCTTTAGTCTAGAAGAAGATGCTGGCCTTGAAAATTGACCTTGGATGTTTGGAGAAGCCCATCTTTTGGGTGGCAATAAGGAAAGACCATCTCAGGGCTGCAGGAGGCAGAGAGAGGAGGAATGGGGTTTGCATGTTGCTGGTAGACTGCAAGGACAGCACCACTGACGAGCACATGGTCTTTAAGTGAAGGTCACTTTGCTCCTTTCAGGGCAATATGAAAGGGCTCCATCAGCCTGAGGAGGAGGAGGAGGAGGCCTATTAAAATCAAGAAGCTGAAAGCTGTAATTTTCCTCCATTCTGAGCTGCAGCCATCTGTTGACTTAGACAATTCATGCTGACAGCATGGGCTGGAGATGCTGAACATCTCTGGGCATCCTCCCACCCCAGCAGATGTCATTCCTCAGCTCCAACATCAGGGCTTAGGGAGGTGATGGAAAGCAAGTCCAACTTCAAGGGGCAGCTCCCTGCAAAACCAGTTCATGTCTGCTTTTTGGCAGAGTGGGCTGGGTTCATATAGGCTCAGAGCACTCTTGATGATGTTGCCAGCTCCTGGGCTACCAAGTGAGGTGCTCACTCGACTCGGCTTTGCCCTGGCTTACCAGGAGGGTGCTTTACTTCCTGGGAGAGCAACAGAACTCAGGGTATTGGTAACTGTGTCAAAATACTCCAAGTGAATAAAAACTTACAGCAAAGAAAGCTTGCCTGGTCAGCATTTTCTTTCCCTTTTGTTTTCATTTCCCTCCCGCTGCAAACTGATGCCAAAAAGCTACACTTAAGAAGAAACCTACAGTTCTGAGCACTCAGGATGTTAGACAGGATGGTTAAATTGCCACCCTCCCTGGCAGCCTGGGACTCGTTGAATATCTGGGTCATCTCACTCTGCAGGTGATGCCTGCTGCCGCAGCTGGCGGGAGGGCAGCTGTCTGCATGCTGTCCGCAGAGGTGGCGCCGGCTGGGATGCTTGGAGGTGGGCAGGGAGCACCTGGCACCTTCAGTGGGTCCTGCCTCAGGAGGTGTGCAAATGAGATCTCTGAAGCATGCAGAGGGGAGACTTGCAAAGCTAAGGGCAGCAGGGCAGAGGTGGGTAACAGTCAGCATCCTGAAAACAGACGAGGAGTATTGGGGCCTGCTGTGCAGAGTCCTCTGTGAACTTAAGCTTTTCTTGCCTCTACTTGGTTGGAGAAAGCAAATGCTATTTCAGTGGAGAAAGCAAATGCTGGTTGGTTGGAGAAAGCAAATGCTAGTTGGTTGGAGGAAGCAAATGCTAGTTGGTTGGAGGAAGCAAATGTTAGTTCATTGGAGAAAGCAAATGCTAGTTGGTTGAAGGAAGCAAATGCTGGTTGGCTGGAGAAAGCAATGCTAGTTGGTTGGAGAAAGCAAATGCTAGTTGGTTGGAGGAAGCAAATGCTAGTTGGTTGGAGAAAGCAAATGCTAGTTGGTTGGAGGAAGCAAATGCTAGTTGGCTGGAGAAAGCAAATGCTAGTCATTGGAGAAAGCAAATGCTGGTTGGTTGGAGAAAGCAAATGCTAGTTGGTTGGAGAAAGCAAATGCTAGTTGGCTGGAGAAAGCAAATGCTAGTTGGTTGGAGAAAGCAAATGTTATTTCATTGGAGAAAGCAAATGCTAGTTGGCTGGAGAAAGCAAATGCTAGTCATTGGAGAAAGCAAATGCTGGTTGGTTGGAGAAAGCAAATGCTAGTTGGTTGGAGAAAGCAAATGCTAGTTGGTTGGAGGAAGCAAATGCTAGTTGGCTGGAGGAAGCAAATGCTAGTTGGCTGGAGGAAGCAAATGCTAGTTGGCTGGAGGAAGCAAATGCTAGTTGGCTGGAGAAAGCAAATGCTAGTTGGCTGGAGGAAGCAAATGCTAGTTGGCTGGAGGAAGCAAATGCTAGTTGGCTGGAGGAAGCAAATGCTAGTTGGTTGGAGAAAGCAAATGCTAGTTGGTTGGAGAAAGCAAATGCTGGTTGGCTGGAGGAAGCAAATGCTAGTTGGCTGGAGGAAGCAAATGCTAGTTGGTTGGAGGAAGCAAATGCTAGTTGGCTGGAGGAAGCAAATGCTAGTTGGTTGAAGGAAGCAAATGCTAGTTGGTTGGAGGAAGCAAATGCTAGTTGGCTGGAGAAAGCAAATGCTAGTTGGCTGGAGGAAGCAAATGCTAGTTGGCTGGAGAAAGCAAATGCTAGTTGGTTGAAGGAAGCAAATGCTAGTTGGCTGGAGGAAGCAAATGCTAGTTGGTTGGAGGAAGCAAATGCTAGTTGGTTGGAGGAAGCAAATGCTAGTTGGCTGGAGAAAGCAAATGCTAGTTGGTTGAAGGAAGCAAATGCTAGTTGGCTGGAGGAAGCAAATGCTAGTTGGTTGGAGGAAGCAAATGCTGGTTGGTTGGAGAAAGCAAATGCTAGTTGGCTGGAGAAAGCAAATGCTAGTTGGTTGAAGGAAGCAAATGCTAGTTGGCTGGAGGAAGCAAATGCTAGTTGGCTGGAGAAAGCAAATGCTAGTTGGTTGAAGGAAGCAAATGCTAGTTGGTTGGAGAAAGCAAATGCTAGTTGGCTGGAGAAAGCAAATGCTAGTTGGTTGAAGGAAGCAAATGCTAGTTGGCTGGAGGAAGCAAATGCTAGTTGGTTGGAGGAAGCAAATGCTAGTTGGTTGGAGGAAGCAAATGCTAGTTGGTTGAAGGAAGCAAATGCTAGTTGGTTGAAGGAAGCAAATGCTAGTTGGTTGGAGAAAGCAAATGCTAGTTGGCTGGAGGAAGCAAATGTGTATCAGTTCTAAAATCCCCCTTCTGTTTATCTCAGTTTACACAGTTGTGCATTAGGTGACCCCCACTCTGCTGGGTGATACAGCATTGTCCTACACCTCACACAGGCTGGGACACCTCTGCTTTTACTACAGCACATCCATCAGCAACTAGGATTTTCCATACTCCCCTCCCAGTCTCTCCTTTCACTTGAAGTTGCCTGGCAAGCTATGAAATCATTCTGGCCCTGCACCATAGAGCTATCAAGGTGTTGGGCTGCTCCTGGCTGTGTAGTGCAGGGAGAATGCTTTGATTGCTCATATCACTCACTAATTTAGAGATGCTTGTGGCCTTTGAAAATGAAAACAACAACAACAACAACACAAAATCTCACCCAAAACCCAACTGCCCACAGAACAGCAAGGGGAAAAAAAGGCTGAATGAACTGCTGTGCTGAATGAACTGTGCTTGGGCCCTGGCAGCCAGATTCAAGGAAAGGAGTGAAGTTCTTTCTGGGTTTTTTTTTTGTGTTCTGGTTTACTTTGTTAATTTGCCTGCATTAGTAATTCAACAAGGCCCCTACACATCACTGCTCTTTTATTATTTGCTTGCAAGTTGTAAAGGATTCTGGGCACAGCACACACAAATTAATGTGTCTGTGGATGAAAACTTCCAGGGAACAGGGGGAGCAGCAATGCTCTAGTGCCTGCATCACATCTTTGCTCTCCCAGCTCTTTTGAGATAGCTAAACACCACCATCTCTGCATGCTAAACGAAGACCAAAGCCCAGTAAAGGGCTGCCCAGGGAGGTGGTGGAGTCACCATCCCTGAAGGTGATCAAGAAAAGACTGGATGGGGCACTTAGTGCCATGGTCTAGTTGATTGGATAGGTTGGACTGGATGATCTTGGAGGTCTCTTCCAACCTGGTTGATTCTATGATACAGGTTATGGGATAGGTATCAAACCCAAATGTCACAGGATCTCCCATTTCTGAGATGGGTGCTTTGATGGGTGACTTCAGCTGCCCCATGGCTTAAGCTGGTGTTTGCAACCTGCCTGCCCATGAGAGATCTGGGTGACGTGTAAAACTCTGGCTGCATACACCTCAAATCATGTCTGGTCCCTTGATAACAGCTCAGGCTGGCCCCTTGAGAACCTGGGCTTCTTGGTCCCTTCCAGCTGCTCAGGAGCAGCTTGTGAGAAGAGAGAAACTTCTCAGACAGGTTGAAAAATCTCATTTCTCTTTCATTTGTGTAGTGACTTTCTGTTGGCCTGGAAGCTGTAAGACCAATTTCCCTTGATATCACTAGAGAGGCTTTAGCTCAAACCATAACACTGTCATAATCTGGGGATGAAGTGGAGCCTTCATGCTTCCAGGCAGCAAGATATGAATTTATAACCCTATAACAAAAATCCACCTTCCTGTATGTTCATGTAGCAATACAACAGCTTTCCCTTGAACACCTGTTCATATCAGCTTCCCTCAGTGCAAAGTACAATCCTTAAGGAAAAAAGCCAAAGCATCCTTCATTTCCTTGGTCAGGCATTGGAATAGCTTGTCCAGGAAGGGGGTGGGGTTACTATCCCTGATGATGTTCAAAAAGATGTGTGGACATGGCACTTTTGGGACAAGTGGTCTTAGGTTCACAGTTGGGCCTTGATGAGCTTAGAAGTCTTTTCCAATCCAAAATATTCTAGGATTCTACATTTGTATAAGGGATGCTATCAGGAACTGAGTGCCATCCAAAGTGTGCTGCACAAGCACTTGGTCTTTATTTGTTTCCTGAATGAGTGCCTCTATTCAGTCTTCTCTTCTCTTCTCTTCTCTTCTCTTCTCTTCTCTTCTCTTCTCTTCTCTTCTCTTCTCTTCTCTTCTCTTCTCTTCTCTTCTCTTCTCTTCTCTTCTCTTCTCTCTTCTCTTCTCTTCTCTTCTCTTCTCTTCTCTTCTCTTCTCTTCTCTTCTCTTCTCTTCTCTTCTCTTCTCTTCTCTTCTCTTCTCTTCTCTTCTCTTCTCTTCTCTTCTCTTCTCTTCCCTCTTCTCTTCTCTCCTCTTCTCTCCTCTTCTCTCCTCTCTTCTTTTACCTTCTCTTTTCTTCTCTCTTCTCTTTTTTCACTTTTTTCTCTTTTTTCTCTTTTTTTTTCTCTTCTCTTCTCTTCTCTTCTCTTCTCTTCTCTTCTCTTCTCTTCTCTTCTCTTCTCTTCTCTTCTCTTCTCTTCTCTTCTCTTCTCTTCTCTTCTCTTCTCTTCTCCTCTCTTTTTTTATCTTCTCCTCTCCTCTCCTCTCCTCTCCTCTCCTCTCCTCTCCTCTCCTCTCCTCTCCTCTCCTCTCCTCTCCTCTCCTCTCCTCTCCTCTCCTCTCCTCTCCTCTCCTCTCCTCTCCTCTCCTCTCCTCTCCTCTCCTCTCCTCTCCTCTCCTCTCCTCTCCTCTCCTCTCCTCTCCTCTCCTCTCCTCTCCTCTCCTCTCCTCTCCTCTCCTCTCCTCTCCTCTCCTCTCCTCTCCTCTCCTCTCCTCTCCTCTCCTCTCCTCTCCTCTCCTCTCCTCTCCTCTCCTCTCCTCTCCTCTCCTCTCCTCTCCTCTCCTCTCCTCTCCTCTCCTCTCCTCTCCTCTCCTCTCCTCTCCTCTCCCTGCAAGGAAGATTAGATTATGTCTAACATTTCTATAGGGCAGCCAAAGGGAGTGATCTACATCTCCAGCCAGTGTAAATCCATGTTGCTGCAGCAGTATCAGTGGTGTGAAGGGCATTGCACTGATTTACTGAGGCCAGGGGGGGGATCAGACTTTGCCTTCCTCCCCAGCTGGTAGAGCAGCCTGCAGAGTAAAAAAATCACACATCACAGCTGCCTTGAGAGATGCTGGATGGGATTTATCTCTCAACCAACAAACACAAACAATTTAAAGGGTCCTCTGCAGAGGCTGGCAGCATCCCTTTTGATACAGTAAATGTTGATGGGCCCAAAGACAGCCACTGGCACAGAGAGTTTATTTACAGCAGGGGCACAGCAGTGGCTGCCAGGCTGTGGGTGTTTCAGGCACGCTGTAAATCTCCAGGTGTTTCTGGTGCTCACACATGTGTGGCAGAAGTACATCCTAATGTGTCTGAAGCACACAGGAGAAACATTATCAGTTACTCTCCTTCCTCAGATTCTCCTGGCTTAGAACTGGTGGACTGAGCTGAGTGGGAATCTGTCGCTGGTGCTGGAGGGAAGAGAAAAAGCTTTCTTCAAAAAAAAAAAGGGAAAAAAGGAGGGGAAAAAGAATCCTCTTCTTGTGTAGAACAGCAGGGTAATTTTTTCCCCCCCTTGTCTTGAGATTTCTTGGCACTTCATTAGTTTGTATTTCAGCTAAAACCTTCCCACCTTAACGAGGACCATTTTTCCCCATCGGTTTTACTGGTGTAATAAATTGTGGGAGAACAAAGAGAAAGCTCCCCAAAACGAGCTGTAAAAAAGTTGCTGGGGACTGAGGGCAGGCTTTGCAGAGAAGAGATGAGAGTTGCAAGCTAATTTACTTTGCCTTCCCATTCAGGTTTCATCTGCAGGCAGCTTGGGTCTCCTTATTGCAACGACTCTTTGGGAGGATGTGCTGCCATGGGTGTTTTGCCTCTGCCGCCTGTGCCAGTGCAGCTGTGCTGGAGCACTGGGGAGAAGGGGACCAAGGATGTCCCTCTTGGGAAGGTCAGGATGTTACAAATATGGGAAGCAAAGTGGGACTTTTGGCCCCAGCATCCTACACAGGCAAAGTGTCCTGAGGATGTGGGTGGAATGGAGGGGTGGGCTTTGGCTCTCAGAGCAGCATCTTTCTCCTCTAAGTTTGCATTAATCCAGTGGCCACTGGCTACACATTTTCCTTCCTGTGCAGGGCTGAGCAGACCTGGGCTCTGTTGCAGGCCCCATCTATCAGATTAATTGCACATCTACTGTTTCAAATGTTTTCTTTCAGATAAAGCAGCACTTAAGCATCCTATCTCCATGACAACATGTCAAGTGGTGTTGTTTGGTAAAAAACAGAGAGGACAGAGGGAGAGATTTGGGACAGGCATGTGCAGAAGGTGGTGAGAGAGAGGGGAGGCACTTATGAGCCCTTGGAGGTCTGGGGAAGGAGCATGGATGTGGATGCATTTGGAGAGGGCAGTAGGGTGGCAGAGGAGATGATGGAAGAGGAAAGGTAGAAGAGTTAAAGAGACTTATGTCCTGACCTCACCCTATATAACAGTCTCAAGCTGTGTCAGGGGGAGGTCTAGGCTGGATGTGAGGAGGAAGTTGTTGGCAGAGAGAGTGATTGGCATTGGAATGGGCTGCCCAGGGAGGTGGTGGAGGCACCACCCCTGGAGGTGTTCAAGAAAAGCCTGGATGAGGCACTTAGTGCCATGGTCTGGTTGAGTGGCTAGGGCTGGGTGCTAGGTTGGAGTGGATGATCTTGGAGGTCTCTTCCAACCTGGTTGATTCTATGATTCTATGATTCATTTTTACCATAGACAAACACAAATATAGAGAAGATCAAGGACAGCTTCCTTCTCCTCCTTCCTTCCCGCAGCTGGCTGGAGAATCACCATTAACAGCAATCCTTCCTTCAATTTCATTTAGACATCTTCCAGAAAAAATATTTTCTGTGTTCATTCTGCTTTGCAGAAAACAGTGAGGATGCTCTCCTCTGAGGATGCACCCCAGAGAAGCTCTGTGCTGCTTTTCTTAGCTCTTTGTTGACAAGAGCAAGATTAGCCTGCTTAATTTAACCATGTATTCTCTGCTTATTGGAGGCACCTTTAGTTGTGTAGGCCTTTTTTCAACCTTTTTACATTTCCCAGAGCGAGGGCAGAACTGGAATCTGATGAACCTCTCCCAGAGGGGGAATATTTTTGGTTTGGACTGGTTGCTGCCAGAGCCTGACAGCTTGCGTCCATTAGACATGTCTGTAATGCATTAATGAGATGAGAATCTTCAGCAACAGGCAAAGTCAATTCATCATTCTGGTAACAAAGCAAGAAAGAGAAGAGAAATCCCATTAGTCATTTGCTCCTGACGGGCATATTGATTGATGTAGTTAAAATGTTCACACTAAGATAACCTCCTTAGATTGAGAATCACTTTTCTTTTCAAGAGGATCGACCAGGCTCTGGTTCAACAAAGCACTTAAACAAATACCTGGTATCAAGGGCACGTCCAAGTCCCAGTGGTGGGATTTTCTTAGATAAGTTGCACCTAACACTGAAATGGCAAAGCTGAAGAGAGCTAAAAAAGATGGCAAAATGCCTGTCTGTGCTCAGATAGGCCCAAGGCTGAGCAAGCAGATAGCTTGGATCATAACATGCAATGGTACCCTTGTCCCCACTAAGGCTGTACTAGAGATTGCATCAGTGCTTTCATTAGTAACCCAGTTTGCTTGGGCTGTAAAAGGCTGTACAGCTGAAACTTACTGCATGCAGGCTGGAACAGAGTGCACTTTATATTCATTACTAGTGCTAGGACAAATTGTTTTGGACATTTTATGCTATGCACTGATGAAGATTAAAAAAAATGAGAACTTAGAGTGGAATCTATTGAATCTGTTTAATTGGACCTGCTGGTGGCCACCCAACCATGCCAATTAAATAAAGACAAACAAAAGCAGCCCCCAGAGGGCTTGCAGAGAATAAACCCAGGGTAAATACTGCATGGCTTCTGTTATTGCATTGTTCTGAAACGTAAAGTAGCCATAAGAAGTGACTCCCCCCTCCTTTTTGTGATGTCTGGCTAATTGTGTCTGCGTTGTCCTTTCATCCACTCAGCCTGTTTAATGTCAAAAGAGAAAGGAGGGAAAAATAATAAGGTTAGTTTGTCAGAACTGGTGCTTTACAACCTCCTCTTCTCCTGTCCGCCCCTATCTATTGATTGCATTGGGCACAAAGCTCCTCTGTTATGAATGACTGCAAGCCCAGACAGCTGTTCATAGGTGTTTCACTCACACAGGAGAGTTGAAACCTTCCAGGGCCCTGGGTACCAGCTTTGAGGTATCCTCAGATTACCTCCAGACTATGCAGCCCTCTCTATCCACACGAACAGAGTGATCTCTGCCAGCTGTGGGAGCCCACTGATACACACACACACACGTGGGCACCACAGGCAGGAGGTCTCTCTGCAGGACATACTCTTTGCCATTTAGGTGGGCTTCCATGGAGGACTCTTTCTGAGACCAGAGAATATCATAGAATAGCATAGAATCAACCAGGTTGGAAGAGACCTCCAAGATCATCCAGTCCAACCTAGCACCCAGCCCTAGCCACTCAACCAGACCATGGCACTAAGTGCCTCATCCAGTCTTTTCTTGAACACCCCCAGGGACAGTGACTCCACCACCTCCCTGGGCAGCCCAGCAGGAATGGCACATGACTGTCCATCCTGAAGGCACTGAGTAGGCAAGATCTCAGCCAGCACTGTTGTTGTGGTGCGCTGGCTATGCTCATCCATCACTTTTTGTTGTGTTCTAAAGACCTGAGACCTGATGGTTACTGCATTTTAATCCACAAGGCTGAGCTGGTTAGGTTCTTAGCACAAATGCCTGCCAAAATCAACTGAAAGACCTCAGATAATCACACATCCAGGGTAGTGGTACTTTCCCCTTTGTCAGTAGCTCATGGATCTCATTAAAAGAAGTCGTTGGGCTGATCTGGCAAAAGCTATATTGCCTAACTCTATTTTGGTTCACTTTATGGACTATCTTTAATTGTTTCCTTATCCTCCCCTAGGGCTTTTGTTTTTGTTGTTCCACTTCTCTGGATCTTTCTTTCTGACCCAGGAGCTGCAAGAACCGATAGCACTGTCTCAGATAGACTTTGCAGGCTCCCCGTCTGCCGCTGCTTAGTCAGGGATAGCTGCTTACATCGGACCTCAAAGCACCTGGCTCCACCAGGGACAGTCCAGCACTGCATCCTTCGCTGCTGGGACAGAAAGTAGCTCATCATATCATCTAATTACATTGCTCAGTTTTCCTATCCCAAGGGAACTATCTTTGGAAAAATCCACAGAGAATCATAGAATCAACCAGGTTGGAAGAGACCTCCAAGATCATCCAGTCCAACCTAGCACCCAGCCCTAGCCACTCAACCAGACCATGGCACTAAGTGCCTCAGCCAGGCTTTGCTTGAACACCCCCAGGGATGGTGACTCCACCACCTCCCTGGGCAGCCCATTCCAATGCCAATCACTCTCTCTGTGAAGAACTTCTTCCCAATATCCAGCCTATACCTACCCTGGCACAACTTGAGACTGTGTCCCTTGTTCTATTGCTGGTTGCCTGGGAGAAGAGACCAACCCCACCTGCCTACAATGCCCCTTCAGGTAGTTGTAGACAGCAATGAGGTCACCCCTGAGCCTCCTCTTCTGCAGGCTGCACACCCCCAGCTCCCTCAGACTCTCCTCATGGGGTTTTTGTTCCAGGCCCCTCACCAGCTTTGTTGCCCTTCTCTGGACACCTTCCAGCACCTCAACATCTCTCTTGAATTGAGGGGCTCAGAACTGGACACAGCACTCAAGGTGTGGCCTGAGCAGAGCTGACTACAGGGGCAGAAGAACCTCTCTTGTCCTACTGGCCACACTGCTCCTGATGCAGGCCAGGATGCCATTGGCTCTCTTGGCCACCTGGGCACAAGCCTAGGTTTTTTTTTGCTTTGGGGGGTGTAAAATGCAAATAACCCTTTTGCTAATCTGGCCAGATAGGCTCAGCACAGACAAAGGAGTGCTCAGGGACCGATATTAAACAGAAAAATCAGTCACCTCCCAAAGACAGGCTTCAAAATCTAACAGCTAGTGCTTAAGCTGCTCATGACAGTAAGGCTGGAGATTGGCCACTAGGTATTCACTAACACATCTGCAGCACAGCCACGCATCTTCTCCAGAGCCCTATCTGCCCCTGACATCAGAGCCTGCCAGAAAGAGCTGGTCCCTTCAAAGCAGCATTTATTGGCCGTTTCCTCTGCCAAGCTTCACTCTCTCTATAGCTCTTCTGTTCTCATAATAACATGCTGAAATCTACTCAGAGTGTTTGAATCTTAGAGAAACAAAACGCAGCTGAAGGAGCTGGAAGGCAAAGGGGTTGGGAGGCAATTTCCTCTGATTCATCAGGAGACAAAGGCAGAGCAATGACTGTATTTGTGCTAATAACAGCATATTGCCTCCCTGGCACCATTACCCCTGCATTTCTTTGGCTCTTGCTGTCATGCCCCATTACAGAGTCCCCTCCTTTTCTGATCTGACCCACAGCCAGGCTGGCTGTGTCCATAGAAGGCTATGGCAGAACTTTGTGGTATCCTCATTCTGGCACACTGCCCCAAGCCTGGTCGAGCTGATGAACTGAGCTGCCGGGCTCCATGTGGGTAACACCAGCTTCACCATCAGCCCCTTGTTCTCCTTATTCTGAGCTGTGCCATCAACTCTCCTCACAAATCAAGCTGAATTCACCACTTGTATGCCCATGTTTGCCGGGCTGGGGTTCCCCAATGGGGGAAGGGATGGCCAGAAGCACTGGCAAGCTCTTTTGCTGGGAGTGACTGGTGGGACTCAGCATCCCAAGCAACTCCACTGGTGCTGCAGACACAGGGGCACAGATCACAGTATCACAATATCACCAAGGTTGGAAGAGACCTCATAGATCATCAAGTCCAACCCTTTACCACAGAGCTCAAGGCTAGACCATGGCACCAAGTGCCACGTCCAATCCTGCCTTGAACAGCTCCAGGGACGGCGACTCCACCACCTCCCCGGGCAGCCCATTCCAGTGTCCAATGACTCTCTCAGGGAAGAACTTTCTCCTCACCTCCAGCCTAAATTTCCACTGGTGTAGCTTGAGGCTGTGTCCTCTTGTTGTGATGCTGGCCACCTGAGAGAAGAGAGCAACCTCCTCCTGGCCACAACCACCCCTCAGGTAGTTGTAGACAGCAATAAGGTCTCCCCTGAGCCTCCTCTTCTCCAGGCTAACCAATCCCAGCTCCCTCAGCCTCTCCTCGTAGATGATACCTTCCCTGTGAGAACATCCCAGGGGCAATGGTATCATTTGCAGGTCTGTAACTCTCCAGGTGGTGGCAGAAGGCAGAGAGTGCAATGTCACTAAATGAGGTTTAAGCTCTGCACTGCACTGCAAAATGTCAGCTAAATTAATTCTGGTTGTAAGATCCCTGCACATATTCCCCACAGGGAGAAGAGTGCTGTGCACACAGAGCTAGAGAGGCTTTCACACACAGACAGTGCAAGGGAATTCCCACATTGCAGCAGGTCTGCTGTGAGTGCTATGTAAATATGCACTCAGTCAGACTCTCCTTTCCTTTCCTTTCTTCATGAGATCTGTGCTTGCAAAGGAGATCTTGCCTTGTAGGCAATGCCTGTTTGATCCCATGAGATTCATAATCTCCTGCTCTAGAGTCCCCTGCAATGAAAGACTTCTGGTAGTGCTTCGACTGTGTTTAGATGTGCCTTTGCTGCAGATTTTACAGCACAGTATCTGCTCCCAGGAGCTGTCAGACTCACAGCCCAAGAGAGGGCCTCCAGGAAAGCATCCCCAACACTGTGGCCACCTTTGTTTTATTGGCAAGGAGGGGCTTGCTGCCACCATGGGTGCTGTGGTGCACAGAGCTACAGCTTAATAGCCCCTGCCTAGGGCAGGCTGGGCTGGTAGGAGTCCACACTTCTTTACGTCCTGGAGAAGCTGCTGTGTGCATGTGTATTCATACATGTGCATGTGTATACATACATGTGCATGTGTATTCATACATGTGCATGTGTATACATACATGTGCATGTGTATTCATACATGTGCATGTGTATTCATACATGTGCATGTGTATTCATACATGTGCATGTGTATCTACTTACAAAGCCAGGGAGGATAGCTGACTACTTTCCCAAGAGGATGTGTGCTTTCCATACTGTTGTTATTATTACTATACACATCATATACATGTGATATGATGTAATATATACTGTGGTAATAGAATCATCATCATAGAATCAACCAGGTTGGAAGAGACCTCCAAGATCATCCACTCCAACCTAGCACCCAGCCCTAGCCAATCAACCAGACCATGGCACTAAGTGCCTCAGCCAGGCTTGGCTTGAACACCTCCAGGGATGGTGACTCCACCACCTCCCTGGACAGCCCATTCCAATGCCAATCATTCTCTCTGCCAACAACTTCCTCCTAACACCCAGCCTAAACCTCTCTTGGCACAACTTGAGACTGTGTCCCCTTGTTCTATTGCTGGTTGCCTGGGGGAAGAGCCCAACCCCCACCTGGCTACAGCCTCCCTTCAAGTAGTTGTAGACAGCAATGAGCCTGATTTCAGCAGATGCCACCCCCTGGGCCATGGAGCAGAGAGGACACATGTTGTGTGCCCAGCCAGGGGGCTGCAGGCCATGCATACTCTTCAGAAAGCCTGGCTTTTCAGCAGGACAGCAGTTCACCACAGAGGAAGCCAAAGCAGCTCCAGCTATAGATCGGGGTTATTAGTGTGCACGTTGGGATCCTTGCCATGAGAGACAAGAAGCAAAATGAAGTTAAACTGTCTGGAGGCACAGAAATCCCTGATTAACAGTACCAGTTCTTCTGGCTCTTTCTCAGTTTGCAAAGGAAAAGGACTTGTCTGACAACTCCACAGGCAACTGGCTGTGGAACACAGAGCTCAAGTTACTACTGGATGCTGCTTTGATTTCTAACACTGAGGCAAACTGCAGGCAGAAATGTTTTGTCCTCGTTTTGGCACGCAGGACAAGATCCTCTCATCCACTCAAAGGTCTTTCAGCAGGAAAGTCCTTACTGCTTCACATCCCACCGTGCAAGAAGGATTCCCAGCCACCGTTGGCTTTCATCCTGCCCTCCAGAGAAGCCAAATGATTTAGTAGAGATCAGAAAAGCATTACTTGCAGGTGGTGAACAAGGCATAGCTCATCTATTAACCCCTACACACAGAGCTAAAGGCTGGGGTCATGGTGCCCCTGGTGAAATGCCCATAGTGTACATCTGCAGCTACTGTAAGTTTAGAGCAGAATAAACAACAGAATTACAGGCAGCTGTGCTAGGAAATAGCTGAGGAGCTCTCTGTGGCTCCTCTCTCCTCTGACAGAACACTGTTCAATAGAGCTTTCTTTTTCCTTCTGTGCTCTCTAAAGTTGCTTCTAGAATTATAAACTTCATGACAAATGTCTGGGAAGAAACAGATAGGGCTGGGGGATAGGTTGGACTGGATGATTTTGGAGGTCTCTTCCAACCTGCTTGATTCTCTTCTCTCCTCTCCTCTTCTTCTCCTCTTCTCTTCTCTTCTCTTCTCTTCTCTTCTCTTCTCTTCTCTTCTCTTCTCTTCTCTTCTCTTCTCTTCTCTTCTCTTCTCTTCTCTTCTCTTCTCTTCTCTTCTCTTCTCTTCTCTTCTCTTCTCTTCTCTTCTCTTCTCTTCTCTTCTCTTCTCTTCTCTTCTCTTCTCTTCTCTTCTCTTCTCTTCTCTTCTCTTCTCTTCTCTTCTCTTCTCTTCTCTTCTCTTCTCTTCCTTTTCTCTTCTCTTGCAAAGACTTCCTCCTAACATCCAGCCTAGACTTCCCCCAGCACAACTTGAAACTGTGTCCCCTTGTTCTGTTGCTGGTTGCCTGGGAGAAGAGACCAACCCCACCTGGCTACAGCCTCCCTTCAGGTAGTTGTAGACAGCAATGACTTCTGCCCTGAGCCTCCTCTTCTCCAGGCTGCATACTCCCAGCTCCCTCAGCCTCTCCTCATGGACTTTGTGTTCCAGGCCCCTCACCAGCTTTGTTGACCTTCTCTGGACACCTTCCAGCACCTCAACATCTCTCTTGAATTGAGGGGCCCAGAACTGGACAACATCTCAAAGGAGTGAGGCCGTGCTACACTCAGGGACATCCCAGCAAGTCCCTTGCACACCTTGTCCCTTTGCTCCTCTTGGTGCATACTTGTGAGTGATCAGGATGTCGCAGGCTCATCGTCCTCAGGTGTGGCTAACAGAGCCCTGGAAGGGATGGGAGTGGGGCTGTTTCCAATCAGGATGCACCTCTGTCATTGCTAACAGCCTGCTTTATAGTTGTGCTTGAATCAGATATATTGTTTAGACTAAAACAAGGAGAGAGAGAGAGAGAAGGAGAGAGAAGAGAAAGCAGCCAGCAGTAAAGCTGTGAAGTGAGGGGAAGCAGGCACTTCTGTCTGTGTTGCTGAAGGCTTCATAAAGATAACAATCTATTCAACTTTATGACCAAAGTCTCAGGATAGTACTAGTTTGTTTGTTTTTTTCATGCTGCAGTTGCCTTCACAAGTTTCAGACTCTGTTTGAGCCCTCTGCTCCTCATTTTCTCCCCTCCCCCTGCCCATTTCTATGAGGTATTCAGTCCTCTGAATAAATTGTCTACTCATTTCTCATGGGCTCCTTGTCAAGCTCAGCGCCTGTCTCTGGAGGGCACTTCATCAGGCTGAGTTAACCTCATTTGGTGATGGTGTAAAGCACACCTGGGCTTGCCTCTTTTCAGTGGATGTTCCCAGTACTCACTTAATAAGCACTGTGTCTTTTCCATCTGATCTATCTGACTCCAGAGTCCTTATTAAATGACACATGTATGCACTGAGATAAAGCTTTGAATGTCTCCATGATTTAATCTGGGTGAAAACAGAGAGGAAAGGGTCCTCTGTAGTTCCAAACTTTCCAATTTTCACATTAGAGATCCTTCAACCCTTCTTCTTTCTCATACCCTCCTTCAGAACTTTTATATCTTAGGCTAGATCTAAGCTTTGGCCAAACCATAGAAGAGACACAGCTCATAAACAGCAAATCCTAACTTGCCAGGCATAAAGGATTCAAATGCAGAAGGATAAAAGAAAACAAAGGGAGAAGAAAGAAGAATGATACTGACTTAAGAAAAATGAAACCTCACGACACACAGTGTTATCAGGTAAGGGATGTTTGAATCAGTGCTGGGTGACAAGGAGAGGTCATCCTCCAAAGCCCTTGCACACCTTTGTCTCGTTCAGGTAAAATATTTATGCTACAGAATCATACATATTCAGTACAGGGGTAGGGTTAGGAGAATTAGTTCTGGGAATAGGTGGAGTTACTACAATCAGTTCCTGGAACCCATTTCCATAAAGCCCCACCTCCTCAGGCATGCTCCTTGCCACTTGGTGGTTGTCTTTTGGGGTCTTTTTGATGAAGGTTTAGCATCTTCCTTGGTCTGACCTCTCTACCTTTCGTCCACCTGGCATCAGTTGCGGGTCACATTCTTGGCTAGAGACTCCAAGGTTCTCATCTTTGAATACAGTAAGGGACCTGGGGGTACTGGTAGATAGTAGCTGAAGATGAGCCAGCAGTGTGCCCAGGTGGCCGAGAGAGCCAATGGCATCCTGGCCTGCATCAGGAACAAGTTGTGCTGGGGGAGGTCTAGGCTGGATGTTAGGAGGAAGTTGTTGTCAGAGAGAGTGATTGGCATTGGAATGGGCTGCCCAGGGAGGTGGTGGAGTCACCATCCCTGGAGGTGTTCAAGAAAAGACTGGATGAGGCTCTTAGTGCCATGGTCTGGTTGATTGGCTAGGGCTGGGTGCTAGGTTGGAGTGGATGATCTTGGAGGTCTCTTCCAACCTGGTTGATTCTATGGTTCTATGCCCATAAGGGCTGTTAATAATAACACTGGCCAGATGAACTGGAGGTAGGTAGATGTTTAGTCTGTCTGTTTTTCTCATCTGAGGCAGACTTGCATGAAGCAGATGCTCATAGTGTGGTTTTTCCCTTGCTGTGTGACAAAGGAGCACATTGTGGCAAGAAAATCACAGAGCAAAAGTAAATACAACAAGCCAAAGACAAAGGACAGATGTCTCATTATTTGCAAGACAGCATCTCTTGTCGTCAGAAAGGAAGTAACTTTCTCTCTCTCATGGGTGTGGAGAAAATTTGACCTCCAGAAAGATCCAGAATCCAGATGTCAACTGAAAAGAACCCCAGTTGGTTTTGGCTTTGTTGGTTTGGGGTTTGTTTCTGTTTTGATTGTGTGTGTGTGTGGTTTTGGTTTTTTAAACTGTCTCTGGTTTTAGAATGTTTTATGAGTGTAGAAAGCTTGGAGTTAGCAAGGCAGAGCCTGGCCAGTGGGAGTGTAAAGGACAGCAGATAATGATATCTTTGATCAATCAGGCAAAGGAGATAAAGATGGACTGCAAGGGGGAAAAAAAGTGGTCCACAAGCCACAGAAATATCTATTTTGTTTTCCCCTGTCACTTATCAGTACTTGGGATGATACTTGTAGAAATTAATCAGCATTGGGGTGGGAGGTGAGGGATGTGTGGGCTGATGCCATGTACCTTGCCTGTAAGCTTATGACAGGCTTTGGTTCAGTCATTTCAGATGAGGTTGCTCAGGTCACCAAAGTGCCCCTTTCTGCCTCAAAAAGGAGATGGTGAGCCACTGTCTTCTTATTAGTGTCAGGTAGGAATCTTTGCTAGAAATAGGGGGACAGTCTCCAGGTACCTTGTTAGATACAGAAGATGTGACAATCTCAGCAGCATCTCAATGGCTCAGCAAAGACTTTACTGTCTCCTAAGGGCTTGCAGGGATTCTACAGCCAGAGCAGTTGTACAATTCAAACATGCAAGCAGGAACACATTTAGAGGAGCAATTCTGCAGCTTTCCACAGTCTACAGACTTGGCTTTGGGTAGGCACTGCTGACCATTATTGTAGTTCTGTTATAAACACAGGAACCAGTGTCCTTAGTTTGTCCATCAGCAGTGAGCACCATGGTACCTGGCCCGTGACAACCTGCAATGCACTGACAAATACAAACTGCAAATCATAGTGCTGAGGCTCTGTCCATGCCCAAAGCAGCTCTGGCAAGACAGGAAGAGTCATATCACTGAAATGTGTAGCCTCAGTGTCTGTACTATGGAAAATAGTTTTTCAATGTATGGACCAACTGCCACATACTTTATGTTTCTGTTGTATGGAAGGTCCAGTGCCATGGTTGCTACCACAATGTTACTATATTTTATCAGGCATATTTCTAGCACCCTATTCAGAGTTGGAAAGAGGTGAGATGCTTTTTTTTCTCCCCAAGCAGATGAGGTTTGGTTTTGCTTCTTGCACAGCCAGCACTGCTCAGACCAGAAGTGATGCCTGGTGGCGTCTGGAAAGGCTGGCAGCTCAGACACATGACATGACTTATGTGGTAGGAGACATCATGTAGAAGAGACTGTGTCCCTCACACTGTGGATGAGAGATGAGAAGCCTAAGCATAGATAAACAAGCCCACTGGGCAATATGCAAGTTGTGATGTCCTGTGCTCCAAGGCCACCACATCAGAAACCTTGTACAAGGGTGATTGTCTCTACTTGAGTGCACTGAGAAACACTGATGTAAAAAGCTCACTGGAGAAGAACCAAGGACATGTACAAGCCATAGCACACAGCTAATGTGCAGCTGCTTGGTCACAGAGGTTTACACTTGACCTGAGAAGAAGAGTCAGCTCCAACGCTCTTCCCATCAGTTGTGGTAGCATTCTGACTGCAGTTCACATTAAGCAGCTAGGAGGAGGTTACAGCTGTGTTTAAGGAGTGTCTCTCATCATCTCATCACACACCTCAACCCACCTAAGGCATTTCCTCAGACTTTACTCACTGTATCTACCATTGACATTACAGTCATGTGGACATCTTCAGGGAATTTGTCTCTTCACCCAGCTGATGTCTGTGTTTTGACTGAGCTCTCTGCTTTCTATCCTCCTGGATGGTTAAGAGTGAAAATGCTACACCACATAGGAAACAGCAGTAATAAAAAGAAGTGGTGTTAGTATTTTTTAAAGCCCAATAACTCTGCACTTGCACCTGCTGAGATACACCTTACAATGAGGCTAATGCCACTGGTGGGACTGTTCATTTGAGCAAGGCAAAGCAGCAGGGACATTACAATTAATAATGCTCAGCAGGAAACAGGTTATTATGGTTGGGGCAAAAAGGGTGAAAACTGTTCTCTATTGTTTTTTTTGAAGAGTTAATTGGTGATAGGCAAAGATTTGCTGTGTTGAGCCAGCAGGTGCTGCTTTATGACTACATTAATGTTAATGATCTCCTCTGGACACATAGGAAGACTGTTTAATCTATTCCTTTCTCATTGTATTTCTCTGGGTGGATTGATGTACTGGTTCTGGTTATCTTCTGAGTACCACTGCAGAGCACTTGGGCAGACAGTAACCCCAAATTTACACAGATGTTTGCAGCTAGTTTTACAACACCAGGCAGCTTCTGTAACCTCCATTCACCCTGGGACAGACTTTGCAGATTAAAAGTTGAGGGAAATGGGTAAAAGGGACTGCTTCTCTGGCATGAAATAATTCCTAGGGGTTTCATGACTGCTCTGAAATCGGCTGTTTAAAAGTTCCTAAGTGTGCATAACAACAGCACCTGGGATCTGACTGCTTATTCTCTCCTTTTATGACTGAAACCTCTCTGCTGGCATCATTCTCCAAAGGTACTCTGGCAGAGGTTTAAACCCTGAGATGAGCAGGTGTTAAAATCATGTTCCTCTAAGCAAAGTATGCTGTGGCCCATCAAAGGATGATACATACTAGGGGGAAAAAACCACCAAACCACTATCTCCATAGAGCCTGAAATGTTCTCATTTCAGAAACACTTCAGATTTGAGGTTTTGTTATGAGCTTATCTTCTGTTGCTTTTTTTCCCTGTGCTTTTTGCATGTCTGGGTTGGCAAACACTGCTCAGCAAAGGCTTCAGAGACCCTTCAAGCTATTTCATAGAATCATAGAATCAGGCAGGTTGGAAGAGACCTCCAAGATCACCCAGTCCAACCTAGCACCCAGCCCTAGCCACTCAACCAGACCATGGCACTAAGTGCCTCAGCCAGGCTTTGCTTGAACACCTCCAGGGACAGTGACTCCACCACCTCCCTGGGCAGCCCATTCCAATGCCAATCACTCTCTCTGCCAACAACTTCCTCCTAACATCCAGCCTAGACTTCCCCTGGCACAACTTGAGACTCTGTCCCCTTATTCTGTTGCTGGTTGCCTGGGAGAAGAGACCAACCCCACCTGGCTACAACCTCCCTTCAGGTAATTGTAGACAGCAATGAGGTCAGCCCTGAGCCTCCTCTTCTGCAGGCTGCACACCCCCAGCTCCCTCAGCCTCTCCTCACAGGGTTTGTGTTCCAGGCCCCCCACCAGCTTCATGATAAGATTCTTGTTTTGCACAAACACATAGTTCCAGCCAAAATCTGGGCACATCTGTAGCAAACAAAAAACACTCTGGAAGGACACTCCTTGGAGCTGGGTGTGGAGTTCTTGGCAAAAAACAGGTGACAAAGCTACCACTTAAAAGAAATCCCACTGAGAGGGAGTGCTTCTGAAAGTCAGGTATGATGATTAATAAGACTGCCAAATGGGTCCTGTGCCCCATTGGAAGTCTGCCCCTGCAGATCTGGTGCTAACAAAATGGGAGAACAAATCTTACATGCCTGTAAAGGCTGAGTGAGTTGTGCACATCAGAGCATGGATGCAATTCCAAGTGAGCTGTGTCATAATTTACTGAAGGATGAAACATGAGTCATGAATTAGTGTGGGAGAAGGCTGTATAAAAGCATAGGAGGGAGAGTGGGACCCTACACACTCATCCTTTTGGGAAATGGCATGTCTAGGACACAATGCTGTGCTGTGAGATAGAGGAATACAAGAAAGAAACCAGGACCAGCAGTGGCTGGGAAAGGCAAAGAAGAGGTACAGAGGAGCAGGTGGAGTTGGGCTGTGCTAGGTAACTACTGGGCAGCTCTGTCCATTCCACACCTTCAAACCTAGTAGTTAGAAGTTTAGGACTAATGTATCACTGTAAATCAAAGTTTTCCTGTGCAAACTACCCCAGGTAGTCCTGCCTTGGCAGGAGGGTTGGACTCGATGTTCTCTGCAGGTCCCTTCCGACCTCTAAGGTTCTGTGATTCTATTCTGAGGCAAAATCAAACCTTCTCAGTCCACCACTTTAATAAGTGTCAGACAATGCACATGCACAAAGGTGTCAGCTGAATATTGAAGTTGTGAAGTCAAAAGATGAGGAGGCTGGAAATGGCCTGAGCTTGCCAATGTTCCTAAATAAGACATGTCTTGAGAGAGGTCTTTCTTTCCTTGCAGCTTTCTACCATTCTCTGCCATTTAATCACCTGGGTTAGCATCTAAATGGACTTTTAATGCTGTTTTCTTGGTCCCCTGTGTAGCATTGCTGATGGTGTAGTGTCTGGTGAGTCCTAATCTGGAAATCTTAACTTACTCTGTTTCAGAGCTTCTAAAATAAAATGAAATGGCTAGATTGCAGTTAAGCAGCTCCTTATTAATGCAGCAGCTAGTCTGATAATGATTTAAATTGGTACTGTGTGGCCTTCACATGTTATTTGATAAGCATTCCATTATAATTAAGAAGTGGCTAATAGACAATTAATATACAGGATTACACACTTAGCTAATTAGATGATTTAGAGGGTTTTTTTTTTTGTTGTTGTTAGATTAAAATATACAAGATCCCATAAATCACTATTAAGGATGGTTTAACAAGCCTGAAGCCTCAATTTTCAACCTGTCAGTCAAAAATGGAGCTGCTGACTTTTACTCAGTGAGACTTGTCACACTGAAGAACAGCCACGTTCAAAAGGAGCTGCAATGCCCCCACTCCCACTCCTCACACCCATTGCAGGGCATCACAGCTTGAGTCTGTGCTTTCATGATCTGCTCTGCTTTTAGGACTCTCAGCTTCTGCCCTTGCAGGTGAAATTGGATGTTCTTTGGGTTTTCCACCATCTCTGTGCCTTTTGCAGTCTCTTGCTTGATGCCTGTGTGTTCCAGTGAGTTCTTCAGGACCAGGGAATGCTCTCACACATGGCTACCTCCCTTTGGGTACAGTATCAATAACACATGGATGCCCTGCTCTGGGTACAGTATCAATAACACACAGGTATCCTGCTCTGGGTACAGTATCAATAACACATGGGTGCCCTGCTCTGGGTACAGTATCAATAACACACAGGTATCCTGCTCTGGGTACAGTATCAATAACACATGGGTGACCTGCTCTGGGTACAGTATCAATAACACATGGGTGCCCTGCTCTGGGTAGAGTATCAATAACACACAGGTATCCTGCTCTGGGTACAGTATCAATAACACATGGGTGCCCTGCTCTGGGTACAGTATCAATAACACATGGGTGACCTGCTCTGGGTACAGTATCAATAACACATGGGTGCCCTGCTCTGGGTAGAGTATCAATAACACACAGGTATCCTGCTCTGGGTACAGTATCAATATCACATGGGTGCCCTGCTCTGGGTAGAGTATCAATAACACACAGGTATCCTGCTCTGGGTACAGTATCAATAGCACATGGGTGACCTGCTCTGGGTAGAGTATCAATAACACACAGGTATCCTGCTCTGGGTACAGTATCAATAGCACATGGGTGACCTGCTCTGGGTACAGTACCAATAACACATGGGTGACCTGCTCTGGGTACAGTACCAATAACACATGGTTATCCTGCTCTGGGTACACTATCAATAACACACAGGTACCCTGCTCTGGGTGCAGTATCAATAACACATGGGTGACCTGCTCTGGGTACAGTATCAATAACAAATGGGTACCCCCCTCCCTCTAGGTACGGTATCAATAGCACATGGGTACAGCATCAATACTACAGTATCAATACTTTCATTATAGCTTAAAGACTAAAACTATCACGAGAAAGGGATGCACACAATAGCTATGGCTCACCTGCTGCAGCCATAGGGAGAAACTGCAGTGCTAGGACATGACAAACAATCTCAAGTAGCAGTATTGATCAACGCCTGGGCAGGCTCTGCCCACCCTCTTGCCCTGGCCAGCAGAGCTCTGGAGAAGCGCAGACAGCACAGCTGGTCGGCTGCCCTCTCACCACAGGGGTAAGACTGGTGCTGCTCCAACTCACCTGCCCACACTCACAGTTTATAGGTCTTTGAAATTCTTTGACTGTGAGGGACAGGGACTTTGCACACAGGTTCTTGTAGCTCCTGGGAAGAGAGTGCTTGTTTTTAGCAGGAGTCTTTCTGTTCTCTCAAGCTGAGCCCATTTAGGTGTCCCAGGCCATGCAATAATCATTGGCTTGGCAGCATATTGCCTTTCAGGGTGTGCATGCAAGACCAGTAGAGCTGAAGTGTGTGAGGCATTGTGTTAACCATCTAACTGAGGGGTCTGGCAGCTCCAAACCCTGGAATAGGCAGTGCAGGGAGACACAGCTATGTCTTCAGGAGGTGACACATCCTATCTGTCAACACTCTGTGCCAGGGAAGATTCACCTCCAAAGTGGAAGCAACTGCATTGAGACGTCTGCATATGATATCTACAGAACTGTGAAGTGTTTAAACTCTCCTGAAGTCAGCAGAGGCCTAATCGGTGCAGTAATGAGGGGCAAAGCATCACTTGACCGACAAGCCACCAAGGTCTCAAGTCTGTTGCCTGAGCACCAGTGCCTACTGCACTTTGAGATTTGTAAGCATTAGAGATCAGGGCCAAAATGCTCAGCACAGCCTGGTGACAGGCTCACCTCTTAGAGTGGCCCTTGGAGAACACATGAGATATCCCAGGGTCACAAGTGGCACACTAAGGCAATTGTACCTATCAGAATAGTCCCAGTGTAAGGGAAAAATCACAGTATGTCAATATTCCCAATGGGAAAAAGGCTGGAATGGGATCTCCAGTCTCCTTCCTGCAAGATCTTCATAGCAGCTACTCAGACCATGCTCTCTCCCCTGCTTTCAGCACATCACTGGATGTTGGCTACCTGCAGCCCAGCATGGACCTGAGTCTCCAAACTGGAGAATGCTATGGTTGTGTGTGCTACCATCCACTCTCTCCCACTGGATCTATCCCAGAACTGGATAATCCCTGAGAAGGAGAGCAAGATCAGCTGAACAGCCTGGTGTTTAGGTGTGCAGGTAGGATGCTTCCAGGTAATATACAATGCTTTGTATAGAGAAACAGCTTCACCTGGAAAGATTGTCCAAAGCTGAGGACAAAGCACTTGGTTATGAAGTTATTTCAACCCTTCTTACAGAGCAGGGGTTACTTGTCCCTTGGCAGGGAGGGCAACACACTCAGCATTATTTCTGCCTTTGTAACCCTGTGAATGACATCTTTGTCCTTTTCAGAGCCCAGCTCAGAAATCAGTGTAGCTACTAGAAAAAAAACTCTGCAGTGCCTGGTGACAACATTTCCAGTTCTGATGTGTGTGTGTATGCACAGCTGATGACATTCACTAGGTTAGGTCCAAATGTATTGGTATTTGAAGTCAATTTTCAGCACACAGACTACTTGCCAAGAATAACTTTGTCCAACTTGGAGGAAAACACTCTGTAGGATAAGGCACACTGCTAATTTAGTTCTCAGTGCTTTGGATTAAGCCAGCTTTGTCTGCTCATCAGTCCTGTGCTGCACTTGTCACTATTAGTTCAGTTTCCAGTCAGCTCTTAGACCTTAAAATGTTCATCAGAGGTCTGTTTCAGTGGCCCATGGCCTCAGTTCTTCAGAAGTTCAGATCAGCCATTTCAGCCACCTGCACCTGGGCAGCACCCTTGAATTCCCATCTGATGGCAAGCCAAGCATAAGCAATCCATGATGAAACCTTTCCCTTTCTCTTTTGAGGACGCTTTTCTTCTTCCCTGTGAAGGATGCTGGAGCTTGAATAAAGGAGAATGTTCCCTGAGGAGTTGCCATAGTAACTTGGGATGGGTTTTTTTTTTGTTGTCTAAGTTTAAATGTAAGCAAGTGAGAAATTACAGAGAAGAATTTTATACCTGAGTTTGTCATCTTTGTATAACATCAAGGCTGAACTGTACTTCCAGCTTCCTAAAGCAGTAACAGTCACCTTGAGGCTGATGTCAAGTTGGTGATTTTCACTGGAAAAGAAATTGACTGCTGCATTTATAACTCAGGAACCACGACCAGATTCCCCCCCTCTCCCCAACCCCATGTATGAAAGATGTAGCAAGTGAAAAAGAGAATGAGATCATTAGAAGTGTAAAGACATGAAAGTGGGCATAGTTGCTACAAATGCTATCTAAACTGGCAATGCATTAATGCCCTGAATAATCAGCTTTCATCTCAGCAGTGTTTTGTGTTAGTCTGCTCTTGAACTGATTGATGAAAACCCCAAACCTGTGTCATGCTTGGAAAATTACATCAGGTCTCATAGCACATACAAGACCTTTTTTTAATATCAGTTCAGCCATAAACATACTTTGATGATTTGGAATAAACCCAACATTTGTTTAAAGAGGATGTGATGGAGAATCCACACAAACTCTTCTTAGTTATGAGCATCAAAGGCAGAGCGGGAAGTCTGGGATCAGGAAAGGGCATGAGAGCTGAGCTACCAGAAAGCTCATTTCCATGAGAAAGAACTTGAAAACTCGGTGCTGGGAAAAATAAGAGACCATCCTAGGAGGCCAGTGGGGAAGGAGCTCAGAACTGGGCTGTGCAAGGAGGGTGTGCAGAACCCTGGGTGGAGAGAGGAGGTGAGTGACCAGCTCCAGGGCTAGATGCAAGCCAGTGCTTGCATCACAATCGATCCCCTTTGTCCTCTCCACCCCTGGGCACCCTGGCAGCAGCAGACTGGGCTCCTTGGCACGGGCACAGGGAGAGGGACGACCACCAGCCCCAGTGAAGAGGTGAGCAGCCGTCGGGCATGTAATTTGACGCTGCCAACTTGTCCATCTTCGTTTAATTTAGTTCAGCTTCCTGAGCAGCGTTTCCTGGGATTGCTTAGTTCAGAAACAGGGCTGGGGGGAATGACATGGCAAGCAGAAGAACTTGAGGCAGCTCTCTGAAGGCTGAGTTGATGGCTGCCCTGCAGTGCAAAAGAGCTGACAGAGCTGCTGTCAAGTTTAGCTGTCCCCAGGATAATGTCCTTCAGTGCTGTATATGTTAGACGTTTCTGTTTACCTTGAAACATGCTGCCTAAACACTTTACATACAAGCAACTTTAACAACTCCAGCTGCTTGCACATGGTATGCAACGGCAGGGGAGTCTAGGCTCAGGATGCTGGATGTTTGCTGCCTCTCCTCTGGATGTTTAGGGGTTCATTCCCCCTATGGCTGATGTACCTTCCCATTAAGGGGCTTTTGGTGTGGAAACAACAGAGCTGGGCAGTTTGAGGGAATGGAACAGACTGGAAAGGGCTGAAGACTCATAGACTCATAGAATCAACCAGGTTGGAAGAGACCTCCAAGATCATCCAGTCCAACCTAGCACCCAGCCCTAGCCACTCAACTAGACCATGGCACTAAGTGCCTCAGCCAGGCTTTTCTTCAACACCCCCAGGGATGGTGACTCCACCACCTCCCTGGGCAGCCCATTCCAATGCCAATCACTCTCTCTGTGAAGGAACAAGCTGTGCAGTAACACCTTGTACAGGGTTTAGCACCAGCAGAAGTTAACCATGTCTCAGTACCATGCCTACCTTTCCAGGACTCTATGGGAGAGAAAATTAGGAAGGAAACTGCCCAAGGAAGTTACCTTCCCATTCCCTTACACTAAACCCTTCCAGGGCTCTATGGGAGAGAACATTAGGAAAAAAAAACTGCCCAAGGAAGTTACCTTCCCATTCTTTTACACTAAGCCTTTCCAGGACTCTATGGGAGAGAAAATTAGGAAGGAAACTGCCCAAGGAAGTTACCTTCCCATTCTCTTACACTGAAGGGGAAGAGTGCAAGGGAAGGTGTGATGTGTGGCTCTGAAAGTGGTGTAAATGGAAACCAAAAAAATCCAAACCTAGGAGTTTGGGGGAAAATTACTTTTAGCAAAGGAATGATACTAAGAAAACACAGGTCTAAGGTGAGATAAAGCAGCTGGTGTCAGGAAGACAATCCTGAAAGTCAGACAGAGACCCTATTGCAATGAAATCAAGGGCTACTGCAATCAGGCTTGTGTTGCAATTCTTGTCTTGCAATTCTCCTCACCTGCATTAAGGCATTTGGGATTTTAAATGACACTGGTAATTCTCTGAGTTTTGGACAAGCTCAGGAAGTAGGATAAATATATTGTCAGAAGTAACATGAGTGAGACAGAAGATTCAGTGATGTTCAGTGGAGATGGCAAGAAAAAGGAGCAGTAGCAGGTTTTGAAAAGGGTTCAAGACATGGCAGGGGTGCACAATGTGAGAGCAGAGCTGGGGCACCAGAAGCTTGTGCATGGTGAGCAGCTCATGCCTGACACTCAGGTCAGATTTCATAGAGGTAAAACTCTCCAGAAAGGTTGGGGAGCTCAGCAGGAGAAAGGGTGTGCCTCAGGCTGAAATCTGACAACCAATAGTTTGGTAATAAAAAATAGTTTGGCTCAAGTTCAAATTGCTTCATCATGAAAATCACCCACATTGAATTGGGGTAAAAAGCGCAGAAAAGAAGAGTTTTCTTTGTCCCTTTTTGTTTTTGGAGGGTTGTTATTTGCTTGACTTCTTGTGTTTTGGTTGGTTGGTTTGGTTTATTTGTTTGTTCATGTAAAAAAGACTGAAATCCTTCATTTGCCCTGGTTTGCTCATGACTAGAATGTGATGAAAAGCCTGGCTGAGGCACTTAGTGCCATGGTCTGGTTGAGTGGCTAGGGCTGGGTGCTAGGTTGGACTGGATGATCTTGGAGGTCTCTTCCAACCTGGTTGGTTCTATGATGATGATGATTTAAGGCACAACATTTTGGGTAGAAGGAAGAGTGTTAAACAGCCAAGTCTGAGGTTTCTGTGACTGAAATGCAGAAACATTGGAAGCACAGCCCCACAGCATGGCTTTGAAAGTGATGGGTTTTCTGATGACGTGTAACAGGCAGATGGAGCGCAGGAAAGAGATGAGCAATCACTACTACAGGGCTAGAAAGCAAGAAAAATAATGAAGCTATCAAAGGTTATAAAGAAGAGAGTGATGGGGGAAATAAGAAGGAAAGATGTAGGTTAGCTATGGATTGTGACATTTTTGGACCATGATAATGGGAAGTTGTCAGAAATCCAGGCTAACTACTACAGAACTCCTCTGGTCCCAGTGCCCCAGGACTGTGCTTTGGGATTTCAATTATTTGTGCATATTGTATCACTTTGTGTTCACAGTTCTGTGCCTTTTATGATCAGAAGGCACAACTGCCATTGCATTTTTGTGCCTACTAAGCTTCAGAAAGGAGAAGCTGCTCTTTAGGCTTGTTTTTCCAGGGGAAATGTTTTATTTTGAGAAGTTGTTTTCAGCCCCATAACGATTTGAAAGTAATTTTTTTTCTGCCAGTCATTTGGGAAGAGCCTGTTCTGAGCTGCAAGACATTTTCCCTTACATGTCTCTAAAAATGAGGTAGAGAGATAAAAGAAGGGCCCAGATTTTTATGCCAGAGCTTGTGGCGCTGCCACAGATCGACTTTGTCTACCAATGCCAATTTTCTCACCTTTAATAAACAATGTTTCTCATATATTCCTTACCTTCCAGTGTCATAGAGACCATACTGTTGACTGTAGGAGCTGGCTGACTTTCTGGAAGGTGTCCAGAGAAGGGCAACAGGACTGGTGAAGGGCCTGGAACACAAAGCCTATGAGGAGAGGCTGAGGGAGCTGGGGGTATGCAGCCTGCAGAAGAGGATGCTCAGGGGGGACCTCATTGCTGCCTACAACTACTTGAAGGGAGGCTGTAGCCAGGTGGGGCTGGTCTCTTCTCCCAGGCAACCAGCAACAGAACAAGGGGACACAGTCTCAAGTTGTGCCAAGGGAGGTTTAGGCTGGATGTTAGGAGGAAGTTGTTGGCAGAGAGAGTGATTGGCATTGGAATGGGCTGCCCAGGGAGGTGGTGGAGTCACCGTGCCTGGAGGTGTTGAAGCAAAGCCTGGCTGAGGCACTTAGTGCCATGGTCTGGTTGAGTGGTTAGGGCTGGGTGCTAGGTTGGACTGGATGATCTTGGAGGTCTCTTCCAACCTGCTTGATTCTATGATTCTATGGTTCTTGTTCCTGTCAGCCAGAGAACTTTAGTTCTGACCTTGACTTTTGGTTGTAACTCTGTGCGTTTGTGTTCCCAGTTCTTTTGGTCCTGATCAAACTTCTGCAGTCCTGGAAGAAGTCTTTTTTCCCATGGTCCTCCTCAATTGAAAAAGAGCTATGTCTGCTTTCGATCTGACAAGACAGGACATGCAGTGTGCAGAGCCCGAGACAGACAGCATCGCTCCGCGGATACAGCCGAGAGACGAAGTGTTGGTCTGTGTCGATGGCAAGTGGGTGAACGAGATCTACTGCCAGCCACCCTTGGCTACTCCCTGGAAACTCTTTAGCAGGAAGGCACAGAAAGAATGGAGAATCTGGGAGGAAAACAAAGCACTGTGGGAGGAAAACCGCATCCTCCAGATCCAAAACAGGGCTCTCTGGGAGGAAAACAGGGCTCTACAGTGTCTGCAGCCACACGAAGAACCTATCCAGGTTACTTACGCTGATGCCATTCAGCAAAGCCTCCAGAAGGAAAACGAGCCATGCCCATACTTCCAAGAGAGGAACACAGGCTTTCAGGTCAGTTCAGGCAACAAAGCTCTTCAGGCAGTTCAGGAAAACAAAAGAGTCTCAAAGGATTTCCAACAGGAGTCTAAACCAGTCCCCATCATCTGGACAGAAGAAGAAGAAGCTGTGTCAGTCCTTGAGGAGAGTGACGATGCCAATTCAGATCTTCAGGAGGACACTGATGCCAACACAGATGTGGAAGAAGACAACCCTGGCCCATTTGCCCAGTATAAACAGGAGTCTGCAAAGAAAAACAGCACTCCAACCCAGAATAAGACCAAGTCTGCCTCAAGCGTGCAGGGTGAGTATGAAATCATCCAGGTTCTGCAGGACTTATACAGATTGCTCCACACCTTCCTGAAGGTGAACCATCTGCCTGAGGGAAAGCAGGGCTCTCACGTTCTCTGCAATGCAAAGAGATCCTTCCAAGAAGACTACAGTAAATTGAAGCTACAGCTGAATGCTGTGAAAAAGACTGTGTCAGACATTAAGGCTCAAATGGAAATGTTGGAAAAGGAGCTCACTGCCATCGCTTCTCCAGTGCATGAAGGAGCAGAACATAAGCTGGCAACTGAGATACAGGAAGTTTGGTCCTAAGACTAAAATGTTAGTTCAGTTTCCTGGAAAGCTTCTGTTCATCTTTCAGGGAGCCTAATAAAACCCAAGTGGAGCCTGAAGATGTCCTTGCTTCAGTTTTGCTTTTGTGGCTTTCATAGCTTAGCAATCGCCCTGTTGTTTTGCGTGCAGACTGGTCGATGGGAGACTTACAGTTCACTGTGAAGTTGCTTTCAGCAGAACTAGCCACTAGTCTTTCCAACCTGGTTGATTCTATGATTGATAGCCATTGGCTGACAGCTCCAAAATCCAGGCTCTGCCTTGTGGGTACAGGTTCTGAGAAAAGTAGAGTGCATCAGGATATGCCCTCACTTGTGGTGGAGGGGGAGAGAAAAGAGTTGTGACATGTGTGGGTGTTCAGGCTCATGTGGGGTCACTAATTCTGCCTGTTTCTCCATGACTGCTGAAATATCACATCCAGTCATAGCCTGGGGTGGACAAGAAGATGACAGTGAGGAATGTGGGTCCCATTGGAAAGGGCTGCCCAGGGAGGTGGTGGAGTCGCCATGCCTGGAGGTGCTCAAGCAAAGCCTGGCTGAGGCACTTAGTGCCATGGTCTGGTTGACTGGCTAGGGCTGGGTGCTAGGTTGGACTGGATGATCTTGGAGGTCTCTTCCAACCTGCTTGATTCTATGATTCTGTGAGGCCAGACTCCTGAAAACATTCAAGGTCAAACCTTGCCATTGGCTCTCTTGGCTACCTGGGCACACTGCTGGCTCATCTTCAGCCTACTCTCTATCAGTACCCTCAGCTGCCTCTCTGCCTGGCTGCTCTCAGCCACTCTGTCCCCAGCCTGTAGTGCTGCTTGGGGTTGTGGCCAAAGTGCAGAACCCTGCACTTGGCCTTGTTCAATCTCATCCCATTGGCCTCTGCCCACCCATCCAGCCTGTCTAGGTCCCTCTGTAGGGCTCTTTTACCCTGGATGTCCATCACAGTATCCTACAGCTCTCCATCCAGGGTGGCTGCTGGTGAGATGAGCTAGGCCCACAGCTGTGGCAGCCTATTTAGAGTACAAGTGGAACAAAAAATGCAGCAGTAGGTATTTACAGGAACAACTCATTAATTGTCACAACATTTAGGCAGGTTTGGGGAAAATGGGATAAGCTATTTTTGTTTGTTTCCCTGGCCTGGAAAGTGATAGCTATTCTGGTTTGGAATGGATGGATGTCATTCTTATGAGGTAGAGTTTACCTTTTGCAGAGAGACAGACTTTGAGTCTCTGTCCTTCTCACTGTTGCTGCTTAGCTCCTTATTTTTGCACTGCTCATTTGTCAGTGCTATTTTTGGAAAGCTGTTTTTTTTGTCAAGGTCACCATCAGCCTATTGCTGCCCTGTAAATTGGACCACTGCCTGCAGCTGGGCTTTGTGCAAATGCTGACCTTCCTCTTGTTTCTTATTAGGCAGCCTAATACAGCCTGGTTTGCTCTACCTTCTTGTGATGCCTACCCTGGCCTTTAGTGCTTCTTTTAGCAGTCCCACCAGGTACTGTCATTTCTAAGTTGCAATTTGGGTTGTTTTTTTATTTCCAAGTGATTCGAGCTCCCTTGAGCCCTGCTGTGTTCATTTTAACTGCTGAAGATAGTTCTCCCAGAGTTTTCCTTGTGATTTCTTGAAGCTGAGGATGTGCTGCAAAAACTGTGGCACTGTCCAACCCCCATGTTCCCCATTATGCTGCAGGCTGTTTTTCATGGTTCTCATCAGCCAGGTGGTCATGGAAAGCCTGGATGAGGCACTTAGTGCCATGGTCTAGATGATTGTCTAGGGCTGGGTGCTAGGTTGGACTGGATGAGCTTGGAAGTCTCTTCCAACCTGCTTGATTCTATGATTCTGTGCTTCAGCACAGAGTTAACCATTTGTCTGCTTCTAAGTGCAGGATGTAGTGGAAGCTGTTCCTGCAGCCTTTGTGGTGAAAGGGGACTGGTGATATTACTTTTTCAACATTAAAATTGGAATCACAGAATCACAGAACATTAGAGGTTGGAAGGGACCTCCAGAGAACATCAAGTCCAAGCCCCCTGCCAAAGCAAGATGCCCTAAGGTAGTTTGCCCAGGAATGCATCCAGGTGGGTTTTGAAAGTCTCCAGAGGAGGAGACTCCACAACCTCTCTGGGCAGCCTGTTCCAGTGCTCTGTCACCCTCACGTTGAGGTGAAACCTTCTGTGTTAGGGTTTGCAGCCATTACTCACAATATCTGCACACAGAGGTGCAGAGAAGGTGGAGAAACAGCTCTTTAGACAAGCTGCAAGAGGAAATTGCTGCCACAGAGCACATTTGCTGCTTTTAAAGCAGACAGCTTTGATATAACTACCACAGTTTCCAAAGTGATATTCAATCCACCTAGATGGAGTCACTTAAATGAAACCAGTGCCTGAAACTCACAGCCACCAGAGGTGGCTTCTGCAACTGCTAGAGAGAGACAGGCTTGCTGGAGAGACTTTCAGTGCTTCCCTAGATGTGCAGATCTTTCCTTACAGGCTGGGGAAAGCCTGGAGTGACAAAAGTGAGGTGAAAAGAGCCTTGTCCTGAGCAATGATGACATTGCTAATGCGTTTCCCCAGGCATCACCCTGAGGGACACCAAAGAAAAGGCGAGTGAGGGAATGGTGACTTAGCAGAAGTTCCTTGACTCACTCTCCTTGTAAGAAAACAGTGAAAGCTCATTTCCAAAGCCAAAATCTGCTTCCCAGCCAGTGGCTCACAGTCAGTCACCCAGCCTTGGAGTTAGGGATTTAATGATGGTTGGGAGCACAAATATTAGGAATAGGAAAACATAACTGGTGAGTAGCATCCAGGTCTAAAACAGGCACTGCCACTAGGTGCAGACCCAGCTGTCCATGCAGCTGGGGTCAAGTGTGGCCCTGGAATTCCCTTTGTCCCACTTATTGCAGCAGTTAACGATTCCAGGTTGCAATCAACTTTTACTGGCAGAAGTCAGTTTTTCCCAGCAGCAGCAGCAGATTTTTTTCTGCTGTCAGAAGACATCAAGCCTGAAAGGCCCATCAAGAGATGTTTGTGCCACTGAAAAACCCACTTAGTGGTGTGGCTACAGCTTGACACCCACACTTCACAGAAGAGAAAAATGAGGTGTAAATATTAACTGGTTTTGGAGCCCAAAGGAGAATTCGATGAGAATTTGACAACAAAGCTCTAGGGACATATTGACAGCTTTTGCCTCCCTTGCCCTCCCCAGAAGGGATGCTCTTTTGGTACCTCAGAGCTACTGAGTCTGCTTTGTCCTGGGTAATTCTATGTGTAATTACAGTTGTGTTTTCTTAGAGCTGTGCAGTGTTCCCTGCAGTTCAGTTCCTATCAGCAGCAATCGTTAAGAGCCTGTATGTACATTGCAAGTGTAAATACACTCCTCTATTGTTGCACCTGACTGCTTGAAGTGCAGCTGAACCTATGGCAAAGTGAGCTCTGTGCATCTGGAGTCAGACTCACAATCACAGGAGAGGCTGTTGTTATCCATGCACCTGGCTGCCCAGGGAACAAAGCTGAGCTGCCAGCGTGTCTGCTGTGAGATCTGGAGTGACCCATCCTAACTGGCATCTGTCCTGGGTTAACACAACCCACTCTCACAAATCCCCCTCTCCACACACAGACAGGAGGGAAGGGAAGGCAAACCCACACCTGGGCTCAGATAAGGAATGTTTAATGAGATAAGATGCACAACCACCTTAGCCTGTTTGCAGAGAAGTGTAGCAACATGCAGGAGCAGTATCACAAGCCAGAAACCTCCTCAGGTCCCTGATCTGCAGACTGCCCTGTGGAAAGGACCAACACCTAAGACCTGGAAGCTGGAAGCAGCCACTGGAGCAGGCAGTCTCTTCTGTTACAGTCTGAACCTCAAGCCCCAAGATACTTTGCTCCAGCCAGCACTTTCATTTGGAAGCTGACATCGTGGCAGTGTGATATTGAATATCATCTGCAGACTCAACTCAAACCCTGACAGCATCTCTATTAAGAGATAAATCCAGCTGCACCTAGCCTCTCTAATCTCTGAGAACCTGGCCAGAATGCAAGGGGATTAATTTCTTAGTAAATTTACCCCTCACTTCATGCAACAGCCACTGAGCAGGTTTTCAGCATCATGTCTGCATATTTTGTTCATCATCCCTTGATGTTCATAGCGAAACTCCATCTGAGCTGAGCATCACCAAGGCAGAGCATCTTAGCTAGACTGCACAAATACCACCACTGAATCTCTCCAAACTCATTGTAAATGTATACACTTTAGCTTTTTGGCATTTCCATGCTTCTGCTTTAATAGTTTGTTGGGGTTTTTTGTTATTGTTGTTGGTTGGTTGTGGTTTGTCTTGGTCTGGGGTCTTTTTTTTGGGGGTCTGGGAGTGTTTTTTCTGGGTCCATTTGGGGTGCAAAAGGTAAAATTGGAGAATTTTCAGGTTTTCAGAGAAACACATTTGACAGAAACCATTCTATGATTCTGTGATGTTCTCAATGCAAATGGAACATCTTCCTTTTGATCATGGGCTATGCCAAAGCTCTAACGTGCATCTTTGATCTTATGGCAGTGTCTGAAGAAATTATGGGCTCCTAATATGGAATAATAGATTCTCATCAAGACTCCTAGCTTTAGGAAACTGTTTAATCTCCACTCTCAGTGGCTGCATCTTTGATGCAGCTGTGGCTGAAGGGTCCCAAGTGCTGGGGGAAAAAAAACCCCAACCCAGCTCACCAGCTCAGAACAAAGCTGATTATGTAAATTGTGCATTAAGATTCTGCAGTGATTTAATTTTATGCTGTAAATAAATATCCTGTTCACATCCATCTGTTTAAAGTCAGGTAAAACACTCTCCAAATCTCCATTGCTGTGACAGATGTGGCTGTACCATAAACAGCAATGTGCTGGGGGCAGAGGACATCAAAGTATAAAGTGTGAAGCACATTTGAAGAAGCGAGGAAGGCGATAAACTTTAGTGCAGCGAAAGGGACAATCAATGCTTCCATTTGCAATTCTGCTCTTAGGATCATGCAAAATGTTTTCTCTGACCACTGTCTCAGAGCTTATAGATCATAAATCCACTTAAACCATCAGAGCATTATAGTTGATGAAGGTCATTACTGAACGATGCCCAAACCGTTTGCTTCACACCTTTGTGTTTCAGCAGCTTATTTGTGAGCGGTTGTCTTCCCTGGGTCTAGCTGGCACTCCACTGCCAATATTGTAAAAGATTAAACTGATCAGGGAGAGAATGAGGAATGCTGTGAGGTTTGCTAAATTACCCCTTGAAGCACACAGAAGGGTTCAAGTGCTCCTAACCCATAGCTATTCTTAATGATTTTAAATAATCAGAGATTTCATGGACACCGCGAAAGAGCTCTCGACACAAAAACAGGTGAGAGATTGGTGCAGATTTCAGCTGTGCTGGAAGTACAAAACTGTGTGTGTCTGTCAGCTGGTGATCAGAAATGCCTTACTTAGGTATTCTTTAACATCCTAAAGGGAAGAATTGTAACAGCACTAATTCCACAAACAGAACATAGATGTTTTGTCCTATGCGGCACGCAGCAGGGAATCAGAGGTAGTGCATTGCTGTACACACCTCCAAGATGGAACAAGCAAGGGAGAAAACAAAACTCTTCAAGCTGCTGTCAGACTTGAATGCAACCTCTTAGTGCTCTGCTATTCCACCTAGGAAGTCTGCACCATATGTGCAGTCCCTTACTGCTCAGCAGAAGCTAGCCTTAGGCGTAAAATTGCATGCCTATAAATACCTAATTGTTGGTACAACAAAATGCCATATGCCATGCTGAAGCTGACAGCCTAATTCCCAGTAAAAACAGTGTGCATTAATGCTGCACTGAAAGGTTTGTCTTTAACCAGAGCAAATAAAAGCAGAGTCTGGCTCCAAGTTTCAAGAATGGTTTACTGCTTCATTTAAATTTGTTTGCAATTCAGAGACAGCTCAGTGGTTCTTCAGATGGCACTTTACAAGCCATGTCCTCGTTTCTGCCAAGCTTCCCAAAGAGAGTGGGAGATGGTAAGGACTGCTGATATTATGGGCTATTAATATGCAACAGGTCTGTTTTGAATGCATGCTCTTCTCAGCTGTCCCAGGCTTTCATCTGCAGCTGGACTTTCCAGTGACACAAGGGTGAGGCAATAAATAGAGGACTATGCAGCTTTGATCACTTCCCACATCTCCAGCTGTCACAGGTGCAGTCTGTGCAGGTTAGAAGATTATCTCACTTCACCAGGTCAGAGCCTGTCTGAGTAAAAGTGACCTCTGCAGAGGACATGATAGGAAGGAGCCCTGAGCTTGCATTTCCTCCTTGCCCATAGATGGGTGAGGCTAGGAAGGCCGCTTTGAATTCCTCCTTGAATGTCCATCTGGCCCACCCATGCTCCCCCACGTGAATTGGTTCTTCTGCCACTACACTTATAGGCACTTCTTGGACAGAAACATCTTCTTCATGCTGGATGTTAGGAGGAAGTTGTTGGCAGAGAGAGTGATTGGCATTGGAATGGGCTGCCCAGGGAGGTGGTGGAGTCACCATCCCTGGAGGTGTTCAAGCAAAGCCTGGCTGAGGCACTTAGTGCCATGGTCTAGTTGCCTGGCTAGGGCTGGGTGCTAGGTTGGACTGGATGATGTTGGAGGTCTCTTCCAACCTGGTTGATTCTATGATTCTATGCCACGTCCTCTAGTTCCCCCAGGCTGCAGAGGTACCAGCAGTCTGGGGGAGCCAGCCTGTAATGGTGGAAGATGTGTTGAATGTTTTTGCTGCAGCAGAGCTTTGCTCAGGGGCAGTCTGAGAGACTCGGAGGAGTTTCTTCTCTCTAACACCATGTGTCAAATATAACACACAAATGCAAGTGTCCTCAAAAAGGTTGGGCTCTTTCTTCCCAACATTGATGTGCTATGCCAAGATGGGGTGGAGGGAAGCAGGTGCCCCTCTGTAGAGCTGGAGCATTGAATTGACTGAGACTGTGCTGTGCTTACCAGAAAGAAGAGCAAGAGGTGAAGTATTTGTGGAGTTTGGCACCTGAAGCAAGAGAAGATGCTAGCTGCAAGGAGTGCCTGTTTTGTGATAAAGAAAGTGCTCTTTCCTGGCACAAGCACCAGCTATTCTGTGAGTGGAGAGCTCAAACATCCTTCTGGGACAAAACACAGACAACATGTGGAAGCACACAGTCCATGGAGTTGTCCTTCTCCAGGCATGTGTTGTGTGATCACAGGGTTGTCAGGGTTGGAAGTGACCTCAAAGACCATCCATGATCTGTATTATTTTACAACATAGAATCAAGGTTGCTTTTTTTCCCTGGTGTGGTTTCCATAGCATTCAGGTGCAAAATGTAAATTACTCTTAAATATATCTATGTCTATGTCTATATATTCCTCTTCTTTTGACAGCCCATGTCACAGATTTGGTTTGCTTCTCTGCCTGTGGTGTGACATCATGGCTATCCACTTCCTCACTATGTTTCTGATCCCTCCTCAAAGATTTGCTCACCCTCATGCCCTAAACCCCAAGAGCATTACTTGGGACAAATACCTGAGGGGAGGTTGTGGCCAGGAGGAGGTTGCTCTCTTCTCTCAGGTGGCCAGCACCAGAACAAGAGGACACAGCCTCAGGCTGCACCAGGGGAAATTTAGGCTGGAGGTGAGGAGAAAGTTCTTCCCTGAGAGAGTCATTGGACACTGGAATGGGCTGCCCGGGGAGGTGGTGGAGTCGCCGTCCCTGGAGCTGTTCAAGGCAGGATTGGACGTGGCACTTGGTGCCATGGTCTGGCCTTGAGCTCTGTGGTAAAGGGTTGGACTTGATGATCTGTGAGCTCTCTTCCAACCCTGATGATACTGTGATACTGTGAAATTACTGTAAGCCTTATAACACACATGTGGAAAATGATATTTTTTTCTGAGGGATGAGATTCCTCAGGACCCTTTTGCTTGTGTCACAAAATGGGCTGGGATTTCAAGCCCAAATGACTCAAAGGCAGGATCAATCAGACCTATTTCTTAGTTACTTTTGGCAGGGAAGAGAAAACTCACCGCAGCTGATGGGTTTTGCATCTTATGGCAGGCAGACAGTAGCAGACCTCCTGTGACTGGGTGGGATTGGTGAATGCCCCTTCATGCCGTGCTTGCAAGGGGACATTGCTGGTTCACTGCATGTTGCCTATCCAGAATGGGAACCCTTTTGCCTATCCAGGATGGGAATCCTTTTAAAAGAGGGTTTTTAGAAGCTGTGTTATTCTAACCAGATGCTTCTGTGATCTTTGCAGCAGAGAGAGCAGGGATTGTTGGCAAGCTTTATTGAGTATGACTTAAATGCATTAAATTAGAAAGCACTCCATTTAGCTGCTTGTTTTTCCTGATTTGCTTGGCTACTCCAACCATCTCCTCCTGCTGCTTTTTTGTTGTGATGGAGATGCTGTGAGGCTGGCATGCAGGGAAAACTGCATGTCAGCATATTCAGGGTCCTAAAGGCGAGAAGCATCTATGATTGCACAGCACAATGATGAACAGAATTCCAGGGCTTCCTCATTAACCTATCTAATCTATCTTCCCACCATATGCTAAATCATGAGGTAGATATAAGAGAGAAGCAACTCAAGGCCTCGTTTTCAGAAGGTCAGCCTTGCAATTTGAGTGGACTCTTGCCACATGGGATGAGAAAGCAAGCTCAGATAAAACTGATGCCCTGTCCAGCTGTTTGTTGGTGTAGAGTGGGAAGAGATGCAAGTACATGGAGAAAGATGTGGCAAATGTGAACATGGAGGTGCAAGTTTTGGAGGCAAAATATGTCATCAGTCAAAAGAGAGGGCCAGGGCTTGGCCTTTTTGAAATCATAGAGTCAACCAGGTTGGAAGAGACATCCAAGATCATCCAGTCCAACATTGCCCTTAAGAATTTAACATCACAATTTCTACCATTTTTCTATCCCCTGAGGTGAATCTGCAGGGCGAGTGCAGCTACAAGGCTGTTGCCCCAACGTGCTGAGACTTGACATTAATGTGTTTCAGAACTGTTAGCTGATAGAGGACTGTGCTATACAGGTAAGATCTGCTTTTTCTTTTAAAAGATTTTTTAAATGATTAATTCTTCCTTTTTTTTTTTCCCCAGGTCTCATCAGGGTAGACTTTCTCAGACATGGAGCTGTACTAATTTCTTTTCCAACCTGGTTGATTCTATGATTCTATGATTCTAGGCTCTGAGAAGGGTGATTTCACAGGGAGAAGCTCTTCTTGGTGCCTCTTGGTAGGATTTGCTGAGCACTCTGGTGTCATGGGTTTCTGCAGTGGGTTCTTTGCCCCTCTTCAGCTGCACTTCTCCTGTTGGGTTTCTCTGCTGTACCTTCTCCTCCAAAACTGGCCTTTTTCTGCTGAAAATCAGCAGCCCTGTATCTAGGCATCGGTGAACACAATGGCTTAGAAGATCACAGAATCATAGATCACAGAATCAAGCAGGTTGGAAGAGACCTCCAAGATCATCCAGTCCAACCTAGCACCCAGCCCTAGCCACTCAACCAGACCATGGCACTAAGTGCCTCAGCCAGGCTTTGCTTGAACACCTCCAGGGATGGTGACTCCACCACCTCCCTGGGCAGCCCATTCCAATGCCAATCACTCTCTCTGACAACAACTTCCTCCTAACATCCAGCCTATACCTACCCCAGCACAACTTGAGACTGTGTCCCCTTGTTCTGTTGCTGGTTGCCTGGGAGGAGACCAACCCCACCTGGCTACAATCTCCCTTCAGGTAGATTGAAAGGTTAAGAGAGGGAAATTTGTCAAGGCCATGGCTCATTGTGATGAAGAACCATTGGCAGATGAGAGCTAGAGAAAGCCCTTCTGCTTTGTTTGGTACTTCTCTGTTGGCTGTGCACTGAAGCCTTGCATGCCTGTCTCTGTTCACACTGAGATGTCAATTAGGAAGGAAAAAGGCACTTGAGGGCTTACTGGAGAGAAGGACAATGGGAGGATGCCAAAAAAGAGAGTGTTCCACCATGTATCAATGTGGAGCATCTTCTGAAAGCTTATACTGCTGGCTACCTACAGCCTGGGTTACAAGTCTGCCTCTGTCCTAGTCCCTGGAGGACATGGGGCATCACAGGCTGTGGCTGAATGGTGTGGAATCCTTGGCTCAAAACTCATAAATGTGCCTCCCTAGTGAGCTGCTGAGAAAGCAGCCTTCATGGCTCATCCCACTGACATTAAAGGCAGCTTTTATGGATGGGAATATTTGGCTGGATTAAGAGCCTCAGAGAGATCAGGATCACCTCTGGTGTGCACAGATCATGCAGAAAATAATCCCACTGAAAAAGTTGCTCCTTGTGACCAGAGGAGCATCTGAGACCTGAGAAGGCAGACAGGCCACAGTGCACTGGCATGCTGGGGCTCACTCTGGCATCATGTCTGCTTGCTGAAGATTCACACTGGTGTAAATGGGAGCAGGAGCTGGCAGACTGCTTCAGTGTCTTGCTAAACACTGTATAACCCCAAGGGCTGGAAAGGACCTCTTTGCTCAGCCACCCTGGCCATGTATGCAAGCTTAGTGTGCTAATAAAGCATCCAAAAAGCAGAGGCAGCCCACGGTGCTATGCCAGTTTGTGCAAGCAGGACTGTTTGCTTTCTTACACTTTCCTAATTAGGAGGAGAGAAAAAGCAATATCCATGGCTGCTGTCTCCTAGGAAGAGATTGAATTCTAACATGCAATTTAAGGAAGAGATAGAGTTATCTTTTTCAGGACCCAGGCTAATCTCCCCTTTCCACAGGGGGGGGGATTAAGATTAGGGTTGTAGGATTTGCAATTTTAATCAGAGGAGCCTCGACAACTTCCATTGTCTGCTCCAGATGACTCTGGCATCTCCATATCCTCCCATCCCTCTAAATAATGAGGAGCTGCAGACCGAATCCTATCTCACCGATCCTGCCAGACGTGTAGGGCTTTAAGGAAATTGGTGGTAATTTAGGATGATGCCTATCTCTTCAGAGAAAAATGGTTTCATCATCACTGAGTTCTCACCCTCCTCCATTCAATGACTCAAATGACCTGGAGAAATTAATGAACTTTTTTCTCCCAGTAGTGGGAACAGCAGGGCCAGTCCTATCATCTGACATGAGTAATGACTTATACATGGCCCAAAGCAATAGCTAAAGAGGGGAGGAGAGGGACAAAGTCTGTGCACTTCTCTCTGTAAGCCCTCTAGCAGTGGTGGGATTCCCGTTTCCAGGACCACAACACCCCCTCATTGTGCAATGCATGTTTGCAAAGGTGAGTGTGGGAAGACAGAGCTATTGGGTGACTGATAAGAGAGGTAGGAGAGCACACATGGCTTTTCTCTTTGCATCTGCCACTGGCATTTTGCAAGGGTTTCTGGGCACCATTTAACCTGGCCTTTGTAACTCCACCTTCCCATCAGCTCCTTGGCATGCATTGTGCTTCAGTGAAAAGTGTCACCACTTGATGCTGCAAGAGTGAGCCAGCACTGCAGTGTGGACCCAGACACAGGTCTGGACCTTCTTGTCACTCCACAGATGGGCCAATGGGACGGTAGAGGAAACCAAAAGATGATTGAAGCCAGTCTCTATGCAGGATGCCCCTTGCCTAAGTGTTTGTGTGTGCTGTCATTGGCAACTGCTCTTCTGAGCAAGCCAAGACCTCGAAAGGACTTGAGTGAGTTCCTAAATGCCACTTAAGAAGACAGCTCTACTTTGGGTAACTGATAATGGTAAGTAGTTGTACTTGAATGCATGTGCTGAGCATGACCACAGTTTCTCAGCTGCAAGACCAAAAGTGAATACAACAGAAAATCCATCTGGAAGCAACCTACAACAACTGTCCAGTCCCACTTGCCTGACTATTTGAAGGCTGACCAAAAGTTAAAGCATACTATTCAGGGCATTGTCCAAATGCCTCTTAAACACTGTTAGGCATCAGGCCTCAAGAGCATTGACAGCACTTCCCAGTGTAGCATTGTCAGCAAACTTACAGTGCATTCAACTCCTGCCTCCAGATCACAGACAGACACACTGAGTGTACTGGCCCTAGAATTGAGCCCCAAGGAACACTACTGGTAACTGGCTGCCAGCCACATAGAGCCCTTTGAGCCCTGATGTTCAGCCAGGCCATCACCCAGCTCACTCTGCACCTGCTCATCTCACAGTTGGACAGCTTGTCCAGAACACTGTTGTCAGAGACAGGATCAAAAGCCCAGCTCCCTCAGCCTGTCTTTCTAGCAGAGCTGCTCCAGCCCCCTGACCATTTTTGTGTTCCTCTCTGGACCTGCTCCATCAACTCTGTGTCTTTCCTATATTGAGGTCTCCAGACCTGGAAGCAGCACTCCAGGTGAGGTCTAACCAGAGCAAAGTGGCAAAATCACCTCCCTAGATCTGCTGGCCATCATTTTGATGCAGCCCAGGATGTGAGTGCCCTTCTGGCCTGCAAGTGCCTACTCTTTTTGAAGTAGAAACAAACATACCTCACTTCTTCCTGGCTTAGAAATCCCATTCTGGTAAAGTCTGTGACAAAAAGAAATCTCCTCTCTGTCTCTACATGGCTAAACCTGCCACTGCCTCACTGCTGCCAGTACCCCCATTGGGTACAGTACTGTGATATTGTGAATCATAGAATCAACCAGGCTGGAAGAGACCTCCATGATCATCCAATCCAACCTAGCACCCAGCCCTAGCCAGCCACCTAGACCATGGCACTGAGTGCCTCAGCCATCTCTGCTTTGTAAGCCTATCAAAAGTACACTCCCCTGGTGCTAGTTTGAAGCAGGCTGGAATGTTTTGGTGAGAACTCGATTACAGGCTGTGAAAGGGAAACAATGGTGATGGCTACTTCACTCACAGGCTTGCTGAAGAGTATGGGAACAAGAAATAAAACCATCTGACAACCACACTCTGGCCATCACTCTCACTGGGGCTGCTGGCTGAGCTGCATCTCTCTAACCTCACTCTCCATTTTGGGCTAACCCACTTTGCTTCTTAAACCTCTTGGCCAAACCTCCATTCTTCCTTGGGACTGGGGTAAGGTTGAGAGGGGTAGGGGGAAGGTGAAGGGGTGGTTGGGAGCCCCTCCTGGGGACTCAGGTTTCTGGGAGGGCTGTTGTGTTTCTGTGTTACCTTTTCCCTTATCTATTTCTGCCTATAACTGCAAATATCTGCTTGTCTGTTGTGCCAGCTGTAAATAAAGCTTCATTCATATTCCCAGAGCCAGCTGAGTCTGGTCTGGGTGATTTCTAAAGCGTGGGGAAGCAGGGAACACCCAAACCATCACACCCCTGTGCCAAACTCCACTATACAGGTATCACATTTAGCTTCAACGAACAGATTGACCTTTGTGCATCCCCCTGGTGTAAGCCTGGTGTCTCACCCTCTCCACACAGCCTAGCAGAGAGGCCAACTCAACAGCACAAGACTGTCTTGTAGCTGTGCAAATTGTTTTGGACTAATCTGTGGCGTCAGTGATCACGGGGGGGGTGATAACTGGCCCCTTTCCAGTTTCTCCTGTATTGCTTGGTGTAGGACTGATCAGCTTTCAGTCAAAGCTGATTCTCTTACAAATGAATCTGAAAGCAAATTGAGTTTGCCTTCAGTCTTTCTTTTTTTTTGGTCTATAACGCAGTTTTCATTGATGCAATAAGTCTGCAGAATGAATTTCTACTGAGAGTCTTTATTATATTTGTTAACAAGAACAAAGCTATTCCACTGGAGCATTTCTGCCCCAGCACTGTAAATACAGAGAAGTTTTAATCTCTCAAATGCTTTATTAAACTTAATGGCTTAGAACTCATAGAATCATAGAATCAAGCAGGTTGGAAGAGACCTCCAAGATCATCCAGTCCAACCTAGCACCCAGCCCTAGCCACTCAACTAGACCATGGCACTAAGTGCCTCAGCCAGGCTTTTTTTGAAGACCCCCAGGGACGGTGCCTCCACCACCTCCCTGGGCAGCCCATTCCAATGCCAATCACTCTCTCTGTGAAGAACTTCTTCCTAACATCCAGCCTATACCTACCCTGGCACAACTTGAGACTGTGTCCCCTTGTTCTATTGCTGGTTGCCTGGCAGAAGAGGCCACCCCCCACCTGGCTACAATGCCCCTTCAGGTAGTTGTAGACAGTAATAAGATCATGACTCGATGTGGACAGTTGCAGGCATGAAGAACTGATCATTTGTTCAGAAAATACTCACATCCTTCCCAAACCCACCCTTGTTTTGCATGTAGCTCTGGGAAAATCAGGTCTTTTTTTCTCTCTCTCTCCTTTTTTCTTCCCCCCTTACAGATGTTTGCAGCCTTCTGTATTACCCTGTCGCTTCCAGAAAATAGGATTTCTCACCTACAGATGGTGAGGAGGGAGGAGGATAGCTGTGAACATTAGGTTGAAATTACTTGTCAGGTTTGATCAATTCCTAGAAAGACAAAAATGCCTTTTGAAAAGGCAGAGTTGATTTTTGAAGATTAGTAGCGATGCCTTCGCGGCTTCCTTGTTTTGGGTATATTAGACAAGGGTGCAGTTTATTACCTGAATGGAGGATGCATTTGCATGGAGATGGCACACAAATGATTTCATTCTGCACTGGATGGCACAATAAACAACCCCTCTCCTGTACACACACACAGACAAATACACACACATGCATCCACCTACTCAGCACTTACGGCACAGGGGCTGCTGCTTCTCTTTGTATTCTCCTTCTTCTTTTCATTGCCTGTAAGTATTATTATTTGACAGAGCACAAGGGAAAGAGTGCATGAATCTATTAAAGATAACAAAGCTCCATTGGGACCTGGAATTCAGGGAAGTAGACAAATAAATCTTTCAGAATGTGGGATAGGTAGTCCCTGGCTCTTCAAGGAGTTAGCCTCGAATTGGACACTAATCTGAGTCCTGGTGGCTTCTGTTTGCTGAAATTTCTTCCTTCTTGTAGCTCAGTCATCTCCTGATGCATTAATTGCCATCTGTGTGGCTCTGTTTAATGGCAGCATTAAGAGATGATACCTGTTTTGTTCAGTCCCAGAGCAGTATTTATAGGAGATGAGTGTGTGTATGCCAGAGAATACCTCCTGATCTGCTGCATGCTTTATGATCCACCCATGTAGGCTGCTAAGAGACAGGCAGTTGGCTGTCTCTGGCAAGATAAAATATATATGTTTCATAAACACTTTTAGCTTCCAGCTCTGGTTTTCAGCTTGATTTCCTTCAGAGATATGGTCTGTGCTGACCCACATCATGCAATGACCTTATTAGGTCTGAATCATTGGGCAATTTTGCCTGGGTGCACCAGAGCTGGAGGGGGGGGGGGGGGTGTTCAGTCTCACCCATAGAAGCTGCATCCAAAGCTGGAGTTCAGTTCTGCTACATTCATGCCAATCACAGAGGAAAACAAACCCTTCCCTCTGCCCTTCTCCCAGAGTGGTGAGATGCCTCATAGAATCATTGAATCCACCAGGTTGGAAGAGACCTCCAAGCTCATCCAGTCCAACCTAGCACCCAGCCCTAGCCACTCAACTAGACCGTGGCACTAAGTGCCTCAGCCAGGCTTTGCTTGAACATCCCCACAGAAAGTCCATATATTTGCTATATGGACAGCCAGAGAATTGGGTGTCCCATGAGAGAATGTGTCCAGGGATTACCTGGAGCTGAGAAGTGGATTTCAAGAGAAGAGATGACCAAGCCAAAGACAGGGAGCTCCCAGTGGTACCTGCAGCAGAGGACAAGCTGCATAATGTGTACACTCCCAGGGGACAATATAGAGGCTGGGAAAGGACTGAGAGGCTGCATCAATGTTCCAGGCTTGTGGAAAGGTCCAGCTGGAGCTCACAGTCCCTCTCTTGCACGAGCTACTTGTCTAAGCTTTGGGCTGAAAATAGAGAAAGTATGGACACTTCAGCCTCCAACAACTACTACCTTGGGAAAATCAAAGCTTTTCTACATCTTCCATCAGCAAATCCATCTGAAATGTTGTGAAAGCCTTCTCTGACCCACTTTGTTTGCTGATCATGTGCAAGCAGCCTCAAGAAATAAAGCAACTCTGTCTTCTAGTGCTTTTCTCCTTTGATGATTAACATTTCATATCCCTAAGATTAAGGAGAGCAAGTCAAAGACCCAAACAGCCTCATGTTTCTGAACTCTTTACAGGAGCAGAAAGAAACTAAATGAAACAACCCCTTAAATTATTGCACTTTCAAAAAGAATCATAATCTTGTTGTACAAACTGTGTGTGCCAGGCCCTCATTAGCATCCTGCTCTATTTTTAGCCCCTGTGCTTGCTGTGCATGAAACTTGGCTGCATTAAAGGAACCACCACACTGCCTTCCTCAGGCACAATTTTTGTGCACAAAAATCACTCTCTCTGTTCCTGCTTTGGGTTTTAAGGCACCACTGCCTTCTCTGCAAGCTAGCAGCTGTTCTGCAGCCACCAGTCTATTTGTTCATGGGGAAGCTGAGGAAAATCACCTGCCAATTCTCCCTCCACCATAGTCAACTCCTTTTTTTAGGGTCTACCCTGAAGAAAGTTGTTAATTCTGAAAGAATTGAAGTCCTCCTCTTCAGAGCTTGTCGAAATGTAGGCTAGGATTGCTCTGGCAGGCCAGAGACAAAAAGAGGGCATCAGAAATTGCATTCTCTGTTTGCTGCTGAACTGGAGACTGATGCTAACCTGCAAGCCAGGATGATTCTTTAGTAACTTTTTGCTATCTTTAATTTTAATTCCTTTAGCAGCTCCTAGCCCATCCAGTCTGGCTGCCTCCCTCATCGGCTTGTCTTCAGTACAATGGCACAGCCTGCTCCTGTGCCTGCAGGAGTTCTATCCTGAAGTAAGTCCAACCTTCCTGCACCCCTTCGTTTTTAAGGGATGCTTCCCAGGGAACTTTCCCAGTTAGTTCCTTAAATAGGCTGAAGCAGTACTGGCAGATAGCAGGCTGAAGATGAGGCAGCAGTGTGCCCAGGTGGCCAATGGCATCCTGGCCTGCATCAGGAGCAGTGTGGCCAGCAGGACAAGGGAGGTTATTCTGCCCCTGTACTCAGCACTGGTCAGGCCACACCTTGAGTGCTGTGTCCAGTTCTGGGCTCCTCAATTCAAGAGAGATGTTGAGGTGCTGGAAGGTGTCCAGAGAAGGGTGACAAAGCTGGTGAGGGGCCTGGAACACAAACCCCATGAGGAGAGGCTGAGGGAGCTGGGGCTGTGCAGCCTGCAGAAGAGGAGGCTGAGGGGGGACCACATTGCTGTCTACAACTACCTGAAGGGAGGTTGTAGCCAGGTGGGGGTTGGTCTCTTCCACCAGGCAACCAGCAGCAGAACAAGGGGACACAGTCTGGAGTTGTGGCAGGGGAGGTCTAGGCTGGATGTTAGGAGGAAGTTGTTGGCAGAGAGAGTGATTGGCATTGGAATGGGCTGCCCAGGGAGGCGGTGGAGGCACCATCCCTGGAGGTGTTCAAGCAAAGCCTGGCTGAGGCACTTAGTGCCATGGTCTGGTTGAGTGGCTAGGGCTGGGTGATAAATTGGACTGGATGATCTTGGAGGTCTCTTCCAACCTGCTTGATCCTATGATTCTATGATCTAAATAGGTGAAATGGGTCACACCCTCAAAGTGCCCTACCTTGACCTTCTACAAGAGAAACTACTGGTGACCTGGGCAGAGGCAGGCATTTGTCTTCCAGATGTCTAAAACCAGAGGGGGAACCATCCATGCTTCATGTCCAAGGGGAGAAGCTGGTTCCTTTAATCCCTTCGAGTCCACTTTCATTTGCACATATGACAGGGAATTTCCCATCCCTCCACTCTGGATCAGACACAGTTTTCTTTCATTAGTTGGCTGAATTATTTGCCATGAGCTCGGTGTCCCTTGCAGCTAGGTTTCAAAGGAATGAATGGTAATGAGGCAGCAATTTGTATGAGAGACAACAGGTCAGCTGAAGGTACCCTGCTCTGAGAAAATGCTGCAGGTTGCTCCAATAAACCATGAATATTCATCTTGCACGTCTGGTCAGTTTTGATCACTCAGCTCTTTGCAAGGCAATCTCTATCAAGCTTCATGAGTGTCTGAAACAGGTTTTGGCAATGAGAAAGCAGGAAGAAGATTGATGTTAACAGGAACCGACAGGTAATGGTGTTAGAGGTCCTGACAAATTCTGATCTTGCAAATAAACCATCTTGAAATTGAAGAAACAATCTGAGAAGGTCCTTCTCAACTAAAGGGACAGCTCTAAAGTGTATTCTATGTTACTTGCCCAAAAGCCACAAACAGAAATCAACCCCTAAAAGCCTGCAAGAAGTGAGGAGCAGAATTATGTTGTTTCCATTTAGTGAAATGACAGAAAGAATCATAGAATCATAGAATAATAGAATCAACCAAGATCATCCAGGCCAACCTAGCACCCAGCCCTAGCCACTCAACCAGACCATGGCACTAAGTGCCTCAGCCAGGCTTTTCTTGAACACCTCCAGGGACGGTGACTCCACCACCTCCCTGGGCAGCCCATTCCAATGCCAATCACTCTCTCTGACAACAACTTCCTCCTAACATCCAGCCTAGACTTCCCCCAGCACAACTTGCCCTTTCTCCCTTTTCCCACAGTCCCAGCATTGAGCTAGACACAGGACCAGAACTCTGATTCCCTCATAGATTCTCAAGCTGCTGTCACCAAGCACAGGTGGTGGCTGAATCGAGCTCACAAGGGCAATGTAGGACAGCTATGCTGTGAGTCCTGTTACCAGCTTTGCCTTTGGTGGTGGTGAGACTTTTCCTTTCAAAATGGTTGTGACTGAACGGGCTGCCCAGGGAGGTGGTGGAGTCACCATCCCTGGAGGTGTTCAAGAAAAGCCTGGCTGAGGCACTTAGTGCCATGGTCTGGTTGAGTGGCTAGGGCTGGGTGCTAGGTTGGACTGGATGATCTTGGAGGTCTCTTCCAACCTGGTTGATTCTATGATTCTATGATTCTAAGTATCCCTTCCAACCTAAAACATTCTATGACTCTAAGTCTCATGCAATCATATTAATGTAACATAGAAGTGGTTTAGGTTCACTTTTTAATCTGGAAACTTTTCAGAAGAGTAAAAGTGAGGACATTTAAGCACTGGAAGGGGTTGGAATTGCTACCTGTAGAGGAATAAGGATAGTTTAGTGGCATATATATTGGGTAGAGGAAAGGCTGCTTGCCAGGGAAGGAGACGGCTCTCGAGCGAGGTGGTGAAGGGACAGCCATCCCCTCTGCTTTGGGAGTGGTGATCTCATACTCCAAGACAGTATTTGAGCTGGAACAGCAGCCTGGAGGTTATAGTCTAAGGGACTGAACACCATTCACAGTATCACAGTATCACAGTATCACAGTATCACAGTATCATCAGGGTTGGAAGAGAGCTCACAGATCATCAAGTCCAACCCTTTACCACAGAGCTCAAGGCCAGACCATGGCACCAAGTGCCACGTCCAGTCCTGCCTTGAACAGCTCCAGGGACGGCGACTCCACCACCTCCCCGGGCAGCCCATTCCAGTGTCCAATGACTCTCTCAGTGAAGAGAGAGCATCATGCACTACTGAAGAGAGAGCATCATGCACTACTGTGATTACAATCAAAATCTTTCACACACAGAGTGATTTGAATGTGATTTCTCACCACTGGATGAGAAGAAAGCAATTAGCTGTAGGCATTTTAGTGACAATGAAAATGCTTCCTTTCTCCCCTTTCCTGGAGGACCTGAGACCAAGCCTTCATGGTGCTAAAGAGCCAGAAGGACCCCCTCTGCTCACAGCCTTGTGTGGGAACTGCAGAGCCTTTTCAGACACACTCCCTCTTGACAACAAATGAGCCCCTGCGACAGTTCAGTTATCACTTCTCCGATCAGACGACTGCCATGAAGTCTCTTAACATGCAATTATACTTGGAAAGGTCACTCACTGAAAACGGTGCCATGAGGCTCCATGTTTATTGACTCCCTTCCCTAGGCAATTTGCTCAGTTTACATGTAATGAATAAATGCTGTTCTTGGCTGCTGCCCAGCCCAACAAGTCTGAAAGCTGAGCTGTGTCAGCTTTGTGCCATGGCATTGTCACCAAAACTAAAGATTGCTCCAGGAAAAACCTCTTGACCTATAGCTGGGAGTGTCTTGTCTTTGTGACATTTGCATCTTGTCATATGGCTGTAGTTCTTCTTGTCAACATCCTCTCTTTCTTCTGCTTTTCAGCTGCTGCTGAGCTCCATCACTCCTTGTATCCAAGCCAGAGTTTGGTTCTGGTTTGTTCCACTATTAATTTTCACAGGCAGCATGGTTTCTAGCTTGACTGTGAGGGTTCAGACCTGTCTCTAGAGCTTGCCTTTATGTCTCCTCAAGGCAACCAGGAGAGGAGAATGGGGTTTCTCATGTTAGACAGTATGTCAGCCTCATAGATGGCTACAACCTGTGGAGTTAATTTAACTCCAGAATGAGCAGCTGACCCACCACAGGCTGAGCAAGTGACTTAGTCTGGCATAGTGGTAGAACTGTTGTGGTTTCTGATGCCTGTGCTGGCCATCTGTAGCATAGCCACAGACTCTGCAGTAATGTAGTCTTAATGCAGCTGCTTTACAAATAGAAGGCTGGAAAGAATCCTTTTGATCAAGTGGCTGAACGGTGCAGATAGCATTTCTGCAGCAAGCCTGCACCTGTGTGTTACCATCAGCTCTGGAGAAGAGCTGTACTGCACCCACACCGAAAAGCAATCATGCCACTGACAGACTGAGAGCCTCAAGTGTGGCCCATTTGTTCTAGCAGCCGCTGAGAGTGAATAGGAAGCACAACCACCACTGCCCAGGGAAACTTCACCAGTCATGGTAGGCTGCAGTTTGAGTGCAGGTAAGCATGTTCTGCAGCAAGAATCCTCTGTTTCTCTCTGGATGGGATGATCTCTGATGTCAAGTCCTTTATTTCAATACTTCTCAGGATTTGAGTCTGTGCAGGTTCCTCCAGGTTTCCAGAAGAGAGAGGAAGAGCAACCAAGAGGCATGGGTGAGGTGCAGTCTAGCACAGACAACGTAATTAAGTGCTTGCCTTCAGCGCACTAAGGGCAGATCCCATGCAGAACTTTTGTTCAGCATGACTCCTCAGATGACCACTAATACCTCTTGCACTAGATGACCACTAGTCACTCTTGCACTAGATGACCACTAGTCACTCTTGCACAACACTGCATAGAGCTGGTGAGTTTACCACAACCCACAGCCTGGCTGTCAGCATCAGCCAGTGCAGACATACACTGCTGGAGAGCCTGAGTTTAATCTCCACTGGTTCTCAACCTGGAGCAGTCAGTGTAAAGCAGTAATAACAAGGGGACACAGCCTCAAGATGTGCCAGGGGAAGTCTAGGCTGGATGTTAGGAGGAAGTTGTTGGCAGAGAGAGTGATTGGCATTGGAATGGGCTGCCCAGGGAGGTGGTGGAGTCACCATGCCTGGAGGTGTTCAAGCAAAGCCTGGCTGAGGCACTTAGTGCCATGGTCTAGATGACTGCACAGGCCTGGGTGCTAGGTTGGACTGGATGATCTTGGAGGTCTCTTCCAGCCCGGTTGATTCTATGGTTCTATGACTCTATGAATAACAATGTACAGGCTGTCAGGCTTCTAGCTAGTCCTCCTCAGGCCTGGGGCTGCCCCTGCCTTCTGGCAATCCAGCAGAAGAACTGAGTGGAGGCTTACCCAGAGGAGGCTGGATGGATCTCCTTGGCAGCTCTCACACCACTCACACTGTTCAGTGGACACCTAAGCTTATTCTTTGCACTCATGGATAACTATTTCTTCATGAAAACTCTGAAAGCCACGGAAAAGAGACTGCAACTTGGCAAAGTTCAACCTCCTCTGCCTACTGGAAATCCTTTTCCAAGGACATATGTCACAAGCAGCTGCTGCCCAGAGGAAAGGGTAATGTATTTCTGTTTCACTCAGGACTCTCTTAGCTAATTACTTCTAGCTCAGCATTCCTCTGAGCAGTTCAGGGTAGCCCTGAGACTGTCACTCTTCCAAAGATCTTCTTCCATATCTCAATAAGGAAAAAGTACAGGCACAATTTGTAGATGATTTTGAGTAATGATCCCTTTCAGTATCAGCTGATATTCTAAAAGATGTTATCAGCTCTGAAAAGGCCTCACTGCATTATTATTTTATGTTAGCTTATTGTTTAATTATTCATTTTTATTGCTGTAGTTTCCAGAGACCTCTCTGTGAGTCAGAAGTGTAGCATAGAAGGTGTGGTGGCATCTAGCTGTGTTTGTAGCCGACTCTCATTGCCAAAATCATAGAATCATATCATAGAATCATAGGATCAACCAGGTTGGAAGAGACCTCCAAGATCATCCAGTCCAACCTAGCACCCAGCCCTAGCCACTCAACCAGACCATGGCATCCAGGCTTTGCTTGAACACCTCCAGGGACAGTGCCTCCTGTCTGATGGGGATATGAATGAGCCTAATGTTTCTGTGGAAGATTCATTTCTCCAAGCTGAGGGAGGGACTCACATCTAACCTTAATCCTGACTCCTTAATCTCTAGAACTGGTGGCATCCAGTTCTGTGGTACAGTGACTTACCACAGTGTACTAGCAGAGACCCAAACTGATCCCTGTGAGTGTATCTAGTGAAAAGCAGAAGCAAAGACACAGGACTTGCCTGTACCCACCCTGTGCACTGGCACCAGGGGGGCTCACAGACCCTCGGTGAAGCCTCGCTGTCTCATGCCCTCAAAACACCCCAGCCTAAAAGTCAATGTTAGTAGACTTTGAGAGGAGAGTCTTAAAAGTCACCAAAGGCCAAGCCAGTTGCCTGACAGCTGTTATCTTCAAAGGTTGAAGCTGGGATTGTAAGAGGAAGGAATTATCTATGTAGGTTGCACTTGAGACTCTGGCTTCACCCTGAAGAGGTAGATGTAGCACTCTAGCTGCAGTCAGCTGGCCAGGCAGTCCAGTCTGAGAAGCAAGAGCCTTTCCAGATCTGTTTCATATGTGAAGGTGTTTGCTTCACTTTTTAAAGCAGTTTCCCTTGGTAGAGAAAAGAAGAATATCTGAGTTTCTCTTGAACTCAAGCCAGTGAGGAGTGACTGGCAGCAAAATGACTCTTGCTAGGCAGACATCCAGTCTGCAGCAGTAAGGAAAAGGTTTGTAAGATCACCTGAAAACTCTGCCCCACATCCCACGTTTGCATTTGAATGAGTTTATTTCTTTGTCTGAAAGTGCTGATTTTCCAGTCTGCACCACATGGATGTTGAAGCAGTTCATCACTGCTGTCATCAAAGTTCAAAGCCATTTATCTTCAATAAGGTTACTTGATGCGGTTTCTAACAGCAAGAACCCCTCAGTCCTGGAGCTTCCCACAAGATTAAGTGATCTATTCAGATAAGCAATGTCTCTGGAGGGTTTTCAGTACCTGGAAGATAGGAAGCTCATTTTAGTCCAAGGACAGCAGGCTTTGCAATTGGTATTTCCTATCTATCTCCCACGAAGGCTTGTTAGGCTGGTTGTTGGAGCCTGGCAGCCCTTCATGAAGGTACTGTGAGCGCAGCCATCTCTGCAATGCATGCTAGTCCTCCCCCTTCTCTCCAAGGTGAGCACTGACTGCTAATGCTTCTCTCAGGTGGCCAGCACCAGAACGAGAGGACACAGCCTCAGGCTGTGCCAGGGGAGATTTAGGCTGGAGGTGAGGAGAAAGTTCTTCACTGAGAGAGTCATTGGACACTGGAATGGGCTGCCCGGGGAGGTGGTGGAGTCGCCGTCCCTGGAGCTGTTCAAGGCAGGATTGGACGTGGCACTTGGTGCCATGGTCTGGCCTTGAGCTCTGTGGTAAAGGGTTGGACTTGATGATCTGTGAGGTCTCTTCCAACCCTGATGATACTGTGATACACATATTCTGGAGAGGCAGAGTTCAATCAAGGACAAAAAAGCCTTTGTGGAGAGAGAACAAATCAATCATCGTAGCTCTGACCAAGGATATGAGATACAGGTTGAATGTGATGCCCTGCTGAAGATTTTTTTTGGGGGGGAGGTTTTCAGTAAACTTTTCCTGCCTTGGTAGGAGAAGAAGAGGCTCAGGGGGGACCTCATTGCTGCCTACAACTACCTGAAGGGAGGTTGCAGCCAGGTGGGGTTGGTCTCTTCTGCCAGGCAACCAGCAACAGAACAAGGGGACACAGTCTCAAGCTGTGCCAAGGGAAGTCTAGGCTGGATGTTAGGAGGAAGTTGTTGGCAGAGAGAGTGATTGGCATTGGAACGGGCTGCCCAGGGAGGTGGTGGAGGCACCATCCCTGGAGGTGTTCAAGCAAAGCCTGGCTGAGGCACTTAGTGCTGTGGTTTAGTTGATGGCTAGGGCTGGGTGCTAGGTTGGAGTGGATGATCTTGGAGGTCTCTTCCAACCTGGCTGATTCTATGATTCTACGCAAGTGAAAGACACCAAAACTGCCAGGTTCTATGGCTTGAAGGAAGAGCTGGTAGCTGCTGGTGTATGAGAACCCAGCACAGCCAGAGAAGCTGTGAAACAGCAATGGGGCTAGGTGTCTGCAGTTACTATGCAGCATCAGGGCTATCAATACACAGACCCACAGTGCTAAGGGCTGAGCCTCTCATCTGCACTATGAGAACGAGAGCAGACTGGAGAGTGTTGTGCTGGTGGAAGGTGCTGGTGTAAGGAGACACATCACTGTGCAGACTCTCAGCTCCCCATTGGTTTGATGCTCTCATGAGGTTAAATAATTTTCCTGACAACCCCAGTGTGACCTCTCTCTGAGTGTTTCTTGTTGAGTAATGTTTCTGTCCAGAGAGTGAGCTCTGCCCTCAGTAGCGTATGTACATCTCTGGCGCCTGCAGGCACTGCCCTGCAGTCAAGCCCTCTCCTTTTATGCAGGGTCATCTCTGCAGAAGATGAATCATTTTTTTGTCTGAATGGTTCTGATGATGATGATGCATGTGGCAGTCTTTGTTTTCTGCCCTTCACTTATACAGTGTGAGCATGCAGAGTTAATTGGATTTAAAAAAACAAAAGAAAAGGGGAAAAAAAAGAAGAAAATACCAAAAGCCATAGGAAAAAAAAAAACCAGAAGACAATATTAAAAGCCATGCTTGGCTCTAAACAGTTCAGAAGAGGCAGCTCCTCCATATAAGAAGGTGTTTCTGATTCAGTTAGACTGTAAGTGCTTCTCTGAGTCTCTTCTGATGGACTCTTCTCTGATCAAAGTGTTTTTCAGACGTGCTTTGGTCTAGAAAAGCAGATAAATCACCTATACTCCAGTATTATCAACTGAGCTTCATTCCTCAGCTGTCCAAAAAGGAGAACCATGCATCAGTGCCTGGCAGTTTATTGTAAACCATTCATTTTGTTGTAACCCTTTCATTGCCCAGAGTTTACCGTTCCACCTTCTATCAGTGGCTTACTGTCCTGCATTCATAAAGGATATCTGGGCCCCTCAGTTCAAGAGAGATGTTGAGGTGCTGGAAGGTGTCCAGAGAAGAGCAACAAAGCTGGTGAGGGGCCTGGAACACAAAGCCCATGAGGAGAGGCTGAGGGAGCTGGGGGTGTGCAGCCTGCAGAAGAGAAGGCTCAGGGGGGACCTCATTGCTGTCTACAACTACCTGAAGGGAGGCTGTAGTCAGGTGGGGTTGGTCTCTTCTGCCAGGCAACCAGCAACAGAACAAGGGGACACAGTCTCAAGTTGTGCTGGGGGAAGTCTAGGCTGGATGTTAGGAGGAAGTTGTTGTCAGAGTGATTGGCATTGGAATGGGCTGCCCAGGGAGGTGGTGGAGTCACCATGCCTGGAGGTGTTCAAGCAAAGCCTGGCTGGGGCACTTAGTGCCATGGTCTAGATGACTGCACAGGGCTGGGTGCTAGGTTGGACTGGATGATCTTGGAGGTCTCTTCCAACCTGCTTGATTCTATGATATGAAATGGAGGATGCAAAATCAGAGTCCAGTGGGAAGAAGACTACTGCCCTACTTCTCAGCAAGCCCTCTGGCTGCTGCTGGCCCTGTTATAGCAAGATCCTTTATCACCTTTAAAATGATGAGGTTTGGGATGTTTCAGCTGATTTACAAGGAGTCATGGATGTATGATGTGAGCTTAATTCATAATGGGATTGAGTGGCAAGCACTAATTCTATTTTACTGAAGATCTAACATTAGCATTCACACTGTGTCTGCTGGATAGTGCAGAGGAACCAAAGGAGGTTTGCTAGTGAGTCTGGTAGCAATCCATCTGGCTCAGCCTGATTAAACTGCTGTTGCAGCTTATGAATCTAGGCACAAGAAAATCCATCCATGAACAGAGATATGCTAAAAATGGCAACCAAAAAACCCAAAAACCAACCACCAACCCCCCACCATTTTTTCCTGTGTATGTGTGTATACAGCAAGAACTCTGCTCTCAGGTAGATAGGAGAGTTTTGCAACAGCTGTGCAAGACCTCATTTTCTCCTGCACCAAATAAACGGTGCCTCCTTACTGCAAAGGCTATGTTCATGCTTTTCAGGCAATCTGGAATGAGTTGGTGTAAAACATTATGAAGGTTTCAGTTATTAGAGTATGACATGGATTTTAGAATCCCAAATTTCAACCCAACTTTGGGAAGATGAGCTACAGCTGCTTTTCAAACAGAAGCAGGGAGCTGTAAGAAGTGCTACATTAAGGAAAGAGAGTAAGCAAACTACATTTCACTGCTGAACACTCTTGCCAACATTTTAGGGTTTGTGTCCCACCATGCACAATATTTACTTCACCTTTGCTTTGTGGAAGTGAAGGATTGCTCATAGGCTTTGAATTATGGCAGAATTAGAATGTCTGTCCTGGTAGAAAGTCCTTAAACATACCCTCAAATAATTGAGTTTTATGCTGAGGTCCTTAAATATACCCTTAAATAGTTGAGGTTTATGTTGAGGTCCTTAAATACACCCCTAAATAGTTGAGGTTTATGTTGAGGTCCTTAAAAATACCCTTAAATAGTTGAGACTTATGTTGAGGTCCTTAAAAATACCCTTAAATAGTTGAGGTTTATGTTGAGGTCCTTAAATACACCCCTAAATAGTTGAGGTTTATGTTGAGGTCCTTAAAAATACCCTTAAATAGTTGAGGTTTATGTTGAGGTCCTTAAATACACCCCTAAATAGTTGAGGTTTATGTTGAGGTCCTTAAAAATACCCTTAAATAGTTGAGACTTATGTTGAGGTCCTTAAAAATACCCTTAAATAGTTGAGGTTTATGTTGAGGTCCTTAAAAATACCCTTAAATAGTTGAGGTTTATGTTGAGGTCCTTAAAAATACCCTTAAATAGTTGAGGTTTATGTTGAGGTCCTTAAAAATACCCTTTAATAGTTGAGTTTTATGTTGAGGTCCTTAAATACACCCTTAAATAGTTGAGGTTTATGTTGAGGTCCTTAAATACACCCTTAAATAGTTAAGGTTTATGTTGAGATGCTTATGAAGGCTGGATTTAGGCACCCATATCTCATTTCTCCCCAACTTGTGGGGTTTTTTTTCTGTGCTGGGAGTCTTTCTGGGCAGATTTTCATTGGTACTCCAATTTATCTGGATTTCTGAAATCCCTGACAGAACTGAGGAGAGTTTGCTGTGGAGAGACAGAGCAAGAAGCTGGCTGGTGGTGAAGAGCAGCAAGACCAATTTCAGAAGTGGGATCCAAGGGTCAAGAGTGGGAGGACACAGGCAGTGCCATGCAAGCCAAAAGGTGAACCCCTGGCTGAGAACTGGAGAACGTGCTGGGAAGGATGGTCACCAGACAAGGGAAAGAACTTGAAAGACTAAACTTTTGGCATGCTCTGGGAGAAGGACACAAAGTCACATGTCAGAAGGTCACATTTCCACTGTGCCTCCTGCTCCACTGAAACCAGAATGCTGGAAAGGAATGAAGATGCCCATCCCAGGGAACTCTTGGGACACACTCATCCTGCCAGAAATACACTGTTCTTTGGCAGGGGGCATGCCCTGAAATGCCAGTGGTGCATCTTCATTCCAGCTGATGTCTCAATTAAAAATGGTGCCAGCTAGGAAGACATACATAGCCTGGAACAAGAGAATATCCAAGGAGTATTTCTCTCCCCAGTACTGGTTATGATCAGGTAACAGAAGCAGCATTACAGTAGATCTTTACTGTGGTGTACAAAACGCTCAGGAATATTGAGCCAGAAGAACTGCTTTTATTGGGGTTTCATTGCTTTTGCTTTGTTTCAATTCCTCAGCAGAATATTTACTGAAGGAACTGGGGGAGCCAGTTGCAGTTAACAAAAATGCCAATGGTTTATTTATTGCCATCATTCAGGGAAAGGGCAGCAGTTCTGAATATTTAACATTGAAGGCAGCCGCTCTGAAGCCTGCGTGTTCCAGTGAAACACTGCAAGCCAGCATGCTCCCCCAGTCCCCCAGATTCAGAGCTGGGAGAGCTGGGAAGGTAGGCCACTGCATATTCCTATAGGGACTGAGTCATCTTCAGACCTCAGCTTGTCTGGTCATGAACAGCCTGTTGAAGAGACCTTAGCTTCTGTCTGAGCAGTGACCTGTTGTGAAAGCCCAAGTAAGCAGATGTGAGGTGCATCTGCAGCTCAGAGGGCATTTTCTGTGTAGCATTAATCTCAGGAGAACTACAATTTGTTTTACTTCATGCATCATTTATACTTGCTCCCAGGAGAGCAGCAGGCAGCAGAGGTGAGCAGTACAGGCTGGATGTTAGGAGGAAGTTGTTGGCAGAGAGAGTGATTGGCATTGGAATGGGCTGCCCAGGGAGGTGGTGGAGTCACCATGCCTGGAGGTGTTCAAGCAAAGCCTGGCTGAGGCACTTAGTGCCATGGTCTGGTTGAGTGGCTAGGGCTGGGTGCTAGGTTGGACTGGATGATCTTGGAGGTCTCTTCCAACCTGCTTGATTCTATGATTCTATGATCAGTGTTTTTCTCTACCCAAAGCTGACAACAGTGAGATGCCTTTTGAAACACTGAAGCACTGTTGTTAGCTCACTTCTTCTGCTTCCATGGCTTTCTGAGGAACCCCAGCAATGATCCTCAGTCTACCTTGGGCTAAATGACCCAAGTCCCCAGAGCTCTCTTGAAAAAAAGAGGTTCAGGAGCAGCCAGGCTGCAAACATAGACAGGTAGAAGAAAAACAGGTAAAGACCATTTGTGCCACACTGTGGAGTCCCCTTCCTCCAACACATCATCTGCTGTGGTGGGATTTCACCGTTGTTGTTGTTGGCTAAGGAGGAAATGCACCCTATTGCAGATGAGACTGTCAGGAGACTGCCTGCACTTGTCTCTGACTCTCCTTAAGGAGTCATCCAAGGGAGAAACCCTTAGAGAAGCCTCTGTGTTCTTGTGACCATTTTCATCCTTGAAAAATTTCCTTGGCAGAAGGAAAATTCCATCAGCATCATCACTCTCCAAGCATTTGGAAGGAGGCTGTTTAAAGTCTTGTAGCCAGTTCACAAACAGATATTCAGGCTGCATTGTTTAAAGTCAATATTTAGCATCACACTTTTTGGTCTAAGAGGCACAGAATTCAATACTAAGATCAGTACACAACTTAAGACTGTCCTGATACTTCATTTTCTGAAAATCTGGTTTTGAATGCTTAAGAAAATAGCATCTAGGAAGTTGAATAGCCTGATGACTGGCCACAGTTGTATCCATCCCAGAGTCAAACCAGCTAGCTAACATGCCCCTCACTGCCCTTCATGATACAAGAGTGGGATTTAACCATGCTCACACTGACCACCCACTGCTTAGAATCATAGAATTATAGAATCAACCAGCTGGAAGAGACCTCCAAGATCATCCAGTCCAACCTAGCACCCAGCCCTAGCCACTCAACTAGACCATGGCACTAAGTGCCTCAGCCAGGCTTTTCTTGGACACCTCCAGGGATGATGACTCCACCACCTCCCTGGGCAGCCCATTCCAATGCCAATCACTCTCTCTGCCAACAACTTCCTCCTAACATCCAGCCCATACTTCCCCTGGCACAACTTGAGACTGTGTCCCCTTGTTCTGTTGCTGGTTGTCTGGGAGAAGAGACCAACCCCCAGCTGGATGAGGCTTCCCAGGCCCCAGCTCAGCAGAGACAGTAGCTTTCTTCTGAAGCTTCCATTGTCTGGGTGGTAAAGGTTGTCTCTCAGAAGCTTGAAGGGAGCTCTGAAACTGCAGTGTCCTTGAGGCTTGGTTGTGACCACAGTGTAAGAGTTAAATCCCTGTCCCTAGTATGGAAAACTGGGCACTCCTTGCCATTGGTCAAATGCTTTGCCTTTTACCAGACATGGGGGCCTTCATTGGCAATTAGGCAATGAAGGAAACACATTTGCACAGCATGCTCAGACCAAAGCTTTCTGGAGGTCACCTTGGGTGCACATTCCAGGAGGAAAGTGTTGTTTCCATTGTTGTTGGAGGGTGAGTAATAAATCCATTAGCCTCTTTAAAATTTCTCATAAAATTGTATTAACAAAACAGTAAATACATTACACAGAGACTGTAACCACAGGATGTGTACATAATGCCCACTGTGGATGAGTACTAAATACCATAAAAGACCTGAGACCCCCCCAGGAAAGTCCACGAGTTCTGGCTCTCACGAGGCAGCTAGAGCACCATTTTTGTTCCCCCTCTTTCCCCTCACATTTCAGCTTCTGCACTGTGAGCTTTGCTGGTGGTTATTGCAATTCCTATTGCTAGGCTTCCGTTGTCAGCAAAGAGCTGAGCCAGGGAAGTGTTCAGCACAAGGCAATCCCCATCTGAAATGACAGAGTCAACGCACTCCAGCACCGACCTAGGGGTTGCCTCCCACTTAAGGCGCCTCTGGTTCCTGTTGAGCTCCAGCCGGTAGGTGAAGTTGTTGGCTTGGGTTGGTGTGCCAATCAGCATCATCGTGGCAAAGAACTGGGGGTGGCCTTCATATTTCTCCTGCTTCCTGAGAACCAGCAAAAACTGGTGGCCAAGGCAGGAGTGCATGATGATCCAGTCTGTGGGTGCGGGTAGGTGCATGTCTGTGGCCAGGAAGACAATCTCTGCTCCCTGAAGTATGTTGATGCGGTGGGTCTGTCTCAGGTGGGACACCACCACCTCCAGGTGCCCTTCCCATGAGCAGGAGAAGAGTGGGCATGTGCAGGGAACAAGCTGGGAGTCATGCACTGTCTCATGGTGATGGCAGGGAGGAAGGATGCCTTGCTCCGTGGAAGTCTGGGCAGCTGCACAACGGCTCGGTGCATACTACAAGAAGAGAGAAATTAGATGTAACAGCAGGTAAACCAGGGAGTCATGCAGATGTTCCAGTTGCAGGCTCCACAGACATCAGCCATCTAATACCCCACCTAAAACAGCGTGAGGAGGAATGGAGATCAAGGCAATCCAGACCTGGATCTGCATAGCAAGAAGTGGTGGCATTTACCTTGTTCTCCGAAAGGAGAAAGAGACTGCTTGAGCCATGATAAGCCACTTCGAATGAAAGTGATGTATCTGTTTAAAGAGCAATTTCATTACTTTGGTAGGAAAAATGTGATTAAAAAAGAAAAAGCCTAACAAAGCAAGGGCAGCATGGGGCATTTTATATAGTTAAGGCTCTTGCAGCTCAGAACAAGGAAATGAAATATGTATGGTTTTATTATTCTTTAATGAAACAAACTGGCAAATGCAGGCGTTCCTCCTCAAACAATGTGCTTTATAACACCCCTAAGTTGTGAAGTAAGTTGGGGTTTATTGTATACAGTGCTTTCCTCTTCTGTGTCTGCCTGTCAATGTATTTTGGCTTAATTGATGTGCTTACCTCCATAAATCTTAAACTGGTCTCAACTGCAGATGGATGACAAATATAGGGCACTTTTATACCTAAGTAAATTTGAATTGAAGCAGGGCAGCTGGTTAAAAAAGTAGCAGCTCTTGCAGAAGGGTTCTGCATGAGGACTAGGAAGCAAACCACTCTGCCTCTGTCAAGTGGATGTTGTTGAAGAGAAATGAGTCTTATTCAAGCAAAAGTATATTTACATGCAATGCTGTTCAGGAAGAGTAATGGCTCTCCACAATAACTCTGTGCATAGGCGAACCCTAAGGCACAGGCATGCTGGTCATGTTTCATCCTATCCAATTTTAAGTGTTTGCTTCACCCAATGAGATAAAAACCTGGTTACCTTGGGCTGCTTCTGTAGGCAATGAAAGGAGGCAGAACTTCCCAGTGGAAGCCTCAGATCTTAGCTGGAATAATTAATCGCATAGAGGTGCCACTGGCTGCCACCAGAGTGACTAAGGCTGAGAGGCAATCTGGCTAGTACTTAAATTTTAAATGCTTCAATGCAGGACAACATTGTTTCTGAGCTCATTTGGAGATGCTCGTAGGGAGTAGAAGAATTAAGGCTAGGTACATCTGTACATACACTTTGCATTAGCATATGTTTTAGGGAGATGCATGTAGTTCCCCAAATACTGGCCCTGATCTACTCATTTTAATGTATGGACCCAAAAGTACAGGAACAGTATGGTTCTAACAGGTTTTCTTCTCCATGTCACATCCCAGTCAGCTATTTTTTGAGCAGAGATTTGTTCTAACCAGACATGAGCATAATCCTGTACAGCAGGTGCCAGACAGGTTGCAAATGATGCATTGTCTCATCTGGTGAAGGGCTGGTGAAGAGCCTGGAACACAAAACCTATGAGGAGAGGCTGAGGGAGCTGGGGCTGTGCAGCCTGGAGAAGAGGAGGCTCAGGGGGGACCTCATTGCTGTCTACAACTACCTGAAGGGAGGCTGTAGCCAGGTGGGGGTTGGTCTCTTCTCCCAGGCAACCAGCAACAGAACGAGGGGACACAGTCTCAGCTGTGTGGCTGTGTGGCAACCAGCTGGGGGAAGTCTAGGCTGGATGTTAGGAGGAAGTTGTTGTCAGAGTGATTGGCATTGGAATGGGCTGCCGAGGGAGGTGGTGGAGTCACCGTCCCTGGGGCTGTTGAAGCCAAGCCTGGCTGAGGCACTTAGTGCCATGGTCTGGTTGAGTGTCTAGGGCTGGGTGCTAGGTTGGAGTGGATGATCTTGGAGGTCTCTTCCAACCTGGTTGATTCTCTGATTCTCTGATCTCTCTGTGGATAACCTAATGCCTTTCAGTACAGCCTTGACATGAGTCAGTGTTCTTACTGCGACTGCTTTTTCTCACTAGAACATGCACTTTTGCTTTCCAGGTTGTTTTGGAAGGCAATCTCTTGGGTCACCTGTCCTGATCAGAACTTCCTTGCCAACCAGAATGAAAAAATCCTAGATGTCCATCCTCATTTTGTCAGCAGCTGCTAAGGGATGTGATAGGCAGAGCAGAGCCGTGGTTTGGACTGCTGTGAAATGCATGATTGTTCCCAAAGCACCGGGTGTCAGAAGAAGCTGTTTCTTCCCCCTCTGACATTTAACATGAAGAATAATTGACTATTTAAGCCCTATTATTGAACCTTGCAGCTTTTTTCTATGGAGAATTATTATCACAGAATCATAGAATCAACCAGGTTGGAAGAGACCTCGAAGATCATCCAGTCCAACCTAGCACCCAGCCCTTTTCAGTAGTGCTGTACTGCTTCTTCTTTCCTCATTATTTTATTTGTTTTGCTGTATAAAATTCAAGGATAGAAACTCTCCAAGAAGATAATGAATTGAGGACAGAGAAATGACTACCATTGTCTGGGAAATAAAGCAGGTCATTATAATCTAATAGAGGTTTGTGGCTTTAGCAGCCTTCTTATCGTGCTGGGATTGCTGGTTCACACTTAATTCTACATTAATTTTTGCATCCCATTAGGATGAAAGTTATGGTTAATTTAAGCCCTTTTTGGTGAAGGAGGATGCTGCAATGGCAGATCATAAAAGCCTTTAAAAAAAAAAAGCCCTGAAATGCTAATTGCCTCATAAAATGAATTTTAATCTCCCAATCTAATACAGTGGGTGTGAGCAATTACTTTCTCTCACCAAACTGTTAATGCAACATTAGTGATTATACTAATTAAAACTAATGAACTCATACTCACGTGCTGATAAACCTCTCAACCACTTGACAAGTTCCAGCCTTCTATCAGTTTTTATTTAACTCCTCTTTAGGAAGATGAATCTTAAATTAACCTCTTGAATAACATTCAAAATCAGGTTTGGGAATGTGAAGCTTTATAGACTGTGCATAATTCTTCTCCAACGATTGCCAAAGTCAGAGAAACCACTTCCACTGAGGATGTAATTGAATTTAGACATTCATTCCCCTAATTCAATGAGCACTGGGAACAATGGGAGATCATCCATCTAAACTGCACCCAAGAAAATGCAAGTATCTCTGAAAATCACTTTCTAACAGACGTGTTTCTATGGCTGGCTAACTGGAAAAACAAATTACAATGACCCAACTCTTTGGTGCACCTTTCTTTTTTTTCACAGTATCACACAGTATCATCAGGGTTGGGAGAGACCTCACAGATCATCAAGTCCAACCCTTTACCACAAAGCTCAAGGCCAGACCATGGCACCAAGTGCCACGTCCAGTCCTGCCTTGAACAGCTCCAGGGACGGCGACTCCACCACCTCCCCGGGCAGCCCATTCCAGTGTCCAATGACTCTCTCAGTGAAGAACTTTCTCCTCTCCTCAAGCCTAAATCTCCCCTGGCATAGCTTGAGGCTGTGTCCTCTTGTTCTGGTGCTGGCCACCTGAGAGAAGAGAGCAACCTCCTCCTGGCCACAACCTCCCCTCAGGTAGTTGCAGACAGCAATAAGGTCTCCCCTGAGCCTCCTCTTCTCCAGGCTAACCAATCCCAGCTCCCTCAGCCTCTCCTCGTAGGGCTGTGCTCAAGGCCTCTCCCCAGCCTCGTCGCCCTTCTCTGGACATGCTCAAGCATCTCAATGTCCCTCCTAAACTGGGGGGCCCAGAACTGAACACAGCACTCAAGGTGTGGTCTAACCAGTGCAGAGTACAGGGGCAGAACGACCTCCCTGCTCCTGCTGGCCACACCATTCCTGATGCAGGCCAGGATGCCACTGGCTCTCTTGGCCACCTGGGCACACTGCTGGCTCATGTTCAGGCGGGTATCAATCAGCACCCCCAGATCCCTCTACTGTCTGGCTGCTCTCCAGCCACTCTGACCCCAGCCTGTATCTCTGCATGGGGTTGTTGTAGCCAAAGTGCAGCACCCTGCACTTGGAGCTATTATTTCCTTCAGTTGTGGCTCTGTGTGTAGAAATAATTGAGAATTCTCTTTCCCATCTCACATTTTCACAACGTTTCCATGAACCACTTCAAAAACAAGAAAGGAGTTTTTGTTCTGACTTTCTTCAGTTCAAGTTTACTGGAAATTCTGGAAATGCAGCACGAACCACATGATCTATTTTTAATCTCCCACTAGGTAAGAATCACCTTTAAAATCTGTGCTTTTTTTTTTTTAATTACTGAACATTTCTTTCCTTAAATTCTAATTTTTCCTATGTTCTGAAGGAATAGCTTTAACATTCTCTCTCTCTCTCGTCAACCAGAAAGAAGCAGTCAGAAAACATCTCACTGAAAGCTGCTGCTTTCAGTGACTTTTGAGGTCTGAGTGCAACTGTTGGGATTCCTGTTCCTTTCTTGGTCTTTCATGTGGCTGTGGATAGAACTTCTACAATGAAAATGCACAATGGGAATAAAATGGTCACCTTGACCACCTTTAAATACAATTTGAGTCTATTTAGATAGTTGGATAAATGCTTATGCATGTTCTAGTTTTTCCCCATGTTTAAGCTGGTATTTGCTTTCCGCCATTTATTGTCCAATTATCTAATAAAATGAGATCTGTGGTGTTGTTGAGTCAGTCTGGCATTATTCTCACTTATCTTTTAGCCTGTTGACCATTTTCAGTTAAATTTAACTGTATGACAGAAGGCTCAAAGGCTTCAATTCCTCTGTGAGAAGAGGGAGCAGGGCAGAGTGTGACCCTTTGGTGTCTCCAGGGAGGCTCAGCTTGCCACGTGGGCAATATTACATTGTCAGATAGGAGGGAATATAAACAATGCCAGTTTGATCCCAAAGGTATTACGGACACCAGAGAAGCCACATGAGACAGAGTCTTTATGAACAGGAGAGCAGGCTTCAGCCAGAGTGCTCCTCGTTAGACGCGAGCTAATCCCACCGCGAGACACTGAACCACAGGAACCCAGGTTCTGCTGCTCACAGAGAAATTACCTTTTAATGATGTAGCTTATTATAGCATCTAAGTCTTTTGAAGAGCAAGTCATCTGGCAAAGAGCAATTTATAAACACATGGTGCTGTTCTTAGGAAGAGAAAAAAGAAAGAGGGGGAAAAATAAAAGGAAAGGTTACATTTGAAGATGGAAGACAGGGCTTAGAGTCCTGCTCCGGGCTTTCTACAGCCTTGGTGCTGAAAATGCAACGAACCCCTCTAGGTGTGGTTAATCTGTTCTGCCTTTGATATCTGAAGAGTAGGTAGCTAACTCTGGAGAACATCAGCTCGTGTTATGGTCTACACAGAGCCCCAAGTGTGATTCGCTTCATCTCAAGAGATGCTAAAGAACTAAAGGCCTGGCTCAGGAGCAGTGTGGCCAGCAGGATGAGGGAGGTTATTCTGCCCCTGTACTCAACACTGGTCAAGCCACATCTTGAGTGCTGTGTCCAGTTCTGGGCTCCTCAATTCAGGAGAGATGTTGAGGTGCTGGAAGGTGTCCAGAGAAGGACAACAAGGATGGTGAGGGGCCTGGAGCACAAAGCCTATGAGGAGAGGCTGAGGGAGCTGGGGGTGTGCAGCCTGCAGAAGAGAAGGCTCAGGGGGGACCTCATTGCTGTCTACAACTACCTGAAGGGAGGCTGTAGCCAGGTGGGGGTTGGTCTCTTCTCCCAGGCAAGCAGCAACAGAACAAGGGGACACAGTCTCAAGTTGTGCTGGAGGAGGTCTAGGCTGGATGTTAGGAGGAAGTTGTTGGCAGAGAGAGTGATTGGCCCACTGCTCAGCTTCACAGAAGGGCTGAAGCCATTACAGTTTTGGAAGAAGCCAGACTGGAAGGTGGGATGTGCTTCTGGAATCTGATTTGCAACTCTATTTCTTTTTGCTGCATTTTTAGGACCAGGCGCAGCAAAGTGACAGCAAACTGTAGTGAGAAGTATTTGAGCTTGCATTGCAGCTGCTGATGCACTGGAGCATGGTGATGCCTACCCTCTCCTCTTTGGACTAGAACAATATTTCATACCTTGCTCTAAGCAAGGGTAATGCCTTTAAATGCCATCCCTTTTGACTGCATAAACCAAGTATCAGGAGTCAAAGCTATCAGCTGTTGCTGCAAAAGGGCAGAATACAAACACGTTTTATCACCAAATCACAGTATCACAGTATCACCAAGGTTGGAAGAGACCTCACAGATCATCAAGTCCAACCCTTTACCACAGAGCTCAAGGCTAGACCATGGCACCAAGTGCCACGTCCAATCCTGCCTTGAACAGCTCCAGGGACGGCGACTCCACCACCTCCCCGGGCAGCCCATTCCAGTGTCCAATGACTCTCTCGGCAGACAAATTGCCTACAAGGCAATGCTGTTTGTGGCTCTGGGCCCATATATGTAAACAGAGATAATCCAGAAAGTAAAACTATTTGAAGTTTCACCTCATCCTTTACCTTCTTTGTCTTTTGGATAAAGCCTTTTAACAGAGTGTAAAATCACTACTGGCCTTCATTAAAAGCAAAGTGGTTGTTCCATGCTGCATCTGCTCTCTCTGATAGAGCAGGCAGAGTTCACAAGAGCCCTGTATCTGCCCTGCTGATTTGGTGCATTACATTCACAGTGGAAAAGAAATTAATAAGGAAAAGAATTAAGGAAAAAAAAATAAAACAAGAGAAAGAGGAAAAAAAGGGCAAAGGAAGAAATTCTTTCTCCCTGTGCTCATAAACTTGCCACTTCAGACTGGCTCTAATAACTCATCATCCAATATTCATTTTCGAGTTACTACAGTAACAGCATGTCTCCAAGAGGAGTAGATTTGCTGGTGTCACCTGAGAGAATTAGACCAAATGCACCCTGAGACAATTGAAGTGCTACCCTTCCATCAGGCATCCTCCAGCTATCACAACTGCATGACATTTAAATCCACTCACTGCTCCTTCAGAAATGCACCCCAGGAGTGCCAAAGGACAGCACAAGCATTACTGGGCTGGTGGAAGGAGAGAAGGGAAGAGATGATGGTTGTTGTGCCAGCCTGCAACCTCTTTTGGTAGGACCAATATCTCCATTCCTGTCCACACACACCCCCTGGCTAAGAACTGGTCTGTGGTCTGTGACCTGGTGGTTTAAGGCTCATTGGAAAATTCCAATAAGAGATTTGCCATTGGAATGGGCTGCCCAGGGAGGTGGTGGAGTCACCGTGCCTGGAGGTGTTCAAGCAAAGCCTGGCTGAGGCACTTAGTGCCATGGTCTGGTTGAGTGTCTAGGGCTGGGTGCTAGGTTGGAGTGGATGATCTTGGAGGTCTCTTCCTCTATGATTCTATGATTCTAATTGTGACTTGCCTGAAAGTTCAATGCAGAATCTAAATAAATCAGAGCACTGGTTGGAAAAGAATAATAATGATAAAGTCTGTATCTGTCATGGGTTTGCTAAGAGGGATAAAAAAGCCAATACATAAACTATTTTGTTCTCCTGGATTTTGAGCACTGTCTCTGCTGTTCCTTTGCTCCTCTCTGACTCCTCTGCAGTGAATATTAACCTTGACTGAGCAGACAACAGGTGAGGTCTTGCTGGTTTTCTATCTGGGGAGAGAGGAAAAAGTGGTGTTGACCTCTCCTGGGCTTTTTTCCTTTGTCTGAGGGGGAAGGTTGGGTTTTGGTGTTATTTCTAAACTGTATCTAACTGTAAATACATTCAAATATATCCTGCATACATGCTTGTAAATGTAGCTTTGCTGTGAATATAGCTTTGTCTTCCAAACTGTCTGAGCAAACTTCAGTTTGGGGAGCCATTTCCTAAACCCACCACATGTGGCATGTTGTTCTTCACAGTATTTCACAGTATCACAGTATCTTGCAACTGTCAAAGAGTGATGGACAATTTAAACCCATGCCAGGCAGGTCACAGGTGAGTGTAGACCCTGGACTGGGGCACAGGAGCAGGTGAAGCAGGGAGGGAGGACATGGCACACAGTGCTGGTTCCCTGTCCTGGATCATAGGCTGTGCTTGTGCCTACATCACTGAACACAGAGTGAGCCAGAAGACACTCCTCATTTTTGATTAAGACCTTCTCCTGAGATGTGTATCTGGGGAAATGCAAGAGTGGTCTAGAATCACATCTGACTCTCTCCTGGTGAGGCATTGCTGGGACCAGTGGGTAATGAGCATCTCAAACACATCCACAATGGCCTGATGTGGTGGAGTTCATGCTCTGGTCACAGAAGCATTAGAAAGAAACAAAGAGGGAAATAAACTGTGCCAAGCTTGGAGTAACTCTTTTTCCCTGCACACCCCTTCCTCTTCTTCAGTAGTGACCTAGCCCTGAGCTTCCAGCTCACCCCTGCTCTGGGGACATGAAATTTGAGTGTGACATTGAATGACAAAAGTCTGCCTGCTACAGAACAATCCAAAGTGCATCATTATTCAACTGTCACCTGAAAGTGTGTCTTGAGTTTGTGCAGCCAGTCTCGAGTAAGGGGAGAAAGCAGTTGAACACCCAGAAGATCAACACGAGTCATGAGCCATGGGCATGAACAGCAAACTGAAAACCTGGGGAAATGATTTTAGCTTGTGCAATGTATGCTGGTGCTTCACTGGCATGTTCTTTGCAGTAAGGACAGGGACATTGCTGTGGGAACATTTGGCCTCTATCACAAAGAGTTCTTTTAATTTCATGCAAATCATAGCCTGTTCCTTCTTTTTCCACCCCCTCAAGTCCTCAAAGAATAGTTCTCCTAGGAGTTTTCTCCACACTGAGAGGGTGCAGGTAGAAAGAAAGAACAGAAGGGGAGGCTTAGCTTCACCAGAGAAGACAATGTTCACCTAGCACAAGAAAATTATCTCTATTAATAGAGTGAAAGTTTAAAGGCTTTTGTTGAAGAAGAAAAAAACCCCAAGCACAAACCCAACAACCTGCTAACTTAATCATAGAATCAACCAGGCTGGGAGAGACCTCCAAGATCATCCAGTCCATCTTAGCACCCAGCCCTAGCCACTCAACCAGACCATGGCACTAAGTGCCTCATCCAGGCTTTGCTTGAACACCTCCAGGGATGGTGACTCCACCACCTCCCTGGGCAGCCCATTCCAATGCCAATCACTCTCTCTGCCAACAACTTCCTCCTAACATCCAGCCTAGACTTCCCCTGGCACAACTTGAGACTGTGTCCCCTTGTTCTGTTGCTGCTTGCCTGGGAGAAGAGACCAACCCCACCTGGCTACAGCCTCCCTTCAGGTAGTTGTAGACAGCAATGAGGTCTGCTCTGAGCCTCCTCTTCTGCAGGCTGCACACCCCCAGCTCCCTCAGCCTCTCCTCACAGGGCTGTGCTCCAGGCCCCTCACCAGCTTTGTTGCCCTTCTCTGGACACCTCCAAGTTTAGTGGAGTTTGGTTTAGCTCTTGGTTTAGTCTTTGTTATGTCAGTGGCCTTCATGCCCCTGTCAACACAGCTTCCATCTGTGTTTAAAACCCTTCATTTCCCTTCTTTCCACCCTATGAACATTCAGCAATGGCTTCCCTACAATTCCCTAATCCACAGCAAGGCCATGTTAACTTGGAATATCAACTTTTAGACCCCCAGGGCTTGCAAAAACTTCAAGGAGAAAGCTAGAACTACATCTGTGACAAAGAGCTGGATAAGTTTTTGGGTGGGATTTGTCTTGTCTAAATGTATATGTCTAAAAGATGGGTTCACATCTGAGCTGCTCACCTGAAACTCCCTTAATGATGTAGCTAAGGTGTACTCCACAGAGCAACGAACCTCTTTTGAGCATGGCCATCTTCAGGGAAACATGGAATTACTGTGCAGCACCTGCAGGAGATGTTTGCTTCTCTTCCTTGGCTAGAAGTGTAGCTGGGGTGACTGCCCCAGGAGTGGACCTCAGACCTGAAAAGTTTCACCACCTTCTGTGCAGCAGGAGAGTCATTACTTCAGCTAAAAAAAAGGGCACCAGGAAACAATAACTGTGGGTGTTTGATGGGTGATTATGAGCTGCCTATTTGCCTAATACAGAAAATCCCTTGAGCTGACACATTTTCTTCCTAACTAAGGGCTGGTCATCCTAATTTTCACTGGATTTAACAGTGGAATAAAACTAATTTACAGCTCTTACCATTAGGAGGATAAATTTTCATCTCTGTCCTTCAGGTGAGAGGCACTATAACAGATGAGTGATTGCTGACCCATGATACCTATTAGAGATTGCAGCTGGGTCATCTCATTTGTTGTTTTAACAGAAGAAATTAAGAGCCCTAGCAGGGCTGTCACAGAAGTGGAATTGCTAATGAGATGGACACTGCCTTTATCAGAACCTCTGAAGGCTGCCAGGAGTGGGGGACAGGCTCTGCTCACTGCTCCCTGGGAAAGCACAAGGAGCAATGGATGTAAGCTGCAGCACAGGAGGCTCTGCCTCAACACAAGGGGGAACTTCTTTACTGTAAGGGTCACAGAGCACTGAAATAGTCTTCCCAGAGAGGTTGTGGAGTCTCCTTGTGTGGAGACTTTCAAGGCCTGTCTGGATGTGTTGCTCTGTGATCTGTGTTAGACTGTGTGGTCCTGCTTTGGCAGGGGGGGTTGGACTCGATGATCTCTTTGGGTCCCTTCCAACCCCTAACATCCTATGATCCTATGATCCTCTTTCCAGAATTATATGAGGACAAAGCTCAGTGATGACAGGACCTTGAGCTGTGTGCCCAAATCAAGGAACCTAGCAGAACTTCCTGCTTGTACTGACTTCTTCCTCCCACTGCTACCTGCAAGTGCTGCCTGGCTGCCACATGTTGGATTTTATATAGCCACAGGGGCAATTACCTATGTGCTTGTTTGGTCCTTTACCCCTCCCCATCACCTCCTGCAGCTTATTGTCCACTGAAGATGTTTTGAATCAAACAGGGTAAGTGAACAGGGCAGTTCACTCCCAACAGCATCTGCTAGAGCACACTTCTGGTGCTGAACTAGATGAAAAAGCTGGTCTGCCTCAATAGCATCCTCTGTACTGGGAAACAAATAGCTTTCAAGTTTCAGGGTAAATAGTGATGAGCATCATGGATAACCTGACACTGAGCTGTGTGAAGGAAAAATTAGACCCTACAGAGTCTCAAGCTCAGCATGTCTGTATCTGGCTTCTGCTCAGACACTCCTGCCCCTAGACTGGGAGCTGTACTTCATGCACAGAATCACAGAATCACTGAGGCTGGAAAGCTCAGGAAAGGGCAGAGATGCAATAAAAGCACTAACTTGAAGAAAGGCATGGAGACAACAAAGGGGATAGTTCTGGAAGCAAGAGAACAGTGTTGGAGGCAAGAGAGCCATGCTGGAGGCAGCATGGGAAAAAGCCAGTGCAGGGCAGATGGATCAGGAAGAGACTGCTTTCAGGAACCTCAACTAGTTAGCCCTCTCTTTTCCATGTCATTATGTGTCTTGGCACTAGTTATCTAGCTGATGAACTCTATACCACCAGGTTCCTCCTGTGAAAGACTGCAAAGCACAAATTAGATGGAAAAGCTCATTTTACCCTCAAACCTACAAGGTAGGGTACATCAGCACAAAGCAAATATGATGTGTGAGAAAGCTTAGCTTTGTTTCTGGCAGGCTGAGCTTTGGGTGAGGTTAGCTGTGTACCCTCTCAAGTACACCCTGCCTTCAAGCACAAAACCAAGCAGGTGGGCAAGTGAGGATTCTGCTAGCTTTTGAAATGAGCTTGTGTGGCAGCCTGTATGGTGCATCATACCTTGTAGCACACACACACACACTGCCTGTGTCCTACAATTTATGCACTAAGTATTTCTAATACAGCAACAACATTGATTTCAAGGGCAGCTTGCAGAGCAGCGTGACTCTTCAGCTGACAAGGAAGGTAAAACCTGAATGCCCTCTTCTCATCTTAGAAGAGCTGTGGTGTAGCCAGAGAGTTGAAATCATTCCAAACCAGCTGCTGTCACGAGGTGCACTTGAACAAGAAGATGTTTCTTCCATGGTGCCTTACGAAAACAAGCACGTACCTGACACCGTAACTGCATCTTGACACAAGATGCCAGAAGCAAAAGCCTTCCACAGGAAAGCACTTATTATTTTCCCTTCCAAATGACTGAGTCCTTAGGAAAGATGCCAAAAGATGTCCCTGAAGGCTGATAGTCTCTGTGAAAACATTAACCTTCCAGGGCCTGAGAAGGGACACGCCAACTCCCCAGCTGTGGTGTTCTGTCTCTTGCCTGCACAAGCTGAGCCACCTCTGGGTGGGGGGAATTGGAGTGTGTCTGTGTGCACCAAGCTGCAGCAGGTCACAGCCACAGAACTAACCTGCAATCATGGATGCTGTGGGAAGGGCAGCACTCTCCCCTGGTCTGTCCTGTGCCAGCAAAGCACTCTCCTTGATGAACTTGGAGACCCCAGAGACTGCTCCCACTGGGCACAATGCGGAGGTCCCCCCATGCGACAAGAGTTGAACCACAGGAGCACTGAGATGTATCACTTGCCCTCGGGGCCAGGGAGTGCTTCCTGCTTTGTTTTATTGACCTCTATAGAGGTAGCCTAGGCTGATAAACCAGAAATTAGGTCTGTGTTTGCAATCTGGACCTTCAGCACCTGCATCACTTTTTCCTTGGTGTGAGTCCAGGCTGCCCTAGTTCCCCTCCAAAACTGTGTGTCTGTAAGACAGATTGTGTCACCTGAGCTGAGGACCACAGATCTGTCCCTTTCTTTAGCAATTTGGGCCTTGCACGTAAGATCTGTGTGTCTTTGTGCCAGGGGAGGTCTGGGCTGGATGTTAGGAGGAAGTTGTTGTCAGAGAGAGTGATTGGCATTGGAATGGGCTGCCCAGGGAGGTGGTGGAGTCACCATCCCTGGAGGTGTTCAAGCAAAGCCTGGCTGAGGCACTTAGTGCCATGGTCTGGTTGAGTGGCTAGGGCTGGGTGCTAAGATGGACTGGATGCTCTTGGAGGTCTTTTCCAACCTGGTTGATTCTATGACTCTATGAACAAAAGGGAAATAGGAACAGAAGTGGCATAGTCACATTTCAGCAGGTGCCTCCACAAGGCATGATCGTGTACACGCAGGCAAACAGCTACATGGACACCTTACCTTGGAACAGTCAGACAGTGAGGGAACGAGTGGGTGCTATCTGTGCAAGCTTTCATGTGCCTAGGCAGTTGAAAGCCAAGCAGACCACGGTAAGAAAGCACCCTAAAAGTGTTTTTATCTCCAGGACCACCATGGAGAGCTACATCTGTGCACGTAACTCTGAAAGGCAGATCTTCCACGTTCACAGACCCAAGTCTATAAAAGGACCAGCTCATTCACCAGGGAAAACCTTCCCCTCTGAAAAACCTAAAGGCTCTTTACATGTGCCAAATTGATTTCTTTGTTTTCAAGCACGAATATCAATTAAGCTGAGGTTATGTCCTAGCTTAAAAGCAGGGTGAGATTTATGTGAACCATCGTTTTCAGTTACAGGGAATTAATTTTAAGTGTAATGTGTGGGCACAGGGCACATTACTTTCCTTCCATATAGTTTGTTTCCTGATGCTAGCACTCTGGAGCAAGGGGATCTCAAGCAAATTTGGCTTCTCATTAGATATCCAAAGCCCATCAGCCTAGACCTCACCCAGCACAACTTGAGACTGTGTCCCCTTGTTCTGTTGCTGGTTGCCTAGGAGAAGAGACCAACCCCACCTGGCTACAGCCTCCCTTCAGGTAGTTGTAGACAGCAATGAGGTCCCCCCTGAGCCTCCTCTTCTCCAGGCTGCACACCCCCAGCTCCCTCAGCCTCTCCTCACAGGCTTTGTGTTCTGTTTGTTCTCTTCTGTTTGTTCTCTTTCTAACACTTACAAAACATTTATTAGGAGGTCTGGTAGGCAGAAGTATTGTGTCAACACTGCAGCAGCTTGCTGCCCAAGTCACTGGGCTGCTTGTGGTACTCCACTACTAGAGTGAAGCTGAATGATAAAGCAGAGGTGATGAGCCCAGCCTGGCCTGGTGCAACCACAGCAACAAGGTTTCAGAGTCTCTCTGTAAAAAGTGCACTTATGAAGATGTGGCAACCCTATTGCTCACATATAAGAGCAAATAAAGAAGGAAAGACTAAAGTGGGTGTCTCCTCTGCTGTTGGAAGCAATGAAGGACATTGCATTAACAAGTCTCCTAGCTGCCATGATAACATTTCTGAGCATGGAGCCAGCACTGGCACCCTCAGAGTCTCCTTTCCCTACCTACTCTGAGACAAATTGAGTCTGCCTAAGTAAGAAAGGACTTTCCTAATCGCATTAGGATCAGCTTAGATGGCAGAGAGGGTAACAAAATTACAGCTTTTAAACCATTATCTCTTCCTCAGGAACATCTGCGTTGATACAAGCCTGCAGAGAGTCAAGGAAAGCTGAGCTATGGCTGATCTCATTATAGCTTTGAAAAACAAAACATGCTATGAAGAGCTGGTCTGTGGCTCCAAGAAAGCCATCAGGCTTTTTGCAAGAGGCAAAAAAGGGCTCTCCTCAAGCCAAGAGTGGATCAACTCTTATTCCTGGATGTTAGGAGGAAGTTGTTGGCAGAGAGGGTGATTGGCATTGGAATGGGCTGCCCAGGGAGGTGGTGGAGGCACCATCCCTGGAGGTGTTGAAGAAAAGCCTGGATGAGGCATTTAGTGCCGTGGTCTAGTTGTGTGGCTGGGGCTGGGTGCTAGGTTGTAGTGGATGATCATAGAATCATAGAATCAGCCAGGCTGGAAGAGACCTCCAAGATCATCCACTCCAACCTAGCACCCAGCCCTAGCCACTCAACCAGACCATGCCACCAAGTAGCCTCATCCAGGCTTTGCTTGAACACCTCCAGGGACGGTGACTCCACCACCTCCCTGGGCAGATCTTGGAGGTCTCTTCCAACCTGGTTGATTCTATGATTCTATGAATAAAATGATGAAAGAATAAAATGCTCCTCCAACAAAATTCCACAGGTCTTTTTCTAGGCCCCATAGTAACGAATACATGCACACATAACTAGTCAGGTTGTGCACCTATCATTTGATACTCTCTGTGTCATGGCACAGTGTGTTAAACTTGTTGTCTGCATACTGTTTGATGCAATAATTTGTTGTGCTATTTTACATAACTGGAGTTGATGTATTGTATGGAGAAGGCAGGGAGCGTGTCTGATCTCCTGGCTGTGACAGCAGCAGCAGAAGTGATATGGTTGTTGGACTCAGAGAGCAAAGTGAACTCTGCAGAAAAACTGGACTGGATGAAATAGGGCTTAGGATTGGATTTTGCTCAGTGCAAAGCTGACACCTATATGACAGATTATTGAGGTGGTCAGGAGTTTTACTGTGTGACATTTTTTTTTCCCTTAAAAAGCACTAAATAGGAGCTGATCACATATTTCTTAGCATAAATTAGAAACACAAATTCAGGCTTTCCTGTCCATTTATTCACAACATAATTTACTGTGGACAAAACACTCATTTTCTTCATACATTTACATATATGAATAAACTAAGAAGGTCAAAAGAAAACCCAGAATATTCTGAGTTTGTTTACATCAGACAGATGGGTCCAAAACACAAAGCCAGCTTCTGGAGCTGAGTATATTCAGTGCAGAATTTCTAGAACCCCCGGACACGAGCTTCTAGTGAGGTGGGGGGGGGAGTTATCTCTTCATCCTAAAATCAGATGGCAGAATGAGAAGAAATGGCCTGAAATTGTGCCAGGTGAGGTTTAGATGGGATATTAGGGAATTTTTCTTTACTGAGAGAGTTCTCAGGCACTGGAGTAAGTTGCCCAGGGAGGTGGTAGACATCCCTGGAAGTGTTCAAGTAACATGTGGAGATGGCACTTCTGGACATGGTTTAATGGTAGTCTTAGGTTGGAAGTTGGACTTGATGACCTTAAAGGTGTTTTCCAACTGAACCAATTCTATGATGATATGATTCTATATGGCCACATCCAGAGAAAGGAGATCAAGTAATGAATGCAAGCATTGGACTTCTGGACATGGTTTAATGGCAGTCTTAGGTTAGAAGTTGGACTTGATGATCCTAAAGGTATTTTCCAACTGAAACAGTTCTATGATGATATGGTTCTACATGGCTACATCCAGCAAAAGAAGATCAAGTAATGAACGCAGGCATTGGACTTCTGGACACAGTTTAATGGCAGTCTTAGGTTGGAAGTTGGACTTGATGACCTTAAAGGTATTTTCCAACTGAAACAATTCTATGATGATATGGTTCTATATGGCCACATGCAGCAAAAGAAGATTAAGTAATGGATGCAAGCATTGGACTCCTGAACATGCACACATCTGATTACCAGCTCACTCCCTAGCTCTGTTTGCACCACTCCAGCTACATTTCCTCAAGGTAAAAATTTCTAACCCTAACCCTGAAAAAAAAAAGTCATTGACATTTAGCTTCTGGCAAGAGGTTGTTTCCCAGCCCTCTGTGATTTAGCAGTATAGCCATAAGCTGCCAGTCTTGGACTCTGATGCTGTGCAAACATCACTTCAGCAGTGTGCTTATGCTGATGTGCATAAATGCACACGTGCACGCAGGCACACACATGCCTCTTCCTCCTTGCTCCAATCTGGCAGCAACCTGAGTTTTGAAATGTCACAGCTCAGATATAATCCCCTAAACGAGTCTGCAATGCAGATCACTTCAGTAATCCAGTTCACAGCACAGCCCCCAAATGGTAAAATTGGTAAGAGACTACTATAAGAGCTGAAAAACTTTTAAAGACAGCCTTACCACTGAAGTCTATTATGAAACTACCCTTTCCATCTACAGGCATTTAATTGCTGCCTGGCTTTTGGCCTCATTAAATTGCAGATAATTAATCCCCAAGCACTAGACTTTCACTCTGCCCCAAGCTGCCTCAACAGGTTTTCTTAGCAGTGGCCCTGAAATGATCATTACCTCCTCTCAGTGCTGAACACGCTGTGCCAGGCGGTTTAATGCATGTCCATTAACAGTGGACCACTTTACTATATTAAAGGGAAGAAACAGACAGGAGAAAAGTACAAGTCCTGCACTGTCATCAGTTTTGCAGTAAATCTGAGTGATCAGAAAAATGCAGATTCAACCACTCACAGGACCATTACCCTGTTTTTTCTCCAGGGACCTGGGGACCAGGTTGAGCTTCAGAGCTGCTGCCACCAGAATATCACCATGTGCCTCTCTGGCTGCAGGGTCATCGCCTACCCTGCAGGGAAATGACTACCACTCATCTGAAGGGAAGTGACTGAAATCTAATGCCTTTTCTTTGGTGTTTAAGCCACCCCCCCACTTCTCTTAGTTCTCCAATCCTGGTTCGAAGGCGGAAATAATCCAAAGGAAACAAGCACAGTGCACTCCTGTTGTGAAACAGGGGCACAAAGCTTAGCTGCAATTTAGTCCTAAGCAAATTCTATCACAGATTTAATTCAAACTTCCCTTTCCTTCTTAAATAATCAGCAGAAGGCATTTGCTGTGGGTCTCTCCTTCATGACCATCATCATTAGAATCACAGAATCATAGAATCAGCCAGGTTGGAAGAGACCTCCAAGCTCATCCAGTCCAACCTAGCACCCAGCCCTAACCACTCAACCAGACCATGGCACTAAGTGCCTCAGCCAGGCTGTTCTTGAAGACCCCCAGGGACGGTTCCTCCACTACCTCCCTGGGCAGCCCATTCCAATGCCAATCACTCTCTCTGTGAAGAACTTCTTCCTAACATCCAGCCTATACCTACCCTGACACAACTTGAGACTGTGTCCCCTTGTTCTATTGCTGGTTGCCTGGGAGAAGAGGCCACCCCCCACCTGGCTACAATGCCCCTTCAGGTAGTTGTAGACAGTAATAAGATCACCCCTGAGCCTCCTCTTCTCCAGGCTAAACAGGCCCAGCTCCTTCAACCTGTCCTCATAGGATTTGTGCTCCAGGCCCCTCACCCATGGCATAGCTGAAAGCCTGCATGCCATGGGTGCTGCCCAAGCGCTGCCCCCAGGGACAAACAGAAGGCATCTTACACGAGATTTGCACTTTTGCCCCTGTAGACTCAAAAGCATCTCTGATTCGTCTATGTTGTGGAGAACAAGTTTAATGCAATCTTGGGCATGATGCAGCACAAACTCAAAAGTAACTTTCTTAATTTCTTTTGTGCCCAGCCCTGCCAGGGACTGAAATGTCCTCGCAGAGCTCCTGGTTGATGTATTTTGAGATCACAGAATCATAGAATCATAGAATCATAGAATCACAGAATCAACCAGGTTGGAAGAGACCTCCAAGATCATCCACTCCAACCTAGCACCCAGCCCTAGCCACTCATTGAGACCATGGCACTAAGTGCCTCAGCCAGGCTTTGCTTGAACACCTCCAGGGATGGTGACTCCACCACCTCCCTGGGCAGCCCATTCCTCTGTCCTTCAACAGGCACCTTTTTTTCCTGGACTATAAATGCTATCAGCTTACACTTACCCTTCCCCTCCCATTTCCCCCCTTTTTTTACCTTTTTTTTTAGCACTGTATTTCTGTTTGTTGCATGTGACAAGTGCCTGAACTGAGCATCTCCAAACCCAGCATAATTAATGACTTTCTGTAACTCCAAAATCAAAGTTGTTTTGATCAACTTTAAGGAAAAAAAAACTAATCACCTTTCTTTCTGCTGATGGGAGGTGTGAAGTGCTGAGCCCCTGAGACTTTCCTTGACTTCAGAAGAGGTTTCATCTCTCGTGCCTCAGAATTGCTGAGAATGCCTTCTTAATGAAAGGAGAGGAGACTGAAACCTTCTCCTTTCTGCATTGCAGACCTTGCTTTAACCTCAGCAAGGCCTTGGTTTTTCCAGCTCTAAAAGGTAGGTGACAGTATTTATAAGCAGACTGGGAGTTTCTGCTTGAAGAACATTTTATGAAAGCCTGGCTGTTTGCCCAAGACAAGCATGATATTTTCCAGACCAATGAGCCATGGACTCTCTACTGCAGAGAGAGAAAAAAAAAAGGGGGAAAAAAGGGGGGAAAAAAAGAGGGGGAAAAAGGGGGTGGGGAAAGGGGGTGGGGAAAGGGGGGGGAAAGAAAAAAAGGGGGAAAAAAGAAGGAAAAAAGGGGGAAAAGAAAAAAAGAAGGAAAAAAGGGGTAAAAGAAAAAAGAAGGAAAAAAGAGGGAAAAGAAAAAAAAGAAGGAAAAAAGGGGGGAAAGAAAAAAAAAGAAGGAAAAAAGGGGGGAAAGAAAAAAAAAGAAGGAAAAAGGGGGGGAAAGAAAAAAGAAGGAAAAAGGGGGGGAAAGAAAAAAGAAGGAAAAAAGGGGGAAAAGAAAAAAAAAGAAGGCAAAAAGAGGGAAAAGGAAAATAGAAAAAAGGAGGGAAAAGGGGGGGAATTAAAAAAAAGGAAAAAAGATAAAAGAAAAAGTGGGGGAAAAGGGGGGAAAAGGAAAAAAAGGATGAAAGAGGGGGAAAGGAAAACAAAGAAAAAAGGGAAAAAAGGGAGAAAAGGGGGAAAAGGAAAAAAAAGAAAAAAGAAAAAGAAAAGGGGGGAAAAGGAGGGAAAAGGGGGGGAAAGTGGAAAAAGGGGGAGAAAAGGGAAAATGGGGGGAAAAGGGGGAAAAAGGGGAAAAAGGGGGGAAAAGGGGGAAAAAGGGGGAAAAGGGGGAAAAAGGGGAAGAGGGGAAAAGAGGGGGAAAAGAGGGGGAAAAGAGGGGGAAAAGAGGGGGAAAAAGGGGGAAAAAGGGGGAAAAGGGGGGGAAAGGGGGGGAAAGGGGGAAAAAGGTGGAAAAAGGGGGGAAAGGGGGAAAAAGGGGAAAGGGGGGAAAGGGGGGAAAGGGGGGAAAGGGGGAGAAAAGGGGAGAAAAGGGGAAAAAAGGGGAAGAGGGGAAAAGAGGGGGAAAAGGGGGGAAAAGGGGGAAAAAGGAAAGAAAAGGGAAAAGGTAAAAAAGGGGGGGGAGGGGGGAAAAGGGAAAAAGAAAGGAAGAAAAAAAAAAGACCAAAGAAACCAAAATTTAAAAACAAAATAACCCCCCAAACAATCAACCAAACACAAGGAACAAAACTAACCCAAACAAGTCAAAGAAGACCCAGTGCCCTGAAACATGAGTGTCAATGTTTCATTAGAGCAGAAGTGAGTGGCTGAGGCATTGTACCACTGCCAGGCTGGTACCCCCCAGGCTGAGGGAGCAGGAAGCTCAGAGCTGATATCCCTGATGGGGAATGATGATGTCTGGTTAAGGAGCCCACAGGAGCATATGCTTTGCAGGGAGAGTGTTCTTTGTCTTCCCCTGGATGGAGAAACCATCTGGATGGGTCAGGATGTGAATGATGGAGAAGCAAAGGAGCAGCCTGGGAAATGGGCAGCAGGAGGATGCTGTAGCTACTGTGGAAAGCAGCGGGGAGAGCTGGAACTCTGCTGTGGGGGATAAGCGGTGTGTGCAGACACGGCTGGCATTCAGAGTGCTGAAGCACCAGTCAGTGGCTTTGTGAGCTAGGGTGACTTTCACAAAGCCTCAGAGAGCAAAATGTGCTGATCCAGCAGCTGAGACGAGCTGCAACCGCACCTGTAAAAGCTGGTAGAGAGAAGAGCACCAGGAAAAGCCACCATGGAGGGAGCAGGCTGATCTGATGAGCATCGAGGGAACGTAAGGCCATTGCAAAACTACCCTGAGTCTCACCACATCAATAGAATCCTCTGTTGTCAATCAACAGTCATTGACTTTTCTGGGGCTGTTCCTTTGCCTCCCCTGCAACCCCCAGCAAAGTTACCCTGTTTTGTACACCAGCCATGGTGTCTCTATGGGGATATTAAAGTTCTCCCTAGCAGGAAGGAGGGCATAGTTAATTGCCAGGCTATTGTGAGCAGTCTCAAGTTGCTGCTAGTTCCTTAACATTCAGGAAGAAGAAAGCACTGAATGCAATCTTCCCACAAAGCACTGAATGAAGTCTTCCCAGCTTCCCTGAAGCCTTCCAGGGTAATAATTCTTAGGTGGTTTTAATTTGTTTTGTCCCTGCTGACACTACCCTTTCTTAAAATGTTATATTTTACCTGTTGATCTGTGATCTCCATTGATGAAGGTCACTGTGTCCAAACTAGAGGCCTTTCTAAGAGACATCAGGGAGCTGAAGTTCGGACCTTAGGCTCCCAAGAAAGGATTTTGGCTTTGGATTTCTGCAGCTGGCATGGTTAGGTTACCATAAGAGCCTCTTGTAGCTTTATAAGATGCAAATTTATGTCTGAGAAGAAAGGAAATGTCACTGTACCCTTACCAAACCATCGTCTTCATTGGGTCAGTGAAGTTTCAAACCCATATCACTCCTTCTGCCTGTGCCTGCCAAGCTTTGTGGGCTCCTTCCAGATACTTGTTCTCAGTGATGGATGAACATGCTGGGAGTATATGGTAAGGAGCAGTGGAAAATCCTCAGCCATGTGACTTACGCTTCACTTAGACCCAAGAAGTTGTAAGCATGATGCTATGCAGTTGCTGGGGCTGGTGGCTAAAAGGCAGACCCAGGAGATGATGTTATAAGCCTCATTTGAGAGCCCAGTGCTGCCCTTCCCTGGAGAGCTATATCCATATGCATGCTTCAGAAATGGAGGAGACTACCTTGTGCAATTTTCGTCTTGTCCAGGGAGCTACAGCAGAAGGAACACTCGAGGGACCACACTGCTGCTAGGTCCTGACAGACACAAACTCACTTCCCAATAACATGTGGTAGTGGGTTTATATTGCTTAACCCAGACCTGATGCACACAGATGTGTTGTTCACAGTAACAATCATAGAATCAGCCAGGTTGGAAGAGACCTCCAAGATCATCCAGTCCAACCTAGCACCCAGCCCTGGCCACTCAACCAGACCATGGCACTAAGTGCCTCAGCCAGGCTTTGCTTGAACACCTCCAGGGATGGTGACTCCACCACCTCCCTGGGCAGCCCATTCCAATGCCAATCACTCTCTCTGCCAACAACTTCCTCCTCACATCCAGCCTAGACCTCCCCCAGAACAACTTGAGACTGTGTCCCCTTGTTCTGTTGCTGGTTGCCTGGGAGAAGAGACCAACCCCCACCTGGCTACAGCCTCCCTTCAGGTAGTTGTAGACAGCAATGAGGTCCCCCCTGAGCCTCCTCTTCTCCAGGCTGCACACCCCCAGCTCCCTCAGCCTCTGCTCACAGGGTTTGTGTTCCAGGCCCCTCACCAGCTTTGGCGCCCTCCTGTGGACACCTTCCAGCACCTCAACATCTCTCTTGAATTGAGGGGCTCAGAACTGGACAATCTCCTCTTCTTTGATCACAACAGGCCAGGATTCTTATGAAAGTCCTCAATACCTGCTGTGTCTACAGAAGAGTTGATTTATGGGCCTCTTAATGAGTGTTGTTCTATTGCATATTGACTTTCTGCATGGCTAATAGTTTAACTCAAAAATTATGTGAAGGTCATAACTCTGTTAAGTCTATATGAACAGCAAAATATCCCAACATAATAAAGCAAATAATTGCTGCTGACCTGCAGCTGGTGCATCCTCACTCTGAGAACCTGCTTAAGCCTCACAGCTACCACATTCTCTGAAATAATTTTTCTCAGAGGTGAGCTCATGAGCAAGATAATTAAGTACCAAATTGGTTATTGTGGCTTCATTTACCGGCCACGCAGAACTGATGCGTCTCTGATACTTCCCTCTGTAAATATGCTTTAAATAAGTTGTTGGCAGTTCATTACCATGCTGTAAAATTAAGGCAAATAGATGTATTTTGGATGCTAGAAGGCAGCTGCATTATGGTAATTAAATAACAGAAATGGATTATGCTTAGATAAAAATTGTGGGAGATCAGGAGCATCACATCATGGTGTGGCATTTATTGCTTCCCCAGGCACAGCTTGGGGAGTAGAGGAGGTACAGAGGATATGTCCCCACTAGCTATAAGGACAGCACAGCTCAGTATGGAGTGAGTTGATCTGCAGCAAGCTACTGTATTTTAAGGATGACCTGTCCACGGGCTCCTATTTCCACAGCTCCTGGGCATGAGATCTGGAGCGGCTGCAATGCTGCACACGCATCACAGGTCACTTCCCACTGGGGCAGCATCCATGCGTGAGCTGCAGGACACAGCTGCAAGTTTGAGACTTCGTGAGTCCCTGCACTCATGCCACTGCTGTCCAGAGAAGGATTACCCTCATTAAGCACACACATTTATTTTCCCCTTCTTCAGCTTTGAGAAGTAAGGCCACCAGAGAGACAGGTTTCCTGCTCTTGCTCCTAGTTTTGCTTTGTGACTTGAGCAAACACACTGGGGTGATGGGATTTGGGCCTTTTGGGATATTTGGCCATCACTCTGTGATGCATGCAGCTGGCCACGTAGCTTGGGCAGCACATGAATGGTGTTAGCCTCATCTCACACACTGGAAGGGAAGGTAATACACACACACAAAGTATTTGGAACTGTGACAGCTTCAGTATTCATTTCCTGTGGTGGCAATATCTGGAAAATTCAGTTCTCTGACAGGACAGAGGAAGACCTTGTATTTGACCACAAAGCACACTTGCATCTACTGCTGCCCAACCTGCCCCTCCATTCTTGTTTTACCCCATCCTAAGGCAGTGAACAATACCCTCCTGAATTTTCTGGTGCATAAGAAATTCCTGGAGATCACTAGGCTGACAAGTTGTCTTATTCTTCTTTACTGTGTGACAATCATAGAATCATAGAATCAGCCAGGTTGGAAGAGACCTCTAAGATCATCCAGTCCAACCTAGCACCCAGCCCTAGCCAGTCAACTAGACCATGGCACTGAGTGCCTCAGCCAGGCTTTTCTTGACGCACGCCTTCCCAAAGTACCACCTTCTGCTTTGACCAAGGTGGCTGAATTTTACTCTGGCCAGATGCTGAAAGGAAAGGGTGACAACTTGGCTGTCTTTGTTAGAAGGAAAGGGTGACAACTTGGCTGTCTTTGTTAGAAGCAAAGGGTGACAACTTGGCTGTCTTTGTTAGAAGGAAAGGGTGACAACTTGGCTGTCTTTGTTAGAAGCAAAGGGTGACAACTTAGCTGTCTTTGTTAGAAGCAAAGGGTGACAACTTAGCTGTCTTTGTTAGAAGCAAAGGGTGACAACTTGGCTGTCTTTGTTAGAAGCAAAGGGTGACAACTTGGCTGTCTTTGTTAGAAGCAAAGGGTGACAACTTAGCTGTCTTTGTTAGAAGCAAAGGGTGACAACTTGGCTGTCTTTGTTAGAAGCAAAGGGTGACAACTTAGCTCAACTTGGCTGTTTTTGTTAGAAGCAAAGGGTGACAACTTGGCTGTCTTTGTTAGAAGCAAAGGGTGACAACTTGGCTGTCTTTGTTAGAAGCAAAGGGTGACAACTTGGCTGTTTTTGTTAGAAGCAAAGGGTGACAACTTGGCTGTCTTTGTTAGAAGCAAAGGGTGACAACTTGGCTGTCTTTGTTAGAAGCAAAGGGTGACAACTTGGCTGTCTTTGTTAGAAGCAAAGGGTGACAACTTGGCTGTCTGTTAGAAGGAAAGGGTGACAACTTGGCTGTTTTTGTTAGAAGCAAAGGGTGACAACTTGGCTGTCTTTGTTAGAAGCAAAGGGTGACAACTTGGCTGTCTTTGTTAGAAGCAAAGGGTGACAGCTGTCTTTGTTAGAAGGAAAGGGTGACAACTTGGCTGTCTTTGTTAGAAGCAAAGGGTGACAACTTGGCTGTCTTTGTTAGAAGCAAAGGGTGACAACTTGGCTGTCTTTGTTAGAAGCAAAGGGTGACAACTTGGCTGTCTTTGTTAGAAGCAAAGGGTGACAACTTGGCTGTCTTTGTTAGAAGCAAAGGGTGACAGCTGTCTTTGTTAGAAGGAAAGGGTGACAACTTGGCTGTCTTTGTTAGAAGCAAAGGGTGACAACTTAGCTGTCTTTGTTAGAAGCAAAGGGTGACAACTTGGCTGTCTTTGTTAGGGAAACAGTCAAGAAGTCAGCATAAACCTGGGTCAAAACCCCAAGGCACAATGACAGCTTAGGTTAGGAGAGTGCACATGGCCTGTGTGGTGTCGATCTCAGAGCAGAGTTTTTTGTCTGCCTATGCCTTCTTCCATGCTCTCAGGTGAAGCAGCCATTCTTTGACCCCCTCCTGAAGGCAGGCAGGGATGATGTGCTGCGTGATGCTGAGGAGGATTCATTGCTTCTTTCCCTCTCAGCGGTGGCTGCATATTAACCATGGATTAATGAGCCCTCCAAGTGTTACTTAATGCTCCTAAAATGCTTTGCATCTTCTACTTGCAGAATGATCATCATTAAGGGATTAAGGTGAAAAAAATTACAAATTTAGGTGGCTACAATTACGTTTCAGACTCCTCACAAGCTCCTGGCAAAGCTGGCAGCTCCTGGCTTGGACAGATTCACTCTGAAATGGGTCAAGAACTGACTGGAAGGCAGGGCCCAGAGAGTGATGGTGAATGGTGCCACGTCCAGTTGGCAGCTGTCACTAGTGGTGTGCTCCAAGGATCAGTGCTGTGTCTTTATTGATGATCTAAACAAGGGGACTAAGTCTATCATCAGTAATATTGCAGGTGACACCAAGCTAGGAGCAGGTGTGGATCTGTTGGAGGGTAGGAGAGCCCTGCAGGGGGACCTGGACAGGCTGGATGGGTGGGCAGAGGCCAATGGGATGAGATTTAACAAGGCCAAGTGCAGGGTTCTGCACTTTGGCCACAACAACCTCATGCAGCACTACAGGCTGGGGATGGGGTGGCTCATATCCACCTCTGCTGCATCTCCACTCTATCCTTTCTTGCACCCCAGCATGCTGGTGCTGACGTGATCACAAAGTCTGTGTTTGTACACAGAGGGGGAAAGAAGTTTTGGATACAGAGGTAAGCACAGCAAACTCTCTGTCACCTTTGTCTGAGGCTTGTGCTCAGAGCATTGGGTCAGTCATCACTGAGTGCTCTCCAGGGAGCTCAGCCTGATTTTGATGATGAACTCAGTGAATTGGTCTTGGGGAAGTCTGGTAATACTCAGCAAGAGGTAAGTTTGTTCCTCACCTGAGAAACAAATTATCCTCAAAACTGGATTAAAGACTGCAGGGCTTTTTGACTGCAGAGGGCTGGACTAGGTTCTTGCTCTTCTTCCAACACTCTGCTATTTGCAAACATCAGGTGGCACTTACTGGAGTGCCTGAGCTGTAATTAGGGGTCAGCCAGGACTGGAGAAGGCTGCAGCCTCCTGCGTGACTTGCCTGTAGAGAGCATCAGGCCCTTTTTTTCCATGAAAAACAGCTCAGAAATGACTTGATCTGAAAGCTTCTTCAACAATGTGAAAGTCAAGAAGCAAAAGTTACTATTAAAAAAAAAAAATGCTGAGAGGCAGCTTTCAGCATCAATTAATTTTCCCTATGAGTGAGTAAAGAAAAAGTCTTCTCTTCCCCAGCATCTGTTTCATCAGATTGAGTTCTCTTGCTATCGGCTGCTCTGATCTGCCTCTGGCAAGCTGAAGTTGCCTTAGTTAAAACAGCAAACAGGAAAAACACTCAGACACTGCCTGGGTTTGTATGTGAACAGAGATCATAGAATCACAGAATCAACCAGGTTGGAAGAGACCTCCAAGGTCATCCACTCCAACCTAGCACCCAGCCCTAGCCACTCAACCAGACCATGGCACTAAGTGCCTCAGCCAGGCTTTGCTTGAACACCTCCAGGGACGGTGACTCCACCACCTCCCTGGGCAGCCCATTCCAATGCCAATCACTCTCTCTGACAACAACTTCCTCCTAACATCCAGCCTAGACCTCCCCTGGCACAACTTGAGACTGTGTCCCCTTGTTCTGTTGCTGAGTGCCTGGGAGAAGAGACCAACCCCACCTGGCTACAGCCTCCCTTCAGGTAGTTGTAGACAGCAATGAGGTCCCCCCTCAGCCTCCTCTTCTCCAGGCTGCACACCCCCAGCTCCCTCAACCTCTCCTCATTGCCTTTGTGTTCCAGGCCCCTCACCAGCTTTGGCGCCCTCCTGTGGACACCTTCCAGCACCTCAACATCTCTCTTGAATTGAGGGGTCCAAAACTGGACACAGCACTCAAGGTGTAGCCTGACCAGTGCTGAATACAGGGGCAGAATAACCTCCCTTGTCCTACTGTTGTTTTCTAACCATTGGCTCACTGTGAAACAATCCTTACAAGCCTCACCATTAATAAATAGCTCACCAATAAGCCCAGGTTCAGCTGCAGCACTAAATTATCTCCAATTGCCTCATGAAGCTTCTGGAGATTAAACTGGCTTCAGGTCTGTTTTCTGATAGTGCCTTCATCTTCTACCAACAGCCTGAAAGGAAATTCAGCCTTTCTAATCAGTTATTTACAAACCACTAGTCATGTTTGGACAACCTTGCATGACCTTAACGTTTTTGAGTCTATTTTTATAGCAGAAGAACGCCCAGAAAAACAGTTCTGGTTTCATTTTGAAAGCTGTAGTATTTCCCATATGATTTAGCCCCTTGAGATTCCAGGCAGGAATTACAGTTGGGCAAAAGATTTTGGTTTTGGCCTTAAGGAGGAAACCAGATGAAATGAAACAAGTATTTGTGTCTGTGTGCTTGCCACACTTTAAATGTTAGCCTGGGCATAGCCTTGAATTGTCTGCAGGTGCACACAGCCCTCTTTGTAAGGATCATGCTCCTGCTGCATTGCTGCCTCCTCTGAATTTGCATTCTGCCAAGCTTGGTAGGTGGCTGTGTAAAACAGGTCTTTTCCCTCACTTCCCAAAAGCACAGATAGCAGGAAGAGCTCTAAACCTCGGTCTGTGTCTTGAGGCACATTTATGTGTGATACTGCTTCACTCATCAGGGGGAAAAATGCCACCAAAAAAAAGTATTTGCCAGAGTGATGGCAGAAAGGAAACTAAATGAGCCAGAGAAGCTCCCAACTGTTGCAGCGTGGTGCTGCTCGTAAATCTCCGCTTGCCGCGGGAACCGCCGTAACCAGGCCTATAGACCACTGTGATTCCCATGCTGGGGAAAGCCTAGGCTGGGTGCCAGGAGGAAGTTCTTCACAGAGAGAGTGATTGGCACTGGAATGGGCTGCCCAGGGAGGTGGTGGAGTTGCCGTCCCTGGAGGTGTTCAAGCAAAGCCTGGCTGAGGCACTTAGTGCCATGGTCTAGTTGAGTGGCTAGGGCTGGGTGCTAGGTTGGACTGGATGATCTTGGAGATCTCTTCCAACCTGGTTGATTCTATGGTTCTATGATCTGAGGCCTGCCATGAAGGACTCCAGCTGATTCGATGTGCATTATGCTAAAGCCACTTTATTACATACAGCCCAAGTATATAAGCACTCAGCCAGTAGAGCACACACCTACACATCAGCATAATTAGCCAAGGACACCCCACTACATCCACATAAACCATGCCTTGTTATTCTCACTAACGAGGTGTCCGTTATCTACCTCTTCTGAGATAAGTTAGCCAGCTGCTTGTGAGAAGCAGGTTTGTCACTGTAAGGATCTGCCTGCTGTTCATTCTTCTTCACACCGTTCCCACGGCTCTTCTGCACCTGCACCCTACAACTCTATTCGAGTTGTGCTGGGGTAGGTCTAGGCTGGATGTTAGGAGGAAGTTGTTGGCAGAGAGAGTGATTGGCATTGGAATGGGCTGCCCAGGGAGGTGGTGGAGTTGCTGTCCCTGGAGGTGTTCAAGCAAAGCCTGGCTGAGGCACTTAGTGCCATGGTCTAGTTGAGTGGCTAGGGCTGGGTGCTAGGTTGGACTGGATGAGGTTGGATGTCTCTTCCAGCCTGGTGGATTCTATGATTCTGTGATTCTTCTGCGTTCTGCATTCCCACACCCGAGCACATCTCAAGTATTATGTAGGAATGCAAGAAAAGAGAATGAAATATGAACCTCTCCATCAAGTCAACAAACCTTAAACACCACGAAAACATTCTTCAAGAACCAATACCTCAGGGTCCTGTCAGATACCCTCGGGTGAAGCTTCCTCCAGTGGTCTAGGACATTCCTGATCCCACTGTCCACAGGCCACTGCCAGGAGTCACGTTCCCACAGCCATGGCAGCAAAGAGCAGCACATGCCTACGTTTTGGCTGCCTCTTCAGTCTGACACACCCATGAAAAATCTTTAGGATTTGGGGTGGTGCAGGGACCAAGCAGAACAATGACAACTTTAAGGGACAAACTTGTGTGGGATGACAATATTTTTAATCACCCAACAAATCACAGGTCTCACACAGAGTTCCATACTGAAAACTAAGAGCTGGTCTAAAAGGGCTGAGTAAATAGGCATTTCCTCACCTTTAGTGATGCTGCCTCATCCTAAGTCCCCAAAAATCTGTGTAGCACCTCTGGCTTCCACACGCTGAAGATAAACAGAAACAGATTCCATCAAGCCTGGAAGTGAACCCAGAATCCAGGCAGAGAAGAGAAACCAAACTATCTAAGTAGCATCTCTGCTCTGTGCCAGTTTGCACAGATAATTAACACAACCCGTGTGCCAAAAGCAGGTCTGAAGCATTCGGAGTCCTGCCATAGGGGGGAAGCAATCATGAAGCAGTTAATTGAATAAACTCAGGGCAAGTTTTTTCTGCTAGCAGCCACCCCGTAAGGAGAACAAAAGGCAGATTTGTCCAAGTGGATTATTTGCTCCATGTGACTTGCTCCACATTATCTGCTCCGCTCAGTGTTCTTTGGGAACATGTTTACTTTTGTGTCATGGTGCAAAGGCTTTTCTGACAGATGCTGAATAATCTCTCCTCTCCTTTTCAGAGTTTATTTTCTATTGCTTGTAATTACCAACAAGGATGCTTATCCCAAAGCATATTTTGAAGTACAGCTTGCTTTCTTTTGCCATCCCCCATCTACCACAGCAACCTCCTTTCCAGCCCAGACTGATTTCATTAGCTAGTAATATCCCTGGGCTTTGAACTAGCATAAGGATTTGCATTTCAGACAAGTTTAAATTAGTAGGTGCTTGTGTAACTGGCATAGCTCCATACTTCTTCACTGCTGTCAGTCTCCTGTGCTGATCCTTGTATTCCTGAGTGTCCCACATGTCTGTCTGTCTGCCTTCCCTCTTTGCAGATATGTTCTTCAGCTATGACCTTGGCTTGGTCACTGTTGTTGCAAACATTTGATGTCCCTCAAGCAAAGCCTGTCTCCACTTGTAAGGTGCCTCTTGATTCTATGAGGGTCCAACCAGCAAAGATAACACAACCCTGTGTGTAACCAGGCACTCTCGTCTGAGCAAACATTGCAATGCAGCAATGAGGCATTTAGGTTAAATTCCCTATTAAAGAGGAAGAGGTTGCCATCCCTGGAGCTGTTCAAGGCAAGGTTGGACGTGGCACTTGGTGCCATGGTCTGGCCTTGAGCTCTGTGGTAAAGGGTTGGACTTGATGATCTGTGAGGTCTCTTCCAACCCTGATGATACTGTGATACTGTGATGTCCCCAGTCTGCCCTGTTCTCTTTGAAAGAGATGGATCAGTTTATTGGCCCCAAGCATGTTATTCATGTGGTCTTTTGTTGGATCAAGTTTGATGGAATAAGTTTGCCTGAATAATACTCTGATCCTGCAAAACAGGAGTGGTCTTCCTGAGGACCTCACTTGCTGTCATCCTGCCATTTCAGCATCTTGCTCCTGCAAAGTCTGAAGGTGACCTTAACCATCCCCTTACCCCAGCCGCCCTATGCAATCCTCGTGTGGTGCTTATTTACTCCATTTTCACACTTATTACCTTGCTATTTTCCACATGGCAGTCCCTAAGAGTGGAAGAACATTTTCATCCTCTGCTGATGTGTTTTTTCTGCTCCGTAGCATCCGCCTCCTTGCTCATCTATAGTGTTTGTTCTCTGTACAAGAGTACATTACTGATTTAATCTTTTTTTCTGTCTCATTTATGCTCCATTTCTCTGTTTCTCTCTCCATTTCAGCTGGCACTTGATGTGAAAGTGTGTGTGATCTTGTGTTTAAGATATTCACAAGGGCTGGTGTCTCTTCTCTCCACTGCATATTTCCCAGGAGTTGATGGGCAATTCGCCAACCAGTTTGAAGCTTAATATTTTCATATGTAAAATACTGGGAACGTCCCTAAAGCTGTGCAGATGGCAGTTCACTTTGTAACAGCTCAAAATGAAATTGCTTCAGAGGAAAAAGGCTAGAACCAGAAGCACTACATCTGATGTGGAAAGAACTGATTAAGTCCTTTTCAAAGTTGCTTCAAATATTTCTACTTTTAAAAAAAGAGTACACTGAAATTAACATGCAAAGTACTCAGAGGCCTCTGCTATTCTTCCCCAGTGATGCTTTCATGTTGTTGCTGAGACTAAATGTCTAAGCTAGAGATAAATCCATTAATGTTATATAAGATGCTCAAAACTGCCTCTAAATAAATAAAAGTGCTTTGAATTGCACCCTGTGTATGTGCCAGGCAATTCATCAGTAGTGCCAGAATACTCTTCTCTGCTTGGAGGATAATGCTGTGAGCAGCTAAGCAGGAGCATTGCAGGTGGCTATTAACAGCAGGTCACCCAGAGCAGTTTTCAGGAGATCTCTATGCACCACTGACAATTTGCTACTCAGCAAGGATCTCAATAATCTCTAGGGGAAAGAGCTTCGTGGGAGGCTGCTGAAACCATCTGTGGCCACAGCCCTGCCCAGGTACTTGGTCCTGCAGTACAGATGTAGAAGAAATGTGCCTACTTTGGCAGCAAATGCACCAGACTGCCAAGCTTAAATCCATGCTGAAATAGGTCCTACTCCATCATACCAAAGGAGAGGCAAGAAATAGGATTTACTCCATCATACCAAAGGAGAGGCAAGAAACAGGATTTACTCCATCATACCAAAGGAGAGGCAAGAAATAGGATTTACTCCATCACACCAAAGGAGAGGCAAGAAACAGGATTTACTCCATCACACCAAAGGAGAGGCAAGAAACAGGATTTACTCCATCACACCAAAGGAGAGGCAAGAAATAGGATTTACTCCATCATACCAAAGGAGAGGCAAGAAATAGGATTTACTCCATCATACCAAAGGAGAGGCAAGAAATAGGATTTACTCCATCATACCAAAGGAGAGGCAAGAAATAGGATTTACTCCATCACACCAAAGGAGAGGCAAGAAACAGGATTTACTCCATCACACCAAAGGAGAGGCAAGAAATAGGATTTACTCCATCATACCAAAGGAGAGGCAAGAAATAGGATTTACTCCATCATACCAAAGGAGAGGCAAGAAATAGGATTTACTCCATCACACCAAAGGAGAGGCAAGAAATAGGATTTACTCCATCACACCAAAGGAGAGGCAAGAAATAGGATTTACTCCACCATACCAAAGGAGAGGCAAGAAATAGGATTTACTCCACCATACCAAAGGAGAGGCAAGATATTCTCTTTCACCATCACTGGTGCTGAGCAGACAAGAGGAATTTGTGGCACCTCCAGCTGGACCTGTCTGCTCAAGCCCCAGCCCAATGCAGCAGGGAAATAAGGTTTAGCAGGCACGTAAGGCACTTGGCTTCCTCAGCAGCCTCATCCATGATTGGTGAGAGCAATGTTTGCCTGCTTTTTGTAGCTCTCCTCATCTTGCTGGTGATTGTTTCAAAATGGGACTTCAGCTGTCAATAGGGAAATCGGCAGAATCAAACAAGCTGAGCATTGAATGATTGTGATTTCTGCTGAAGTAGCTTAGAGGAAAATAAGAGATCCAAAGTTGCAACGAAATTAGTGATGATTTACATTCAGTGGGAGTAAAAAAAAACACAGCCCAAAATTAGGTTATTGAACTGCCAGAGTAGAAGAATTTTTTTTCCTTTAAGACTTTAAATAGAATGGGCAGAATGAGAAAGAACAATGGTGCAGAAGAAAAGGTACTTAACAAAATCAGACAAGCTATGGAAAGAAAGAAAAATAGCCCAGTCTGATAAGGTGTTTAGTGTCTCAAGATCTCTGCTTTTCATTTTCAGATACAGTATGGGCCTGGATAGGTGGTCTGGGAAGTTAGTGCCAGGTTCACCCAGACCCAGGTAGAGACTTCAGGCCCAGGCTCTCCCCAGTTCTGTCAGAAGCTGGACCCAGATTGTCAAGTGTGGTGGCTCAACTCTGCTTGCCACTGCTTGCCCAGCCCATTACCTCAATCTTGTTCATCTCTCTAAATGAATTCTTCCCTTTCTGGCTCACGTGCCTCCTGGCACCCACCTCCAGCAGCTCCAAGGATGACCATGTCTCTGCACCACACTGTGCCATGCATTGCCATGTCACCTTGGTGGCAGTGCCACCAAGAGACCCTGAGGGCAGCATGTCTTGGTCATGGCTTCCATGGTCATTGCTCCCATCAGTAGTCCTTGCTACCCTAGCCTGACACAGCCAGAAGAGCACAGCTGTGTCCTCCCTGGTTGCTCACTGCCTTACACAGCCACCAGTAGAGCTGGGTAAAGTTTACTGTCCTCCAACCCAACACTGTGAAATTGTCACTGCTGAGGGGAGATGCATTCCTCTGGATACTAAGTATTCTAATAACAGTGCCACCTTCCACTGATAACACCTGACTCAAAACATCCCACAGCCAGCTTGGGTTTATTGTTAAAGTTCACCCACAAAAATCACACGTGGATAGGAAAGGATTCAAGGCATCCCCACTCTATCCTGTCTTCAGAGCTGTAGCAAGTCAGGGAGAGTTAACAGTGGTAATTAAATTTCAGCAGAGTGTTTGGGGCTGCAGTTGGGGAGAAGGAAGCCAGAGCATATTAACACAGAAACTTCTGAGGCAGTGGCTCTTCCCCTCCTTCTCCCTCCGCTGAGGAGATGCTGTGATTGCCATTCTGAGAGACCATGCTTGAAGCTCAGAGCTGCCCTGCTTTGCAGTGTGCTTGGAGCACATCCCAGGCTGTGCTGCAGCTCTGGGGTTCAATAGCTCCAAGTGCAGGGTGCTGCACTTTGGCCACAACAACCCCATGCAGAGATACAGGCTGGGGTCGGAGTGGCTGGAGAGCAGCCAGACAGAGAGGGATCTGGGGGTGCTGATTGATACCCACCTGAACATGAGCCAGCAGTGTGCCCAGGTGGCCAAGAGAGCCAGTGGCATCCTGGCCTGCATCAGGAATGGTGTGGTCAGCAGGAGCAGGGAGGTCATTCTGCCCCTGTACTCTGCACTGGTTAGACCACACCTTGAGTGCTGTGTTCAGTTCTGGGCCCCCAGTTTAGGAGGGACATTGAGATGCTTGAGCGTGTCCAGAGAAGGGCAACGAGGCTGGGGAGAGGCCTTGAGCACAGCCCTACGAGGAGAGGCTGAGGGAGCTGGGATTGGTTAGCCTGGAGAAGAGGAGGCTCAGGGGAGACCTTATTGCTGTCTACAACTACCTGAGGGGTGGTTGTGGCCAGGAGGAGGTTGCTCTCTTCTCTCAGGTGGCCAGCACCAGAACAAGAGGACACAGCCTCAGGCTGCGCCAGGGGAAATTTAGGCTGGAGGTGAGGAGAAAGTTCTTCCCTGAGAGAGTCATTGGACACTGGAATGGGCTGCCCGGGGAGGTGGTGGAGTCGCTGTCCCTGGAGCTGTTCAAGGCAGGATTGGACGTGGCACTTGGTGCCATGGTCTGGCCTTGAGCTCTGTGGTAAAGGGTTGGACTTGATGATCTGTGAGGTCTCTTCCAACCCTGATGATACTGTGATACTGTGACTGGGTTGTGTAGGTATGTGGGTCTGTGGGCTCAGGGTTAATGGTTTATGGGAGAGGGGAGCTCCTGGGACCAAGCAGTGGCATCGGTGAACGGACGAAGTGCCTCGGCAGAGCTGCTAGAGTGCCCTCTGAGGACCAGCACTGACACAGGGTTCTGGGCTGCTTGTAGTCAACTTGGTTTCCAGTTTTGCCCACTGAAATTCCTTCAAACACAGGCAGAGCTGAAGGAGGGGTGGCAGTACAGTGCTGCTTTCTGCTGTTTGCCTCCCTACAAGAGCATTTCAAAGTCCGAGGTGTACAGTGCTTACAGAGCCCTGGCCACAGCCCAAATGGGACCCAGGCGCCCTGCTAGCAGCCTGAGTTTGCAGGCATCAGGAGTTTTGCAGCCTTTCTCAACATGTTTTTCATGATTCTGCTGGGCAATAGGGCCAAATGCCACCTGGGCTCCCCACATCACAGCCCTGAACAGGAGATTCAAGGCTGTATGTGCCAAGACAGTAGCAGAGGATGTCTGGGAGTTGTTAGAAGCAAGTTTCAGAGTCACTCTCCTCCCCTGCACCAAACAAAGGAATACATCTCATAGGGGGGTGATGCACCATAGCTCCTGCTGGGGATAAAGTGGATTACAATGCTATTTGGCTGGCCACTGCACAGAGTCAGACTGTTATAACAGGATCCAAATCTCTTCCCTAACTCAGAGCAGATCTGCTAGTTGCTTTGACAAATAACTAGAAGACACTTTGGCCCCATAAACCATGCTTCAATCCTGTTGGAACATAAAGCTGAACTATTTATGCCTTCTCTTAAACACGACTCTTTTTGTAACTCAGTGAATTCCTTGAAGTCCTACAGAGATGGAGACAAGTGTTTCATACAAGAACACTGTAAGTGCCCTTTTCTACTCTTTACAAGAACCTTGTTCCCACTCTACAAAGAGTTAAAGTTGAGTGTGAAAAGGTAGTAAGTAACTCCTTGAACAAGCACCTCACCAGGCATCAGTGCCTGGCTGGGCAGTGACTGCTCTGCAGTTCCCTGCTGTGCATGGCTGGGTCAGGGACCAATGCCAGCTAAGGAGTGAGGATGTATAGCCCACCTTTGCCTTCTCCCTGGGATGCAATTAACAGCACTGGGGAGAACTGCTATTTACTGGGGGAGAATGCAGAGGAGTTCACTGATCTTCATCTCCACAGGACCATCAAACCCTGCTTATTTCTTCTACAAACAAGGAGCATCTTAAATCTTTCCTTGCATGCTGTGGCCAGCAGCATAAGCAGTGCTCCTCTAATTAATATGGCCTTGGAGGGAGCAGCCACTTGGCTGAGGAGCTCTGCTGCCTGGATGTGCTTCTCCAAGGGGAGATGTTAGAGCAGCCACACGCTTGAAGTGAGACAGGTTACAAGGAAATGCACATAATATGGTCAGGAATGAAGGTGACCTATGGAAGTGTGGTGAATATGTGGTTTTCTCTGCTTGGCAAGTGAATTTTGATCCCAGCATAGCACTGCCTAGTAATGTGTTGCTGCCATGCCTGGGGAAGCTTGTAAGAGGACAAAGAACAGCAAATGGCAAGGAGGACAAAGAGGCTGTGAGACAACACACACCTCCCCACGCCCCTCGCCATCCCCTTGCCAAACTGCCAAAACAGAGTGAGACAGTTGCAGAATTGTCCTTCCTTGTTCAGAGTGGCCTGTGCCAGCCTATTGCACACAGGGAAAACAGCAGCAGATCGATAGAGGTGTCTGAGCTGCCACTCTTGCTGTCCTCTCTGTGAAGATAAACCAAATCACTCATCAGCCTTGCCAGCTAATGAGCCTTTCTGTGAGACAAAACCACGGGTTCCTTTCTAAGCCTGTACTTCTCTGCCAACCTTCGGACTGAAGAGGCAAGTGATGGGCTCTGCTCACGGCCAGAGGTCCAGCTGACAGTACCAGAGCCCCCTCTTGGTCTAGCTATGAGTCTGTGACATCAGAACCTGGTGCAACGTTTCCCTGGAGGCTACCAGGGCTCCCCTGACCTCTGCCACTCACCAAGTGCTTTACCTGTCCTTCAATCTGTACTACACATATGGGATTACTAATCGTGGATCCCATCACCATCCCTGAGCACCATCCTGGATGGAAAGAGAGGGAGTGGAGCTCTTTTGAAACTTGACTCCAAGGGAATTAGGCACTGCTTGAGGACCTGACCCGTGTGAGGGATGTCAGCGTGCGTAACCACAACAGGATGCGACGCCTGTCATTTATCATCCTCGCCACTCAGTCTGCAGCCTCCTCCCCTGTGTGCTGTGCAGGCACAGAGCAAAACAATCCCCTTGCAAAGAGGCCACAGCTTTGGAGTAAGCACAAAACGTTTAAGCCTTGAATGGAAGGGAGAGAAATGACATTGCTCCCAGCCCTTGCTTCCTAACGGCTGGTATTCATCGACCGTGGCCCTTAATACAGTCTTCACTCCACTTGTCAACTGTTAAGATAGATCTGGGGGCTGTCAGCAGAGTGTTACAGTTGAAATGACCCATCTAGAAATAATAGACTATGGACCACCTAAGTAGTCGTGATGCTGTAAGCCACCACAGAGGAATATCTTTGTCTCTCTCACTTTCAATGGTCCCTCAGGTGCCATTTGGATTACAGGTCAGTTTGGGGGGGGCATTCCTCTGTCCCAGCTTCAGAGGTCTGGAGAGAGAAATCACAGCTTCCCTGCGCATCCCTGTTCATCCTGGGGTGAAACTGGCATCCCAAGAAGCAAATTCATCTGGCTTGTTTCTGACTTCAGTCTTTGGACAAGCTGCCTTGTGAGCTGGTGGTGATTCCTTCTCAACTAGGAAAAATAGGTGTCACTCAGAGACAACTGGTGTTGACCTGCAGGCTCCTTGCCTGGCACTGGTGGGTAGGCATCACTGGTGCCATGCTGAGCAGAAAGGGATCTAACCTACCAGTCCTTTCTGGCACAAAGCTTTAACATGATCCTGGGTGGGAAACACGTGCAGTTGAGTTCCCACTGCAGCCCTCTTGTGTCAGCAGTTCCCACCCAGATCAAGATGAACCTCACTGGGCTTCACTGGCACGTGATACCCTTTTTCTGGAGGTTCCCATTTGTTTCCAAGAGAGTTTTTCATCCAGTGCCTGCTTTCAAGAGCTTCCAAGACTGTTCTGGGGTCACACATCTCTCTGGGCTTTGAGTTTGAGCAAATCTGCAACTTGAGAGGGTTTGAAGTGCTGAATTCAAGTCTAGCCTTAGCTATCAGCATAGAAATCAGTGGACATGCCTCTGTGTGCTTATGGGACCTCACCAGACAGTGCTGCTGATACTGAAATGGTATTGTGACCTTCAGTGACCTTTTTGCTACTCTGTTCTTTTAAAATAATAATTTAAATTATAGATGAAAGTAGCAGGAGGCAATCACATTGTAGACAGCAATGAGGTCCCCCCTGAGCCTCCTCTTCTCCAGGCTAAACACCCCCAGCTCCCTCAGCCTCTCCTCATAGGGTCTGTAGTAAGGCCAAGCAGATAAACTTTTGTACTAAAGCTTCTGCCCCCCAGGAATTACTGAAGAGGGAATATAAAGAACAGGGAATGAAAGGGAAAGCTACAATATTAGTCACAAAGACTCCAAGTGTCCAAGAGGTCCCATGGTTTCCAGGTTCTGCAGTGATTGGAGAATCCAAACGCTGGCACACCTGAAAAGAGCTTTGTGGTGCACAATGCATGCTTTTAGAACAGCCATTGAGTCCCTGGCCTGGCTCACCGGGGGGCCACCAGGCCCCCCGGCCTTTAGAATCCCTTCACCATTCACCCAGTGCATGCCAGGGGCACTCACCAGTGACGATGGGAGGAGGATCCCTCTGCCCAGTTGGGCAAACTTAGAGCTGCTGCCCCTCCCGGGCCCCGTTATAAAGAGGAGTGAGTGGGTGGGGAGGGCAAATAGGTCACACCTGGGGTGGGAGGAGACTCCAATAGCACCCAGGTGCTCTGGGTTTGGGGGATAAAAGGGGGAAATGCAGCGTGGGCTGGGAAAAGGGCAGGTATGGTGGGACAGTGGAGCTGAGGAGGGACTTTTCAGGCTATCAGGGAGGGACAGAACCAGGGGCAATGGAGTGAAGCTGAAGATGGATCGGTTCAAGCTGGCTGTGAAGAGAAAGTTGCTCAGCATGAGAGTGGTGAGAGCCTGCAATGGGTGGAGGTGGTTGAGACCCTGTCCCTGGAGATGTTTAAGGCCAGGCTGGATGGGGATCTAGCCAGCCTGATGTAGGGTAGGGTAGGGTGTCCCTGCCCATGGCAGGGGGGATGAAACCAGATGATCCTTGTGATCCCTTCCAACCCGGACTGACTCCATGATTCTATTGAACATAACAGGGGTCAGGCACAGAAGCAGTCACTTACAAAATCTCCCCAAGCCCATAGGAGTGTGGCTGTTTCTTTTATCTCTTTGGATGGCCAGATCCTTTCCAATAATGACAGGGCTGTGGGCTTTTCAAGGAACTTGTGTCTGATGCTGGGAGAGGTGAGCCCACATGCGAGCAGACCATCCCCCTGGGAGACCCTGGCCCAGACAGCTGGCAGTGCTTGCTTGAGTAGAACAGAAGGAAGATTTCCCCACAGCCTTGGAGGGAAATTCTCCCAGAGATGGAGTCCTGCAACAAACAATCTCTCTCTGCCTGAGAAAAGCCTGAGACTGGAGATACAACTCCAGGAAGTCTGCTTGTTTTTAGGGGAAGGATGTTGTTCTGAACAGGAATTTACCCCGTCCATGGCTTTCCCAGGGATCCACAGTCTGAGAAAGATGCTCCCCACAACCCCTCCAAGTTCCTCACAGAAACCTCAGCAGAGCCAACCTTAATTAAATTTATCTCCATGCTTGTGCCAGGCTACAGGGAGCTACATCTCAAGTCAGGTCTGGAGGGCTTTGCACAAAAAATAGGAGTCACTTTGTTAAAGTTGGTCACTCACTACTGTGATAAAGTAATTAAATCCTCTCAGTTGCTTTCTCCCCCTGCTGCTCTTCCGAGACACACAAACATCAGGGCTCTGGCATAGATGGAGCTGTTAACACTTTGTCAGTGAGAATCCAGAACTGTGCAAGTACAAGAAATGTTTTCTGGGGGCTATAAATAGCTTTGCATTAAGGCAAATTTATTCTCTTGCCCAAAATAGATTCACCTTGCAAACGGCTGGAGGACAGTTTCACTGCCAAAGGAACACCTTGGGACTCCCCTCGGGAGCTGGAGATAGCTCTTTAGCCCTCAAAGAAACAAACGAGACCAGCAGCAGGAGACCCTCTGCTGCTATCCCCCTCTGCCCCTCTCTTTGCTCCCCACTGCCTGGCAGCATCCTGCTGTGCTTGGATGTCAGCCTGGGAGACCCAACAGCAGCCTTCCACTGAAAACCATTATTTCATCTAACTAACTTTTCCAGTCCTCTTTTTTCCAGCTGCTTCCAACATGCATGCTCATTATAGGGGTGCAAGGGATGAGGAAACTTCGCGGAAGGGGAGCAGTGACTTCCCGCGATTGCTTGGAGCAGCTGCTTGCCTCTCCTCCGCTCCGAAGGGAATGATGCAGCCAGACAATGCACGCAGAGTCTCTGCCAGAGCTGCAATGTGTTAACAGCACTCTACCCTTGCTGCCAGAGGATCGTATCGCTCCCTGCAGAGAAACGCCAGTGCTGGTGAAGGGGGAAGATGAGAGGATGTCAGAAAAGATTAACAATAATGAAATTAACTCACCTTTAGGCTGTGTGTTGGGTTGACAACGCAGACAAGCTGCCCAGCAGCTGAGAAAACCCTCTTTGCCTTGTAGTGCTGAAAACGCAGGTGAATGAGATCTAACACAGCCCCAAAGCACTGGGTGAAGAAAAGCATCACAACTTTTAGCGTTGCTGCTGCTGCTGCTGCTGCTGGTGGTAGGCAGGAGAAGCAGCGAGGGAGCCCCTCGGTCCTTGAGCCCGGGGAGGGAGTGCAGTGGATGAGAGCTGCGCTCCGGCACGGCTTAGCATGCCTTCATATTCATCATCAAAATAAGACGGGAAGAGGCTTGCAGCAGCAGGGCGGCCAATGGAAAGGACAGAAATGTTATCCTTGAGGTCCAGAGACAGCCAATAACAAATGCCTCCCCCCCAGAAACTCCCTGATGAATAGAGCCTGGTGGAGAATGTATTATTGAACATTACCATACATCAGCACATTGCATTTATCTTGTGATTACAGCCAGTCACACGTAAGGCTGTGCAGATATGCAGGCAGAATGGATTGCTTAACGTCTCTATTTATTAATTGCCTTAATTTAACAAAAGAGCTCTAAGATAAGCTAAATGGAAGGCTCAGGGAAGAAGCCACCAGTGGAACTGGTCGAAAGCATCAAAAAACAGATTGAGTAGACTATGTTTTACTGAGACAGAAAAAAATCAGGCATGCCAAGTGAGACACAATTCCTCGCAGGGGTTAAGCAGAAGTAGAGCTCACTATATAAATAGAGTCACGTCTGTGCATTCACAGGCTTTGGTTGGGATTTTCACCACTCTGAAGTTCGCTGAATTTTACATTCTGCTTCTCTATGAGAGTCCCAGCAGACAAATAACATTTCCCCCCAAGTAATATTCCACCCCCCCACACCCTAAAAATAGGAGAGGTCATGTCTCAGGTCTGGTGTAAGTTGGAATAACTCCGTTTAAAGTCAGCAGTGTGTTCCTGATTTACGCTTGCCAGTGGATCAGGTCTGTTGGACACAAACCACTGAAACTGCTGGCTACTGGAACCACAAGAGCATAAAAAAGACACAGAGCATGCTTCTAAAAATAATGAAATACATGATGCATGAGAGCACACACAGGAAAAAAACTTGCACTGAGGGAGAAGTGGCTTTCTAACTCAACAGAATAATGAAACACGCAGAAGGGTTTGGCTTGTCACTCATCTGCATATGGGTGGGCAGGAACTTGCAAATTAGCCATTTGATCGTCCTAGGCATTAAAAAGGACTTAGGGGAGTGCAAGGGAAACAGTATGCTTCTGTGCCTTATTGCCGGTGCCTGTCTCTGCTGGTGGGCAGGGATCCCCTTCAAGCCATCGAGTCTCATTAAACCTGAGTTCCCAGAACCAGCTTTTCTGGGAGGTGACTGCACCGGGGCAGCCAAGGGAATTGGAAAGCACATTCATTTCATGGGACAGTCCTGTGTGATATGTTGCTCAGCTTGTTAATAAATCAAAGAGGGCTAATTTAATTAGCTCTCTGCCAGAACTTCCTATCAGGGTGCTATTTAGGCTTGCTAGCTAAGTACTCAGATGGCTTATTTAGCCTTGGTAATCCTTTTTTCCTTCAAAGCAGAGCAGATAAAAGTAGGGTTTCTTTTTTTCCCTTTCCCCCCCCATATTTCCCCCCCTTGCTTCTTTTTAAATGCAAGTGAGGCTTGTGCTCTGGTTGGAGCAGCCTGCAGGTCTCAGCCTGAACCTGGATTGTCACAACTGGCTCTTCCTCAATCAATACTGCAATACTGGCTCTGCCAGACTGCAGAGATTCTGTGTGTGAAAGAAAAAGGAAAGAAAAAAGAGGCCCTGAGTAGATAAATAAGTGGGAAATTGTGACTGCTGAAACACTTAACCACACAGCTGCCCCCCAAAACATTAAAGATGGGAGGAATACATATCTCTTAGTTCTTAACGTTTGCTTGCAAATTAGAGCAGGAGATAATTTTTGCAGTGCTGAGAGACAGTGTGAGGATATTTTCAGGCTGACTTGAGGACAAGTGAGCCAATTGATTTGCTTAAATGTATCCTTTTCTTCCTCCCCAAAGTAGCTGTGAGCATCCAGCTATTTATTATTTATTTCTGCCTGATTTGCAGTCGGCAGCTGCACGAGCACTTTATACCAGCAAATTTCAGTCTGCAAGTTATCAGTGCGAGTGTTCTGCCATCAGAGCCTTAAATGAAGAAAAAGGTCCTTGCTATTTACGTTGATTATCACCACCTCAACCCCCTGGCGTTATTTCTCTTTGACTGATTGACTCAACTGAACGCTTAGACTTGAGGACATTGACCACATCTAGCAGGGCAGGAGGAGGTGTCTCTGATCCAACAGGTGCACAGGGACATCTTCAACCTAAATATAGATCCTGGCCACTGGTAGACAAAAAAGGTTGTTGTGCTTGCAAAAAAAAAACCCAAAATCTTCAAGTGTTGGTGAGGGATCTTTGCAGTGCACAAATCCCCATATGTATCTGTCCTGTCTTGCTTTCTACATGTGACTTTCTGAGAAGCACCTCCCCACAAGCATCCCTTTGTGAAAAGGGATGAAAAGAGGTGATCAGTGTACCTCAAAGTAATTCCTTCCCAGTGCATGAACTCACATTGTAGTTTAAGCCCAGCCAGCCACTAATGACCACGCAGCCACCCACTCACTCACTCCTCTCCCTTCCCAGTGAGATGCAAAATCAAAAAAAAAAAGAAAGAAACAAAAATCATGGACTGAGATAAAAGAAGTTAAACAATTAAACTAATGATAATAACAACAACTGTAATGAAGAGGAATATAACAAAATGAGAGGAAGAGAAATGAAACCCAAGAAAGACAAATGATGTGCAATCCAATTGCTCGCCACCTGCTGACTGATGCCCAAGCAGTGATCTGACCTCACATTCAACTCCCCCAGTTTATATACTGAGCATCATTTTCTGTAGTATGGATTATGCCTTTGGCTAGTTTGGGTCAGTTGTCCTGCTGTCCTGACCATGGTCCTCCTGAGCTTCATGCACACCTGCTTCCTGGCAGAGCTTGGGAAACAGAAATCCTTGACTTAAGCACTCCTTAGCAACAACTAGAACATCACAGAATCATAGAATCAACCAGGTTGGTAGAGACCTCCAAGATCAGTGTGTTATCAGTATTGTCCTCTCACTACATCCAAACCACAGCACTCTACCAGCTACTAGGAAGACAATTAGCTCTCCCCCCACTGAAACAAGAACACATGTTCATCATTCAGAACATGGTTTATTCCCTGTGGTGGTTGCATTCTGAGACTCATGTGCTGCACCCACTTGCATATCAACATGCAGCATAGCATTGGCTTGACAAAGGACCCTACATCTGCCAAGCTGCCATAGCTGTCCATGTGTGGAGCCTCACCTGCAAGCAGGAGCTCAGCAGTGTGGTCTGGTGTGTGAGCATGAATCCAGGCCTTTTCTGCTTTCACATCAAAGGGCTCTTGGTTGGCCTGGATGTTAGGAGGAGATTCTTAACAGAGAGAGTGATTGGCATTGGAATGGGCTGCCCAGGGAGGTGGTGGAGTCACCATCCCTGGAGGTGTTCAAGCAAAGCCTGGCTGAGGCACTTAGTGCCATGGTCTGGTTGAGTGGCCAGGGCTGGGTGCTAGGTTGGCCTGGATGATCTTGGAGGTCTCTTCCAACCTGGTTGATTCTATGATTCTGTGATCAATGTAACTCAGTCACTGAGTTTGTGGTGGCTTTACCCAGGCTTGGGGATGCAAGTTTTGTAGCTCTACCCATTCTCAAATCATGCAGTAGACCCTCAGCAGCATGCTTTAGCTGCATGGATGGATCCAGAGAGAGGAGAAATGAATCCACACGCAAGGGGCACTTGATAAACCCCATTTAACTCTTGGCTGCAGATTTCTGATGACAAGTAATTATTTTCAATGTAGTTAATTCTGTAGCATGCAAGTGTGCCATGGCAAAAGGACATAGGTTAAATCTTCATTAGGATCCAGACCTTTTCTCAGATGAGCAGCTCCAGTGGCATCACAGCAACACACATGGGATTATAGTGCTGGTGCAGCTGCATCAGGGCAGCACAATAATAGGATCAACTAGACATAAAAAGTGGCTGCAGCAGTGCTAGTTCCCCAGTTTGCTCGCTTTGCTTTCAGTCCAAGCCACTGAGATGAAAGGGAAATGCTCCTGGGGAAACAGCGGGTGTCCAGACTCTGTGTGACTTGGCAGAATGAGAGAGAGCCTGGGAGATACCTCCCTCACTCCAAACTCAGAAGTTAAATTGCAGGGCTTGGGTTTCAATCAGATTTCTTTATTTTTCAGATTGGGTAGTTTTGGGAGTGAATCTTCCTGCGTGTTGCTCGCTCTCCCTTTCTGCTGTGGGTATAGCAAACCAAAGCTGCTTCTCATCTCTACCTGTGTGTCTTGCAGACATCCACAGGCTGATTTCCATGTAGATGGCACCAGGCTGCTCTCCATTATCAACAGACACAGAGGCAACCTAATGTAGCCTTTATCTCAAGGACAGGCAAAGTGGATGATGCTCATGGCAGCACAAGTATTGGTTTGGGCAGCTTACCAGCCCGTTTGGCAAGGCTGGCTGACATGAGACATATTCTGGCTCCAGAATTTATATGTCCTTGGGGAGCCAGTTAGATCAAGCTAAGTTGCCACTGTCTTCTTGCAGGGACAGCCTGCATGGGCACTTTGGGATAGGGAAGGGTTCCTTTCACAGTCTCAGCCCTGCCTCCTAGGGATGCTAGCTGGATATCTAAACAGATCACTACCCCAGTCATGCTAAGGTTCAAGTCAATTTTCTGCCTGGTCAGGGGCTGGTGGAGCAGGATCTGTGCCAACTAGGTATCTCTCCTGTGAGTGTCTGTGTGTAAGTGCATCATCCCAGCTCCCACCATAGTTGTGGGGAGGAATGGGACACACTGAGGATGCATTTCACCTGACCTGACTGTGACATCAGTGAGTTTTTTGCATCCTCTGCATGCAGACTTCCTGTGTGAAGCTTCATCTGCTTTCCTGGGTCTCATGGCACATTTTGAGGAGAGGTGTCTGCCCTTTTGATTATCTTTCCCCTCTCTTGTCCCTCAGACATTTTAAGCAAGAACATAAAGACCAGCTCAGGAGCATGGTTTCTCCAGCACCCAGTCCCTAGCAGTAACTACAGCAGACAGCACATCGACTCAACTTCTAGGCAGGGGCCACCACCTGCTGTGCATTCTCCTGGTGTTCCCTCAGCACCTGCAATTGAGCATTGGAGAACACATCCCTTGGGAAGCAGAACCAGAGATTTTTAGCCCTTCAACCTGTCCCCTGTAAAGCACATGTCACTTCAGACTGCTTTGTGCTTTGATTGGAGTCTGTCCTTTCCCAGAAGCCTGGCTTTGTCATTTCCTATAAGAGAGACCAGTGGCACCTCTTGATAAGTTCTTCCAAAGGATGTTTATCTTCACCACCAGCACTTTTTATTGCATTTCCAGTCTGAATTATTTACCTGCATAAGCCTCTTCCTCCAGAAAGTCATTGTTCTTCCCCATGCTGAGATGAGAGAGCATCTGACATCACAGACCTTCTCCTTGTGAAGACACTTCCTGCCTAAAACCTGCTTCAGCAAACCCAACAGGCAGGTACTGTTTCATTTGTAAAGTCTCTTCCTTGCTCAAGAACCTTGCCTTGCCTCTTGCATTTTCTTTGCACATTTCCTCTTCATCTCTTCTTGAGCCTGATCACCACTGATGAGTGCAGAAGCCAAATGACCCATTTAGCTCACAGCATCACGATGTGCTGGTAGCAGGCATGACACTCCCCTTCTTTAGGATGCCATTCTCCACACCTGCTTTTCATTCGTAGGGTAGATTTGACATCACTTCAGCACAGCCACATGGGAACCAGTTGCCTGTGGGCAGGAAAGAGAACTGCCAATCTGCCTGGGAAATGCATTCCTTGCTCCCCTCTTCTCTGATGCCCATAATGATGAGAGGCAAGGACATCAGTGAATCTTTTTTCCCCTCTTTCAAAAAATTATCTGCTCTTTTTTTTTTTTTTTCAAAAGCAAGTGCTGTCAAGAGTTGTTTGCTTTACAAAGTACTTCATCTGTGGAATTATTTTGCCAAATGTCTTTTCCAAACTCCATTTTTGACCCCATACTGCCATGTAAGCAATAGCTGCATGGGGATTGTATGGATGCTTTAAGCAGGAACTGATATGAAACTTATTAACAACTTTCATTTTCTCTAAAGGACAGGGGTTTTTTGGGTGGGAACTGTCAAAAGCAGCCTTTAGAGCAGTTAAATAACATGCCAGTTAAGATATCAGTGACAAATGCCACAGATCAGCTTACAAAACTAGGGAGAAAATGGAATTTGCCCAACTGGAACCAGGTTCATAGTCCTGAGGTTCTTATTAACATTTCCTCAGTGCTGGCTCCTCCCTCTGGGTTGCTTGCTTTCAACCATGCATAGTCCTTGCCCTCAGAAGTACTTTGCAACTCTGCACACCCAACATCATCACTGGAATAACCATGAATGTATGTGACCATCGTTTGCATGCCTGGGCCAAGTCTCCTCCATCTGTCACAGGGCAGAAGGCATTTTCACACCTTCTGGCCACCTGCAGAGAGCATCATCAGTGAGCAGCTGCTGAGCTGGGATTTTCCTGCTAATCTCCCTTGGGCAGGTACTTACATTTCCCTCCGGTACTGAAGGACACTAAGGTGGCAAGATGTGCTCTTCTTTCATTCCTTCCAAAGCCATTCCTTCCTGCATTGTAATGAGGAGGCTCAGGGGTGACCTTATTGCTGTCTACAACTACCTGAGGGGTGGTTGTGGCCAGGAGGAGGTTGCTCTCTTCTCTCAGGTGGCCAGCACCAGAACAAGGGGACACAGTCTCAGGCTATGCCGGGGGAAATTTAGGCTGGAGGTGAGGAGAAAGTCCTTCACTGAGAGAGTCATTGGACACTGGAATGGGCTGCCCAGGGAGGTGGTGGAGTCCCTGGGGCTGTTCAAGGCAGGATTGGACGTGGCACTTGGTGCCATGGTCTGGCCTTGAGCTCTGTGCTAAAGGGTTGAACTTGATCTGTGAGGTCTCTTCCAACCCTGATGATACTGTGATACTGTGAGCAGTACATGAGCTTTGCAGGCATCGTGTCAAGAGGGAAATCCTCCATTTCTCCTTGGGGGACATCTGCTGCCAAGGGAAAAAGGTTGCTGCCTCCACCTTCTTTATGTTGTGCCTTCACACTGCTGCGTTTGGTATGCTCTCCCTTTCTCTGCTCACTTATTTACTGGAGAGTTTATGGCCATCTCTCATGGCTGCTCCGTCGGCAAGTGTTATACCCGAGAGAGCATCTCCTTTAATTCTCACCAGCAAGCCAACAGCTCAATAAAGACACTTCCACTTTCATGCTGTTATTAGATAAAGTAACTGCCATCATTTCCTATTCATAGTGCCTGCCTGGTGCCTACATTACCATAAAGACGTGTTGCTTTCAATTGCCAGCTTAACGCAGCAGCCAGCAGAGATCTTCTTGCCCCAGGCCGTACCAGCATGGGGCTGGATGGACTGCAGCCACCCGCCTTGGTTGATAAAAAGCACAGGGAAGGAGGAAGCTATTTTTCCTGCCGGCAGCCCGGTTAGTGGCTTCTTCAGAGGTAGCCTCTAATCCCGAGCAGGTTTTTAAGGGCTGGAGAGTGCCGGGGAGCCCACCCGAGAGGCTGCCGCTGGGAACGCGTTGAGGTCTCAGAGCTGCGCTCAGCCAGCAGCAAGCCGCAGCAGCAGCAGCGTCGTTGTCACCGTTTAATCGCAGCGTGCGCTCAGCCCCAGCGCTGTTTGTGATCAGGATGCTGGGCGCCTCCCCAGGAGCCTGCCAGGCTCACGATGCGCGGCTTTTCCCCGGTATCTGCTGTAAAGCAGGCACGGGGACACATGCGGAGACGTGCAGAGGGCAGGCAGGCTCTCTGCTCTCACAGAGGTCCCTTCCAACCCAGACCGTTCTGCGGCTCTTTGAGCAAAGCATGAGCTGCGTCTGGGCATGCAGATGAGCCCTGCTGAGCCAGGTCGTGCTGCTCCCACTTCTGCCATGGAGGAGAGGTTGAGGACTGTGTCCAAGTGACCCAGAAAAACAGACTGAAGTCTCTTCCCTTCTGGGTCAAAAGAATGGTAAATAATTCAGACTTGCTTCAGAGCTTTGGATTCCACATCCACATTTGCTTTGGCAGGAGGTTTGGGCTGGATGACCTCAGGAGGTCCCTCCCAGCTTCTAAGGTTTTGTGATTCTGTTTTCCTGGCGTTGGTCCTTTCTGTCCTCAAAATCTGCTTGAGGTAGATTTAGTAGACATTCACCAAAGGCTTCCCAGCCACCAGAGGTGGCACATGTTGTTCTCTAGTAGATGCTTCTGCCTGAGTTGGTCAGCTGTGCATCCCGAGCCAGTGAGGAGAAGCAGGTCTGAGGCTTCTCAGGTTAAAGGACGTATCTAAACCAGGTTAGATGACTCACCACCTGAAAGTGCAAGATGTCTCCACTGGCTGCACACCTGTTACTCTCACTGATGTAGCATCATGTACCTCTGTAACCAAGTGAGATGAATCCCAAGCCCAGTAAGCTGGGTATTGGCACACAATTAGTACTGACTACAACACCTGATATTCTGCTACCTCATAGAAGCCCCCAAACATCCCACCTGGGCAGTGGGTGCCACGGCAGGGACTGTCTCAGCAAGCACTCATTTGTCACTGACACTGCTCAGCCGCTGTGGAGGAAGGCCAGCCCTGGTCACGTTAGGGGAGCAGTCTCTGCAAGGGTTCCTGTCTGCTGTAGAGGTATGTGTACAGCCCACACTGTTCCCCCTGGCCACAGCATGCCCCTGGCCTGGCCCTAAATTAGTCTAAATAGACACCAGGGCAAGAGCCTGTGTCCTCTACAGTCCTCATTCTGCTTTGGGCAGTAAAGCTCCTCATTGCCAGCCGTAACCCTGACCAACACAGGCATGCTGAGAATACCTGGATAAGCATCAATTAGGCCTAAATTTCAGACCCCTTTCTGAATTTGAAAGCCCTTTTCATGAGAGTCTCCTGGGCAGGTCTGAGCAGTAGTCTCCCATGTCAGCCCACTGAGCTCAGAAGCCACCATCGCTATTTGAAGGTCTCACCAACTCCTGCCATCTAAAGGCTCACGGATCCACCTGATGACACCTGGATGGGTAGGACACATGGGGATTCAAAACCTGCATTTGAGGTGACCCCCCCATTTGAAAAGAGTGCCTTCCAATGCCAGTGTTGCTGCAATAGTACTGTGAGGCTCAGCTAACGGCAGAGAGAGTCAGAGAGCACTGCGGCTGGGAAGCAGTGCTCAGTGCCAAGTGCTGTTAAGATCATTACCACATCTCAGTGTATTGCCACAGGCATCCATTGTTCATGAGCTGTACCTGCTAACAGCTTCCCCAGATCATGTCCTTTCACCTTTGTGCATACACAAGAGGCAGCTTGGCAACCAGTGGCACTTTTTCAACTAAGATAAAGCCCACCTAAGTCAGAGATTGTGCAGGAGCTCATCTGCCCAGCAGGCCTCCACAAAACAGTATGCTTAGCAAGAAGGGCCTCACCTGGAGCAGCAAATCTTCCCCCCATGTTCATATGCAGTACCCCTATGACACTGATGGCATTTGTAGACAGGTATCTGGTGGCAGGATTTCACTCTTAGACCATTTATGCCACCTTCGAGATCTCTTTAGGAGACAGAAATAGACATGGCTAGTCCTGCCTGAGATGAATTGTTGGTCTGTCCTTCACCTTAATATACCCTTACAATGATGCTGATGTCAGCATAGATGAAGCAGACTGATGTCTGCCATCGCCAACTGGACAGCGTAGTGAAAGCCACTCAGATCCCTTCAGGCTACATCCTGCAGCGACTGTTTCTTTCTCTGCAGCTGGACTAGCATCTCATGAGCTAGAGACATGCTGTGATGTCCAGGACTCCCACCACATCTGCCTTGCCTTGGCTGACATGGGAAACAGCAAAGTGAGGCAAGCTGGGCAGTGCTGTATGACTATATCACAGTATCACCAGGGTTGGAAGAGACCTCACAGATCATCAAGTCCAACCCTTTACCACAGAGCTCAAGGCCAGACTATGGCACCAAGTGCCACGTCCAATCCTGCCTTGAACAGCTCCAGGGACGGCGACTCCACCACCCCCCCGGGCAGCCCATTCCAGTGTCCAATGACTCTCTCAGTGAAGAACTTTCTCCTCACCTCCAGCCTAAATCTCCCCTGGCACAGCCTGAGGCTGTGTCCTCTTGTTCTGGTGCTGGCCACCTGAGAGAAGAGAGCAACCTCCTCCTGGCCACAACCTCCCCTCAGGTAGTTGTAGACAGCAATTAGGTCACCCCTTCTTTAACCACAGATGTAAAAGTGACACTGTGCCATGCTTCAAACGTGGTTAGTGACGGACAGGGCAGATAATGTTGGTACAGCAGTGCAGAAGGGTAGCAGGTGAGAGTTAGGGCACCAGAACATGATCCCTTCTCTTTGTGTGCAAGAAGAACATATATCTGGAGTTATTAATCTTGGTTAAAACCTCTCAATTCTCTATTTGCTTGGAGCAAGACAGCACAACTCTCCTTCATGCTGGTGGGCATGTCACAAACCCCCACTGGGTCCCTCTAGGCAGGTGGTTTCTCACTGGTGGAGGCTTCCAGCAGTGCTTGAAGTAAGTTTAAAATATGTAGTGCTGGAAATGACAACAAGCAAATGAATCCCTGCAGCCACATCTCCCTCTTAGTTTCCCTGGAGAGAGCAGGTTTAATCCTGACGTCGCCTCTGGTTTGGGGCACAGCCATAGGATAGACCTTATTGCTTTTCCTCCTGCCCTTGTAAATGTAACCAAATTAATTTGATTTATCTAGCTAATAAACAGGCAGTTCTGTCCTCTGCTCTCAGACACAGTTGTCAAATGGACTGCTCCTGCAGCCACCTCTTCTCCAGCAGCAATGTCTTTTAGTTGGAAAAAAAATGTCTATCATCCTAATTGCCTAAGGTCTTAAGTCCAGGTCTGTTTGCCAGAGAATAGCTGCTGCTTTTCATGATGAGATCTGTTGTTATCTTTGGGCATACAACCACCTTCTTCCTGGAATGCTTTTCACGCTGGAGGATGTGTGTGGAAGGCCAGAGGGATGCTGCCAGGGAAAATCCCAGACGCTGCCACGTGTTTCTGGCTGTGATACAACCAATGCCCCAGGGGCCAGCAAAGCCTGGCCTCAGTGAAGCCAGCAGAGATCAGGGCTGCAAGCTCTCAGCCTGGGATTCAGCTCTACCACTTTAGACTGAAGAGAAAACTTCCAGAGCCTGATCTCCAAGATATTTCCAGCAAAGCAACTCTTGAGTTAAACATCCAAACTTGACAACATCCCTCTGCTGGCAGCAGTGGCTGAGGGAGAGTTCCCGGTGTGATTTGTGTGCGATAGCACTGCGGCTAAAGCTGCATGCGCTGCTAATCATGGCACACCAAAGAGTCAGGCAGTGACTCAGGGCTTGAGTTCCTTTTTTTCTACAGGGGGTCACTGTTTCAATTTCTATTTGGCAGTTCCCTGCCCCCCTCTCCCCCCACGCTGTGGAAATCAGCTGGGCCTGTTTAGCCTGGAGAAGAGGAGGCTCAGGGGTGATCTTATTACTGTCTACAACTACCTGAAGGGGCATTGTAGCCAGGTGGGGGGTGGCCTCTTCTCCCAGGCAACCAGCAATAGAACAAGGGGACACAGTCTCAAGTTGTGCCAGGGTAGGTATAGGCTGGATATTAGGAAGAAGTTCTTCACAGAGAGAGTGATTGGCATTGGAATGGGCTGCCCAGGGAGGTGGTGGAGGCACCGTCCCTGGGGGTCTTCAAGAAAAGACTGGATGAGGCACTTAGTGCCATGGTCTGGTTGATTGGTTAGGGCTGGGTGCTAGGTTGGACTGGATGATCTTGGAGGTCTCTTCCAACCTGGTTGATTCTATGATTCACCCAGACTAGACTCAGCCAGCTCTGGAAATTGAATGAAGCTTATTAGTTACAGCTTAGCACAATATACAGGCAGATATTTACAGTAGATACAGTTATAGACAGAAATAGACAAGGGAAAAGGTAATACAGAAACACAGCAGCCCTCCCAGAAACCTGAGTCCCCAGGAGGGGCTCCCAACTGCCCTTTCACCTTCTCCCACCCCTCTCAACCTTACCCCAGTGCCAAGGAAGAATGGAGGTTCGGCCAGGGGGTTAGGAAGCAAAGTGGAATAATCAGAGAAGCAACAGAGAGGCTAGAAAGACATGCAGCTCAGAGCTCCCAGGCAGAGCAACTCCCTGATCCATGTTTGGATTCTTGTTCTTACACCTCTCAGCAAGCCTATGAGTGAATTTGACATCACCACCATTTCTCTTCCACGTCCTATAATCTAATCCTTCTCACCAAAACATCCTAGCTTGCTACAAACTAGCACACTTACCTAAAGATTCTGAGCATCCAGATAGCTCAGTACAAAACCTAAAAGCAGGTTATCAAGACCATCCTGACTATATCTGGGCTCAGTACTGAAAAACAAACAATGCCTGTGGATCTTTTGCCGGCAATTAGCTATGAAAGCAGCAAACCACTGCTGCCTGCCCACCAAGCTATGGCATTCAATCAAGGAAAGCCTCACTGAGCAGATGAGCCCTGACCTGCAGCCCCGGGGTCACTGTGCTCCAGCTCTGGAGGTCTTAAGGGGTTTTCTTGCAGGACACATTGCTACATTTCAAATGGCAACTGATAAAGTGGCTACGCAGCGAACACCAAAAGCTCAGCGTGCTCAAACAGTCCCTGGCACACCGCAACGTGACAATGGCACACCGCGACGTGACAATGGCACACCGCGACGTGACAACGGCACACCGCGACGTGACAACGGCACACCGCGACGTGACAACGGCACACCGCGACGTGACAACGGCACACCGCGACGTGACAACGGCACACCGCGACGTGACAACGGCACACCGTGACGTTTGCCTTCTTTTTGAATTAAAGGTATCAGTTGACCAGCTGACTCTTCTGGGGTTGTTTCACCTCTCTGTATGAAGTCAGCCCATCAGAGGCACTCTTCTTAATTACTCAGCAATCCCACTGAGATTCATTTATCTCCAGGGTTAAAACACACCAGGCATTTAAAGAGCAGACCAAACGACTGCATTCAAACTTTGCCAGAAGGACCAGCAGCGTTTCCTGCGTGTAGCATCCCTGTTTGAATGATTTGGAAAGCTGGCTGTGATCACAGAATCATAGAATCAACCAGGTTGGAAGAGACCTCCAAGATCATCCAGTCCAACCTAGCACCCAGCCCTAGCCACTCAACTAGACCATGGCACTAAGTGCCTCAGCCAGGCTTTGCTTGAATATATTCCATTTAATTATTTCTTTTGATGGTTGTATAAATGTGTTCTCTGTGATCTACCAGCAGTATACACCTCAATTGTATACGACCTGTAGTTGTTTATTTTTTAGACTAAAAGCAAATCAATAAAGAGATTCTACTTTTTATTTCACGTTGCTGTTGGATGGCTGCTCACAGTAAAAAAACCAAACAAACCCACAAATACTTGTGGAATCATAAAAATCCAAACAAGCTACTTAATAAAACATAAAAATAGATGCCAATCTTTGTTTTGGAGGTAGGTTATAAACCATGGCCCTGCATCTAAAAATGCAAAGGAGTAGAATCATAGAATCAGGTTGGAAGAGACCTCCAAGCTCATCCAGTCCAACCTAGCACCCAGCCCTAGCCACTCAACCAGACCATGGCAGGAATTATTAAACAGTGTGCTAGTTTGAAGCAGGCTGGAATGTTTTGGTGAGAAGAACAAGATTACAGGCTGTGAAAGGGAAACAGTGGTGATGGCTACTTCCCTCACAGCCTCACTGAGATGTATGGGAACAAGAAAGAAAAACATTAGATAACACTCTCCCCATTTTCTCTCTGACTCTTGCTTGGGCTGCTGACTGAGCTGCATCTCTCTAACACACCCTTCCATTTGGCCTAACCCCACTTTGCTTCCTAACCTCTTGGCTGAACCTCAGTTACTTCCTTGGGACTGGGGTAAGGTTGAGAGGGGCAGGGGGAAGGTGAAGGGGCAGTTGGGAGCCCCTCCTCGGGACTCAGGTTTCTGGGAGGGCTGTTGTGTTTCTGTGTTACCTTTTACCTTGTCTATTTCTGTCTATAACTGTATATGCTGTACATATCTGCTTGTCTATTGTGCCAGCTGTAACTAATAAGCTTCATTCATATTCCCAGAGCCAGCTGAGTCTAGTCTGGGTGATTTCTAACGTGTGGGGGGTGGGGAACACCCAAACCATCACAAACATGCAGTTGTTTTATTTCTGAAAGCCCTACCCCTAGGGGAAGCCTGTTCTACTCACGGTGGTGGAGTAGCATTTAGAGAGTCCCTGGCTCCTTTGAGGTGGTGTTGGAACTCCTTGGTGTCTCCTCACACACGGTGGCAGCTTGCAGCAGAGTCAGGTCCTTCCAGCAGGATGTCAGTGGCCCAAAGGTGGGAACTGTGCACTTTCTTGTCACCCAAGATGCTCCTCGAGGTCCACATCAAGGTCTGCCTTTGGTAAACTCAAAGCACCTAAGTTTCCAGGTAGCTCAAGTCCAAAGCATCAGAGCTAAGCTGGCCTGAAGCACGAGTCAGAGCATGTTGTCTGAGCAGAGCAATAACTGCTTGCTACTTAGCTCCACTTATATCATTTGCCCAAGTGCAATGGCTCCTTTGGCCACAGAGGTGCACCAATCAGAACGGCCCTTTGCCAAGCTGACCATACCAGGTGAAACCAGGGCTTGCTTACCCTTATTTGAGCAAGACACTCACAGGTGTATAAACACCTGTGGGGACCTCTTTATCACTTTGGGAGGGGACATAATGGCCCAAGCCTTTGTTTTCCTCCCTTTCTTGCCTCCCCCATCAGCAGAAGGTTGGGGCAAGCCAGGACATGTTTTATTAGCCTTCCCCAGCAGTGGCCACATCCATAAAGGAGATGGACTTCTCCCCCTCAGAGGTCATGGCAAGGAGAGTGGTGGAGCATGTAGACAGAAGCTGGATGAATTCACACTCAGCAGTTATTGCTAATATTACTGGGTTTCATAACGAGAAAGGCGAACAAAGGAAAGGATTTAGAAGGCTTTTGCTTTTTGTACATTTGATTTTTTCCACTGCTTGCAGATACCTTCAATTAATTTCTCCTGGAGAAGAGGAAGCCCTCCTAGATCGCTTCCCAGGGCTTTGTAATTAATGAAAGCAGAGCCCCGAGGGGAGTTGGATTTGTGTTGGGAGTGTCAGTCTCACTGACGGTTAATTTGGGATGGAACCACTCCACTTTGCTTTGCTGGACTGTAGCACCGAGTCAGATCTGTTTATGAGATGCACTTTATTACCAGCAGAGCTACCCTCGGGGCACTACATCAATCTACAAGCACTTAGTCATTGCTCTCGCTTAACCCCCTGACTGCCAGCAAATCTGCATTCCATAAGTTAAGTCAAAAGAAGAGGAAGAGGAAGAAGAGGAAGAAGAAGAGGAAGAGGAGGAGGAGGAAGAGGAAGAGGAGGAAGAAGAAGAGGAAGAAGAGGAAGAGGAGGAGGAGGATGAGAGGAGGAGGAGAAGGAGGAGGAGAGGAGGAGGAAGAAGAAGAGAAGGAGGAAGAAGAAGAAGAAGAAGAAGAAAAGGAAGAAGAGGAGGAGGAAGAGGAAGAAGAAGAGGAAGAAGAGGAGGAGGAGGAAGAGGAGGAAGAGGAGGAAAAAGAGGAGGAAGAGGAAGAAGAAGAAGAAAGAAGAAAGAAGAAGAAGAAGAAAGAAGAAGAGAGTAAGTTAAAATAATTCCTGGAGATTCTCCTGAGCTTTCTGGTCCAATCCTAGTAACAGGTATGAGGCATGAAAAAGTGATTGCGTTTGGCATTGATTGAATTTATGGATTGGTAATGCCTCAACTTCTGTTTTAATCTTTCCATTACCTATAGCATTTTTTTTACAGGCAATGCCTTATTATTTAGAGAAGAATTTCTATTGGCCTTCAAATAGATGAGAAGCTGCAGCACCTTAATGGAAGGTAAATTCCTGGTGCCTTCAGAGCCAGAGCCCTCCCTGGTCAGAGGGAAAGCTTAACCATTTAGCACCTCCTCAGTCTGAACACCATGTCCCAAGTGGCAGACTTTGTCACACTGCACCCAGGAGTTGGCCAAGTTTCTCCACGTTTACTGTGAGAGATGCTTGCTTCACACCAAATAGGGCTCAATTTTTGGCAGCCACCCCTCAGTTGCCAGATGGGGGCTTTTGGCCACCAGGCTGAATCAGATGATCTCCTCCCACCTCGCTCCCAAGAGGCAAATGAGCGATTTCACTTCAGCGCCGAAAGAGGATTCCAGATGAGCTGCCTAGGTGGGGAAGGCAGTTGCTTTAGTTCGTTAAGCTACTTTAGCTCCCCATCTTTGTCTGAAACTCACAGACAGAAAGTGTCACTGGGAAGCTGATGGTCTTTACTTGGTGCAATCAGCACTCCCAGGCGCGAATTGGGGTTTCCTGGTTACTTTGCTTAGAAAGGGAAACAGCCAGCAAAAAGAAGGCTCCGTTGCAACCTTGGATGTGCCAGTTTGGGAACAAATCCTCATCAGATAATCTGTATCAGCCAAAAACCACCTCAGAAAGAAGATGGGGACAGGAGTGATGTGGGGTGTTTCACCTGAGAATGGCTGCAAGCCCAGCTGTTGTTAAAAGCCACCTGAGGGGAGGTTGTGGCCAGGAGGAGGTTGCTCTCTTCTCTCAGGTGGCCAGCACCAGAACGAGAGGACACAGCCTCAGGCTGTGCCAGGGGAAATTTAGGCTGGAGGTGAGGAGAAAGTTCTTCCCTGAGAGAGTCATTGGACACTGGAATGGGCTGCCCGGGGAGGTGGTGGAGTCGCCGTCCCTGGAGCTGTTCAAGGCAGGATTGGACGTGGCACTTGGTGCCATGGTCTGGCCTTGAGCTCTGTGGTAAAGGGTTGGACTTGATGGCCTATGAGGTCTCTTCCAACCTTGGTGATACTGGGATACTGTGAAATCCACCACAAGCACCAGCTCTATCAGTGGGACTGCCAACAGACACTGGTGTGACTGGTGTGATTTCCCTCTCTCTGCCTCTTATTCAGTAAGCCACAGAGGCTTCCCACACCTCCACGCTGAATCCAGCTGTCACAGGGCCACAATCTGCGGTGCGCTCCGGCATCGCGGTGTCCTGACGCCTGTGAGCAGCACGATGCGTGATCAAAGCCACTTCTGGCACCAGGCTACTCAAGTCCACCGAGGCTATGGTTGTGCTTAGCTCCTGACCTGTAGGAAAGCTAAAATCCCCCTCCAGCTCTGCCTGTGGGTGGGCAGCAGACATGAGGCTCAGATGAGCCCCCACTTCCATCCTACTTCCTTGTGCTGCCTCAGCTGCAGATTTCCCCTCGAAAGCCAGGGAGGGATTAGGGAGAATTTGGGAAAGGATGCAGAGCTGGAGACACAGGCTTTCCAGTGAGATGGCTGCAGAGGTGGGATCTAGTTGAGTGGCTAGGGCTGGGTGCTAGGTTGGACTGGATGAGCTTGGAGGTCTCTTCCAACCTGCTTGATTCTATGATCCTGTCCTCAGGGCCAAGCCTTGGAGTGCCTCATGCCAACCTCAGACCTCTTCTCATCTTGAAACCTTGACCAGGTGTCCCAAAGCTTTTGTGTCCCACACCAGCCAGCTTGACACAAAACCTGAAATGCTTCATTACCCTTCATGAGGATGTTAAAGGCAATGAAGTGGGGGACTCTGGGAGGGGAAGGCCACTTCCAGTGTCATTGAATCAGGGAGGGGTGTAACAGCTGAGCAGTGTGCCCTCTCACGAGGTTTTGAAAGTCAAAGGCAGAGGTACTGTGAAGGTTTATTTTCATACTGGCCTTTATAATCCACTCAGACATTTTCTTCTCTGTTTTGCTCTTGCACCTGACCAGGTGCCAGGGTGTCCAGGTTGCCCACTTCGTTTCTTGGACCAGGAGATGGCTGATCTTTGGTAGCTTCACCCCTGCCTGTGTTTTATGAGTGAAGAGTGTTCTGCCTTTATGTCTGCCAAATCCATTTCAAAATCGTGGCCTTTGCTAAGATTACTTCATCCATCTCTCTTGACTTCCTTTTCCTTGCATACTCAATCCCAGGAGTGTGTGTATGTGTTCTTTCTAACTATTTTCCCCTCTCTCATTCTTTTTCTCCTGCAAGTTTCTGGCCCCTCTCTCACCTGAAGGTCAGGGCTATGTTCCTTCCCTGGGCAACAGCCATCAGCCTAGAACTTAGCAGGCTGGCAGAAGAGACAGAGTATGAGTGCCCTTGAGGAGAGATCACAGGAGAACAATTTCCTCATTTATATAGCCCTGAATCAAGCTCTGGGGCTGAGGACAGCACAACTTTCCCTGTGTTTCTTGCATCACCTGCAAAGAAGGACTCCTAACCCCATGGCAGTTACAGCTGTGCTCCCCAAAACAAGCTGTGCTGTGATTTAGAGGGTTTTCATTCCACAACCCAGGCGCCGTTCCCTAGACACAGGGCACTGCTGGCTGATGGTTAATGGTAGTAATCCTGTGGATGAGAACCAGGAGTAAATTGAAGGCCCCCTTGAAAACAGAGGAAACAGATGTTCAGAAAGTTCACAGTCCTCATCGTTAACTTCAGCCTGTAAATGCTTGATAATTCCTCATTTTATTGCCCAGCCTCACACTCAGTGTCAGAGAGAACAATCCTGCAGGGATGCTCCATGCATCACCTCTGGAGGTCGCAGCAGTGGTGGAAACATACTTAAACATGAAGGGGGAAAGAGGATGGAAGGCTGCAGATGTACCCGGTGGGCTGTGGTTGGATACAGGGGTATCTTGAGTGACTGAGAATATGAAGTGCCAGGGTCTGACAGCAGAGAGAAGAGAGAGAGAGCACTGTCCTGGAGAAACAGGACTACTGGAGCTGAAGGTTATCCTTAGCTGTACTCCTGACCACTTTTGCTGTTCAGGTTTTGTCATGAACATCTTTTGCTTGGGAAGAAGTTAATGAACAACAATTTCCTGAATCCCTGATTCCTGTTCAAGTTTGCTTTAGGGGAGAGGTTGGGCTAGATAATCTTCAGAGATCCCCTTCCAACCCTTACTATTGTGTGGTTCTGTCAATAAAACATGACTTTCCTGGGAGCTGGGTCTGCCTGGGAGAGCAAACATTTTTTTCTCCGTGTAGAAAGGAGATTTTAACTACCTGATGAAGAGACTGAACGATGTCTATTCTCTCATTTTTCATTTTCTCAGTCTTGCTTCTCATTCCAGGCATTTATTCATCTGCTTTCCCATTTCAGCTTTCCTTCCCTCTCTTCCTAAGTGTTCAGCACCAGCAGCCCATGCTCAGGGCCACAGATGTGATGGTGATCTGGAGGGGAGGGGGTTTTGCTGTCTCTGACCTTATCACTTAGACGTCCACACTAACGCTCACACTCCCTTGCCCAGAAGGGAACCAGCAAGAAAAGCATCTGTAAGGAGACATTACTAAAGAGCAAATATGAAGAAGCTAGTGGTGTTCCATCTCAGAACTCTCTGAATTTGCTGCAACAGTTCAGCAAAAGGGACCTGGCATTCTTCCTGGAAGAACAGGTAATGGGAGCAAAAGCCTAGGAGACACAGAATGTGCAATGGGTCCTCCAACCCATCGCACGGAGGAGTAGCTTACTGGCTCTTGCTGCACAGCAGGGAGCAGTGCTGATGATATTAAAGCTGGCTTTACAATGCAAAGGCTTAACTAGTGAGCTGCATTTCCATGCAAATGGATTTCTGTGGCAAGAATAGCAGCATGGATGAGTGGAGCCGAGCTGAGGCAGGCAGGGACCTTCGGTGTGAGCAATTACTACATTAGTTGGGAGATCAGCGCAAATTCCTCTCCTGGTCCTTTCATATCTAGAGTTTCACTTAATAAACGTGCATAAGATTTAACTGTGTGTGTGAAGTACAGGTCAAACATATGGAGGCACCATCCCTGGGGGTCTTCAAGAAAAGACTGGATGAGGCACTTAGTGCCATGGTCTAGTTGAGTGGCTAGGGCTGGGTGCTAGGTTGGACTGGATGATCTTGGAGGTCTCTTCCAACCTGGTTGATTCTATGATTCTATGTCATGACCACAGCAGCATCCATAGAATCCTAGAAATGATTCAGCTGGAAAAGACCTTTAAGGTCATCAAGTCCAAATATTACCTAACTCGACCAAGTCTGGTGCTAAATGATGACCCTTAGCACTGCATCTATGTGTTTTTAAACGACTCTCCACCTCCTTGGACAGCCTGTTCCAGTGTTGGATGATCTTTTTTGTACTCTCTAATCTAATATTTTTTCTGGGGATCTGAGTAATAAAAAGACACCTGAGAGTTTTACACTTAGCAGGCCTTTGTCTGTCATGAGCTCTTAACCTGCACTTGAAATGTGATAGTTTCATAACTATGAAGCAAGTGGAAATGACAGTAGAGAAGAGGACTGACTGGAGCAATATTAATTATCTCTAACAAATACATCAGGCCAGCATGCTGTTGTACATATAGGATTAGCTCTGGTTAGTACTTTAAGGAGCCAGCCTGAAACAAGGGGTGATTTGTGGACATATGCTGTAGATAGGAGCGAGGCATTCCAACCTTCTTCCCTGTGTTTATAAAGGCACAGGGCTGTGTTGTTCTCATCAATCACTTCCCAGCTCATACTCAGCAAACACAAATCGTGTGCATGTGTACAGAAACTATTTTAGATTAGCAGCTAAGACCTGTTCTTGAAAAGGCTGCAGGCACAGAGGGACTCTGCAGCTGCGTCTACAACTATGATAGCATCTTGGCCAAGAACAAACCTCCATTATCCCTGAGGAACAAAAGATGCAGAGTAATCAGGGAAGGGAGATGTCCAAAGCTCAGTTCATTTTGGTGAGACATATTGATCATTTTGCAGCAGTAATGAAGTGAGGCAATATTTAGAGGTCTCCAAGGGTATGCTGATCAGGAAGGTTTTCCCTTGGTGCTTCAATGTCACGCGTTAGACACAACATGGGGAACCAGGCAACAGACCACTAAGCAATTATCTGTACTATGACTACATCCTCTAAGTGAGAGACTCTCTGCAGTATCCAAGTATGCATAGCAAAAGACCATAAAACAAACCTGTAAGATACCAAGGGTAGTCACAAAGGAGTCAGGCAAACAAGGACTTCACCTTGCCTAGGCCCTCCCAGACTTGGTGAGAGTGAGGCTGTGCAGTGTATTAATCCTGAAGCCAGAAATAATTCAGACAAGATAAAACTCTCACATCAGGAACAGAGGTATGCATGAATGCACTTTTGTCATATTGCTCCTTTCATGTCACAAATGTCTTGCCTAGTCTTCCTGAGATCACTTCATTCAAAATCAATGTAATCACACACTGGGTGTAATATTCAGATCATGGGATGCTGGCATGCAGAGAGTAAACCCCTCCAAGCTGGGCACAGGGATGGAAGCTGGTCTCATGGGAGTCAGGGACTAACATGGAAGTGTCTGTAGTGACAGACCAATATCCCTTCTGAATTGCTAACTCCAGATCTTCGAGGGCAAACAATTCCTTTCCAACCCTTCTGTGCATGGAATCCTTCTCTTCTCCCAAAAGACCTAACATGCACATTAAAAGGGAGCTGAAGATAGTAGGTATCAATAAGAATCATAGAATCATAGAATCAAGCAGGTTTGAAGAGACCTCCAAGATCATCCACTCCAACCTAGCACCCAGCCCTAGACACTCAACCAGACCATGGCACTAAGTGCCTCAGCCAGGCTTTGCTTGAACACCTCCAGGGACGGTGCCTCCACCACCTCCCTGGGCAGCCCATTCCAATGCCAATCACTCTCTCTGTGAAGAACTTCTTCCTAATATCCAGCCTATACCTACCCTGGCACAACTTGAGACTGTGTCCCCTTGTTCTATTGCTGGTTACCTGGGAGAAGAGACCAACCCCACCTGGCTACAATGCCCCTTCAGGTAGTTGTAGACAGTAATAAGATCACCCCTGAGCCTCCTCTTCTCCAAACTAAACACCCCCAGCTCCCTCAGCCTCTCCTCATAGGATTTGTGTTCCAGACCCCTCCCCAGCTTTGTTGCCCTTCTCTGGACACCTTCCAGCACCTCAACATCTCTCTTGAATTGAGAGGCCCAGAACTGGACACAGCACTCAAGGTGTGGCCTGACCAGTGCTGAGCACAGGGGCAGAATAACCTCCCTTGTCCTGCTGGCCACACTGCTCCTGATGCAGACCAGGATGCCATTGGCTCTCTTGGCCACCTGAGCACACTGCTGCCTCATCTTCAGCTACTATCTATCAGTACCCCCAGGTCCCTTTCCTCCTGGCTGCTCTCAGCCACTCTGTCCCCAGCCTGTAGTGCTGTTTGGGGTTGTTGTGGCCAAAGTGCAGAACCCTGCACTTGGCCTTGTTCAATCTCATCCCATTGGCCTCTGCCCACCCATCCAGCCTGGCCAGGTCCCTCTGCAGGGCTCTCCTACCTTCCAACAGATCAACACCTGCTCCTAGGTAACTCCCTGTGCTGGGTATTCTAATGCCTTTCAACATGAAGATTTAATAGCAAGCATGGACCCTTTGCTTCATGGCTAAGACCTGCGCAATCGCTACTGAAAACGCTGTGAAGCACAAAGACAATCTGGTCACTCCCTTTTCCTGTTGCATCAAATCATACCAAGCAGAAGTTTCATCTGAGCCATTAATAGGAAGAGGTTTTTGATCTTGTTTGTCTTTACAGGATAAGCAGGTGACATTAGACTTCGCCTCGGATTCTGCCTTCCTGATCGGCGTAACCTGCTTACTGCAGATAAGAGTGACAAGTTTAATTCCTGCCTCAGCAGAACAGTGATAAAACACACTGAATCTAAACACAGTATTCTCATACAGTGCTCCTACCAGAAGAGGAAGGAGCATGGTAATTCATACAGCAGTGTACACTCACTCATGGAAGCACAGACACCCAATCCTGCGACATTATTAACGATGGAGCTTATCTTTGTTGTTTTTCATGTCTAAAACATCATCTTTGTTGGATGGGTGACTTTAATGTCATATTGGCCTCAGATATCTCCCTGAGGGAGCTTGCAAGCTGTATTAACAACCCAATTCAACAGAGAGGCCCATTTAACATTCTTATTAGCTCAGTACAAAGATTAATTAAGCAATAACCTCTTCCAAAGAGCTCCTCGTCAGTGGTTGAAACGTGTTTGTTAGTTAACTTCCTAGGGCTAGGCCAGTGATGGGGAAGCTAAGCTGGTTAGCTGGTTTAGCAGTCG